>NC_047072.1:17427275-17748631 GCF_902459465.1 Asterias rubens
CGAGCTCTTGAAGGAGATTAGTCCCAAATTGATACCCTAGTTACTGAAGGAGAAATTGCCCAGTAGGTCTTGAGGTGAAGAAGGCCCATGATCGAGGAGAACTGTCGTCTTCTTCTAGGTGTGAACCAGGCACTGACAGATGTTGAGCCAGGTAAGCCTGGGGTGTAGTTTATTGTCATACTCCAGGACAGCATAGTTCCATTGGGGGGGGGGGGGGTTACTTAACGGTATGTCTGAAGGACAACATTTGCATTTTTTTTTCTTCAAGTTTCCATTTTGAGCAAAAGAGGTACTCTTGTAATCAGTGCTACACATATGCACCAAAGAGTTTAAACTTTTTGCAACAGAAACATGAAAAGAAAAAAACGAAGAAGAACAAGCTCTTGAAGGAGATTAGTCCCAAATTGATACCCTAGTTACTGAAGGAGAAATTGCCCAGTAGGTCTTGAGGTGAAGAAGGCCCATGATCGAGGAGAACTGTCGTCTTCTTCTAGGTGCAAACCAGGCACTGACAGATGTTGAGCCAGGTAAGCCTGGGGTGTAGTTTATTGTCATACTCCAGGACAGCATAGTTCCATTGGGGGGGGGGGGGGGTAACTTAACGGTGTGTCTGAAGGAGAACATTTGCATTTTTTTTTCTTCAAGTTTCCATTTTGAGCAAAAGAGGTACTCTTGTAATCAGTGCTACAAATATGCACCAAAGAGTTTAAACTTTTTGCAACAGAAACATGAAAAGAAAAAAACGAAGAAGAACGAGCTCTTGAAGGAGATTAGTCCCAAATTGATACCCTAGTTACTGAAGGAGAAATTGCCCAGTAGGTCTTGAGGTGAAGAAGGCCCATGATCGAGGAGAACTGTCGTCTTCTTCTAGGTGTGAACCAGGCACTGACAGATGTTGAGCCAGGTAAGCCTGGGGTGTAGTTTATTGTCATACTCCAGGACAGCATAGTTCCATTGGGGGGGGGGGGGGGTAACTTAACGGTGTGTCTGAAGGAGAACATTTGCATTTTTTTTCTTCAAGTTTCCATTTTGAGCAAAAGAGGTACTCTTGTAATCAGTGCTACAAATATGCACCAAAGAGTTTAAACTTTTTGCAACAGAAACATGAAAAGAAAAAAACGAAGAAGAACGAGCTCTTGAAGGAGATTAGTCCCAAATTGATACCCTAGTTACTGAAGGAGAAATGGCCCAGTAGGTCTTGAGGTGAAGAAGGCCCATGATCGAGGAGAACTGTCGTCTTCTTCTAGGTGTGAACCAGGCACTGACAGATGTTGAGCCAGGTAAGCCTGGGGTGTAGTTTATTGTCATACTCCAGGACAGCATAGTTCCATCTGGGGGGGGGGAGGATTACTTAACGGTGTGTCTGAAGGAGAACATTTGCATTTTTTTTCTTCAAGTTTCCATTTTGAGCAAAAGAGGTACTCTTGTAATCAGTGCTACAAATATGCACCAAAGAGTTTAAACTTTTTGCAACAGAAACATGAAAAGAAAAAAACGAAGAAGAACGAGCTCTTGAAGGAGATTAGTCCCAAATTGATACCCTAGTTACTGAAGGAGAAATGGCCCAGTAGGTCTTGAGGTGAAGAAGGCCCATGATCGAGGAGAACTGTCGTCTTCTTCTAGGTGTGAACCAGGCACTGACAGATGTTGAGCCAGGTAAGCCTGGGGTGTAGTTTATTGTCATACTCCAGGACAGCATAGTTCCATCTGGGGGGGGGGGGGGTTACTTAACGGTGTGTCTGAAGGAGAACATTTGCATTTTTTTTTCTTCAAGTTTCCATTTTGAGCAAAAGAGGTACTCTTGTAATCAGTGCTACAAATATGCACCAAAGAGTTAAACTTTTTGCAACAGAAACATGAAAAGAAAAAAACGAAGAAGAACGAGCTCTTGAAGGAGATTAGTCCCAAATTGATACCCTAGGTACTGAAGGAGAAATGCCCAGTAGGTCTTGAGGTGAAGAAGGCCCATGATCGAGGAGAACTGTCGTCTTCTTCTAGGTGCGAACCAGGCACTGACAGATGTTGAGCCAGGTAAGCCTGGGGTGTAGTTTATTGTCATACTCCAGGACAGCATAGTTCCATTGGGGGGGGGGGGGGTAACTTAACGGTGTGTCTGAAGGAGAACATTTGCATTTTTTTTCTTCAAGTTTCCATTTTGAGCAAAAGAGGTACCCTTGTAATCAGTGCTACACATATGCACCAAAGAGTTTAAACTTTTTGCAACAGAAACATGAAAAGAAAAAAACGAAGAAGAACGAGCTTCTTGAAGGAGATTAGTCCCAAATTGATACCCTAGTACTGAAGGAGAAATGGCCCAGTAGGTCTTGAGGTGAAGAAGGCCCATGATCGAGGAGAACTGTCGTCTTCTTCTAGGTGTGAACCAGGCACTGACAGATGTTGAGCCAGGTAAGCCTGGGGTGTAGTTTATTGTCATACTCCAGGACAGCATAGTTCCATCTGGGGGGGGGGGGGTAACTTAACGGTGTGTCTGAAGGAGAACATTTGCATTTTTTTTTCTTCAAGTTTCCATTTTGAGCAAAAGAGGTACTCTTGTAATCAGTGCTACAAATATGCACCAAAGAGTTTAAACTTTTTGCAACAGAAACATGAAAAGAAAAAAACGAAGAAGAACGAGTTCTTGAAGGAGATTAGTCCCAAATTGATACCCTAGTTACTGAAGGAGAAATTGCCCAGTAGGTCTTGAGGTGAAGAAGGCCCATGATCGAGGAGAACTGTCGTCTTCTTCTAGGTGTGAACCAGGCACTGACAGATGTTGAGCCAGGTAAGCCTGGGGTGTAGTTTATTGTCATACTCCAGGACAGCATAGTTCCATTGGGGGGGGGGGGGGTTAACTTAACGGTGTGTCTGAAGGAGAACATTTGCATTTTTTTTCTTCAAGTTTCCATTTTGAGCAAAAGAGGTACTCTTGTAATCAGTGCTACAAATATGCACCAAAGAGTTTAAACTTTTTGCAACAGAAACATGAAAAGAAAAAAACGAAGAAGAACGAGTTCTTGAAGGAGATTAGTCCCAAATTGATACCCTAGTTACTGAAGGAGAAAATGCCCAGTAGGTCTTGAGGTGAAGAAGGCCCATGATCGAGGAGAACTGTCGTCTTCTTCTAGGTGTGAACCAGGCACTGACAGATGTTGAGCCAGGTAAGCCTGGGGTGTAGTTTATTGTCATACTCCAGGACAGCATAGTTCCATTGGGGGGGGGGGGGGTAACTTAACGGTGTGTCTGAAGGAGAACATTTGCATTTTTTTTCTTCAAGTTTCCATTTTGAGCAAAAGAGGTACTCTTGTAATCAGTGCTACAAATATGCACCAAAGAGTTTAAACTTTTTGCAACAGAAACATGAAAAGAAAAAAACGAAGAAGAACGAGTTCTTGAAGGAGATTAGTCCCAAATTGATACCCTAGTTACTGAAGGAGAAATGGCCCAGTAGGTCTTGAGGTGAAGAAGGCCCATGATCGAGGAGAACTGTCGTCTTCTTCTAGGTGTGAACCAGGCACTGACAGATGTTGAGCCAGGTAAGCCTGGGGTGTAGTTTATTGTCATACTCCAGGACAGCATAGTTCCATTGGGGGGGGGGGGGGGGTAACTTAACGGTGTGTCTGAAGGAGAACATTTGCATTTTTTTTTCTTCAAGTTTCCATTTTGAGCAAAAGAGGTACTCTTGTAATCAGTGCTACAAATATGCACCAAAGAGTTTAAACTTTTTGCAACAGAAACATGAAAAGAAAAAAACGAAGAAGAACGAGCTCTTGAAGGAGATTAGTCCCAAATTGATACCCTAGGTACTGAAGGAGAAATGCCCAGTAGGTCTTGAGGTGAAGAAGGCCCATGATCGAGGAGAACTGTCGTCTTCTTCTAGGTGTGAACCAGGCACTGACAGATGTTGAGCCAGGTAAGCCTGGGGTGTAGTTTATTGTCATACTCCAGGACAGCATAGTTCCATTGGGGGGGGGGGGGGGTAACTTAACGGTGTGTCTGAAGGAGAACATTTGCATTTTTTTTTCTTCAAGTTTCCATTTTGAGCAAAAGAGGTACTCTTGTAATCAGTGCTACACATATGCACCAAAGAGTTTAAACTTTTTGCAACAGAAACATGAAAAGAAAAAAACGAAGAAGAACAGGTTCTTGAAAGAGATTAGTCCCGAATTGATACACTAGTTACTGGGAGAAAATGCCCAGTAGGTCTTGAGGTAAAGAAGGCCCATGATCGAGGAGAACTGTCGTCTTCTTCTAGGTGTAAACCAGGCACTGACAGATGTTGAGCCAGGTAAGCCTGGGGTGTAGTTTATTGTCATACTCCAGGACAGCATAGTTCCATTGGGGGGGGGGGGGGTAACTTAACGGTGTGTCTGAAGGAGAACATTTGCATTTTTTTTCTTCAAGTTTCCATTTTGAGCAAAAGAGGTACTCTTGTAATCAGTGCTACAAATATGCACCAAAGAGTTTAAACTTTTTGCAACAGAAACATGAAAAGAAAAAAACGAAGAAGAACGAGCTCTTGAAGGAGATTAGTCCCAAATTGATACCCTAGTTACTGAAGGAGAAATGGCCCAGTAGGTCTTGAGGTGAAGAAGGCCCATGATCGAGGAGAACTGTCGTCTTCTTCTAGGTGTGAACCAGGCACTGACAGATGTTGAGCCAGGTAAGCCTGGGGTGTAGTTTATTGTCATACTCCAGGACAGCATAGTTCCATTGGGGGGGGGGGGGGTAACTTAATGGTGTGTCTGAAGGAGAACATTTGCATTTTTTTTTTTTCAAGTTTCCATTTTGAGCAAAAGAGGTACTCTTGTAATCAGTGCTACAAATATGCACCAAAGAGTTTAAACTTTTTGCAACAGAAACATGAAAAGAAAAAAACGAAGAAGAACGAGTTCTTGAAGGAGATTAGTCCCAAATTGATACCCTAGTTACTGAAGGAGAAATGGCCCAGTAGGTCTTGAGGTGAAGAAGGCCCATGATCGAGGAGAACTGTCGTCTTCTTCTAGGTGCGAACCAGGCACTGACAGATGTTGAGCCAGGTAAGCCTGGGGTGTAGTTTATTGTCATACTCCAGGACAGCATAGTTCCATTGGGGGGGGGGGGGGTAACTTAACGGTGTGTCTGAAGGAGAACATTTGCATTTTTTTTTCTTCAAGTTTCCATTTTGAGCAAAAGAGGTACTCTTGTAATCAGTGCTACAAATATGCACCAAAGAGTTTAAACTTTTTGCAACAGAAACATGAAAAGAAAAAAACGAAGAAGAACGAGTTCTTGAAGGAGATTAGTCCCAAATTGATACCCTAGGTACTGAAGGAGAAATTGCCCAGTAGGTCTTGAGGTGAAGAAGGCCCATGATCGAGGAGAACTGTCGTCTTCTTCTAGGTGTGAACCAGGCACTGACAGATGTTGAGCCAGGTAAGCCTGGGGTGTAGTTTATTGTCATACTCCAGGACAGCATAGTTCCATCTGGGGGGGGGGGGAGGGTTACTTAATGGTGTGTCTGAAGGAGAACATTTGCATTTTTTTTCTTCAAGTTTCCATTTTGAGCAAAAGAGGTACTCTTGTAATCAGTGCTACACATATGCACCAAAGAGTTTAAACTTTTTGCAACAGAAACATGAAAAGAAAAAAACGAAGAAGAACGAGTTCTTGAAGGAGATTAGTCCCAAATTGATACCCTAGTTACTGAAGGAGAAATGGCCCAGTAGGTCTTGAGGTGAAGAAGGCCCATGATCGAGGAGAACTGTCGTCTTCTTCTAGGTGCGAACCAGGCACTGACAGATGTTGAGCCAGGTAAGCCTGGGGTGTAGTTTATTGTCATACTCCAGGACAGCATAGTTCCATTGGGGGGGGGGGGGGGTAACTTAACGGTGTGTCTGAAGGAGAACATTTGCATTTTTTTTCTTCAAGTTTCCATTTTGAGCAAAAGAGGTACTCTTGTAATCAGTGCTACAAATATGCACCAAAGAGTTTAAACTTTTTGCAACAGAAACATGAAAAGAAAAAAACGAAGAAGAACGAGCTTCTTGAAGGAGATTAGTCCCAAATTGATACCCTAGTTACTGAAGGAGAAATGCCCAGTAGGTCTTGAGGTGAAGAAGGCCCATGATCGAGGAGAACTGTCGTCTTCTTCTAGGTGTGAACCAGGCACTGACGGATGTTGAGCCAGGTAAGCCTGGGGTGTAGTTTATTGTCATACTCCAGGACAGCATAGTTCCATTGGGGGGGGGGGGGGAACTTAACGGTGTGTCTGAAGGAGAACATTTGCATTTTTTTTCTTCAAGTTTCCATTTTGAGCAAAAGAGGTACTCTTGTAATCAGTGCTACAAATATGCACCAAAGAGTTTAAACTTTTTGCAACAGAAACATGAAAAGAAAAAAACGAAGAAGAACGAGCTCTTGAAGGAGATTAGTCCCAAATTGATACCCTAGTTACTGAAGGAGAAATGGCCCAGTAGGTCTTGAGGTGAAGAAGGCCCATGATCGAGGAGAACTGTCGTCTTCTTCTAGGTGTGAACCAGGCACTGACAGATGTTGAGCCAGGTAAGCCTGGGGTGTAGTTTATTGTCATACTCCAGGACAGCATAGTTCCATTGGGGGGGGGGGGGGTAACTTAACGGTGTGTCTGAAGGAGAACATTTGCATTTTTTTTTCTTCAAGTTTCCATTTTGAGCAAAAGAGGTACTCTTGTAATCAGTGCTACAAATATGCACCAAAGAGTTAAAACTTTTTGCAACAGAAACATGAAAAGAAAAAAACGAAGAAGAACGAGTTCTTGAAGGAGATTAGTCCCAAGTTGATACCCTAGTACTGAAGGAGAAATGCCCAGTAGGTCTTGAGGTGAAGAAGGCCCATGATCGAGGAGAACTGTCGTCTTCTTCTAGGTGCGAACCAGGCACTGACAGATGTTGAGCCAGGTAAGCCTGGGGTGTAGTTTATTGTCATACTCCAGGACAGCATAGTTCCATCTGGGGGGGGGGGGGGGTACTTAATGGTGTGTCTGAAGGAGAACATTTGCATTTTTTTTCTTCAAGTTTCCATTTTGAGCAAAAGAGGTACTCTTGTAATCAGTGCTACAAATATGCACCAAAGAGTTTAAACTTTTTGCAACAGAAACATGAAAAGAAAAAAACGAAGAAGAACGAGCTTCTTGAAGGAGATTAGTCCCAAATTGATACCCTAGGTACTGAAGGAGAAAATGCCCAGTAGGTCTTGAGGTGAAGAAGGCCCATGATCGAGGAGAACTGTCGTCTTCTTCTAGGTGTGAACCAGGCACTGACAGATGTTGAGCCAGGTAAGCCTGGGGTGTAGTTTATTGTCATACTCCAGGACAGCATAGTTCCATTGGGGGGGGGGGGGGGTAACTTAACGGTGTGTCTGAAGGAGAACATTTGCATTTTTTTTCTTCAAGTTTCCATTTTGAGCAAAAGAGGTACTCTTGTAATCAGTGCTACAAATATGCACCAAAGAGTTTAAACTTTTTGCAACAGAAACATGAAAAGAAAAAAACGAAGAAGAACGAGTTCTTGAAGGAGATTAGTCCCAAATTGATACCCTAGTTCTGAAGGAGAAATGCCCAGTAGGTCTTGAGGTGAAGAAGGCCCATGATCGAGGAGAACTGTCGTCTTCTTCTAGGTGGAACCAGGCACTGACAGATGTTGAGCCAGGTAAGCCTGGGGTGTAGTTTATTGTCATACTCCAGGACAGCATAGTTCCATTGGGGGGGGGGGGGGGTAACTTAACGGTGTGTCTGAAGGAGAACATTTGCATTTTTTTTCTTCAAGTTTCCATTTTGAGCAAAAGAGGTACTCTTGTAATCAGTGCTACAAATATGCACCAAAGAGTTTAAACTTTTTGCAACAGAAACATGAAAAGAAAAAAACGAAGAAGAACGAGCTCTTGAAGGAGATTAGTCCCAAATTGATACCCTAGTTACTGAAGGAGAAATGGCCCAGTAGGTCTTGAGGTGAAGAAGGCCCATGATCGAGGAGAACTGTCGTCTTCTTCTAGGTGTGAACCAGGCACTGACAGATGTTGAGCCAGGTAAGCCTGGGGTGTAGTTTATTGTCATACTCCAGGACAGCATAGTTCCATTGGGGGGGGGGGGGTAACTTAACGGTGTGTCTGAAGGAGAACATTTGCATTTTTTTTTCTTCAAGTTTCCATTTTGAGCAAAAGAGGTACTCTTGTAATCAGTGCTACAAATATGCACCAAAGAGTTTAAACTTTTTGCAACAGAAACATGAAAAGAAAAAAACGAAGAAGAACGAGTTCTTGAAGGAGATTAGTCCCAAATTGATACCCTAGGTACTGAAGGAGAAATTGCCCAGTAGGTCTTGAGGTGAAGAAGGCCCATGATCGAGGAGAACTGTCGTCTTCTTCTAGGTGTGAACCAGGCACTGACAGATGTTGAGCCAGGTAAGCCTGGGGTGTAGTTTATTGTCATACTCCAGGACAGCATAGTTCCATTGGGGGGGGGGGGGGAGGGTAACTTAATGGTGTGTCTGAAGGAGAACATTTGCATTTTTTTTCTTTCAAGTTTCCATTTTGAGCAAAAGAGGTACTCTTGTAATCAGTGCTACACATATGCACCAAAGAGTTTAAACTTTTTGCAACAGAAACATGAAAAGAAAAAAACGAAGAAGAACGAGCTCTTGAAGGAGATTAGTCCCAAATTGATACCCTAGGTACTGAAGGAGAAATTGCCCAGTAGGTCTTGAGGTGAAGAAGGCCCATGATCGAGGAGAACTGTCGTCTTCTTCTAGGTGTGAACCAGGCACTGACAGATGTTGAGCCAGGTAAGCCTGGGGTGTAGTTTATTGTCATACTCCAGGACAGCATAGTTCCATTGGGGGGGGGGGGGTAACTTAACGGTGTGTCTGAAGGAGAACATTTGCATTTTTTTTCTTCAAGTTTCCATTTTGAGCAAAAGAGGTACTCTTGTAATCAGTGCTACAAATATGCACCAAAGAGTTTAAACTTTTTGCAACAGAAACATGAAAAGAAAAAAACGAAGAAGAACGAGTTCTTGAAGGAGATTAGTCCCAAATTGATACCCTAGTTACTGAAGGAGAAATGCCCAGTAGGTCTTGAGGTGAAGAAGGCCCATGATCGAGGAGAACTGTCGTCTTCTTCTAGGTGTGAACCAGGCACTGACAGATGTTGAGCCAGGTAAGCCTGGGGTGTAGTTTATTGTCATACTCCAGGACAGCATAGTTCCATTGGGGGGGGGGGGGGTAACTTAACGGTGTGTCTGAAGGAGAACATTTGCATTTTTTTTCTTCAAGTTTCCATTTTGAGCAAAAGAGGTACTCTTGTAATCAGTGCTACAAATATGCACCAAAGAGTTTAAACTTTTTGCAACAGAAACATGAAAAGAAAAAAACGAAGAAGAACGAGTTCTTGAAGGAGATTAGTCCCAAATTGATACCCTAGGTACTGAAGGAGAAATTACCCAGTAGGTCTTGAGGTGAAGAAGGCCCATGATCGAGGAGAACTGTCGTCTTCTTCTAGGTGCGAACCAGGCACTGACAGATGTTGAGCCAGGTAAGCCTGGGGTGTAGTTTATTGTCATACTCCAGGACAGCATAGTTCCATTGGGGGGGGGGGGGGTAACTTAACTGTGTGTCTGAAGGAGAACATTTGCATTTTCTTTTTCAAGTTTCCATTTTGAGCAAAAGAGGTACTCTTGTAATCAGTGCTACACATATGCACCAAAGAGTTTAAACTTTTTGCAACAGAAACATGAAAAGAAAAAAACGAAGAAGAACGAGCTCTTGAAGGAGATTAGTCCCAAATTGATACCCTAGTTACTGAAGGAGAAATGGCCCAGTAGGTCTTGAGGTGAAGAAGGCCCATGATCGAGGAGAACTGTCGCCTTCTTCTAGGTGTGAACCAGGCACTGACAGACGTTGAGCCAGGTAAGCCTGGGGTGTAGTTTATTGTCATTGTCCAGGACAGCATAGTTCCATCGGGGGGGGGGGGGGGGGTAACTTAATGGTGTGTCTGAAGGAGAACATTTGCATTCTTTTTTCTTCAAGTTTCATTTTGAGCAAAAGAGGTACCCTTGTAATCAGTGCTACACATATGCACCAAAGAGTTTTTGCAACAGAAACATGAAAAGAAAAAAACGAAGAAGAGCGAGCTCTTGAAGGAGATTAGTCCCAAATTGATACCCTAGTGACTGAAGGAGAAATTGCCCAGTAAGTCTCGAGGTGAAGAAGGCCCATGATCGAGGAGAACTGTCGTCTTCTTCTAGGTGCGAACCAGGCACTGACAGATGTTGAGCCAGGTAAGCCTGGAGTGTAGTTTATTGTCATACTCCAGGACAACATAGTTCCATCGAAATAGAGATGAAGCTCCGTATTTACCAGTAGGTTGGAGTTTTAAGAAGCCTCTCAAGTTTAAATGTCTTGCATCTGCAGTGAAAAAGACTATAATGTAACATTAATTTGTGTTAGTCTTCCTGTGTAACCCAAGGTAGGTAGGTCAAAACAAATTGACACAAGATAGTATTTTTATTTTTTTTGTCTTGACTTTCTATTTGCACACAGGCACTTCCAAGCTTAACAAGGAAATATTTTGATATGATTCTCAAATGAGCATTTTGTTTATTTGTTGTTTATTACATCTAGAGTCACTCGCAATGTTTGAACAATGACACACCTACATGCAAAATACTCGAAACAATCTTTTGTTTATTTTTTGTTTATTGAACCTAGAGTCACTCTAAATGCTTCAACAAGTTTTACCTACTCGCAAAATACTCAAAACAACATGTTGCTTATTTTGTTTACTAAACCTAAAGTGACTCTGCATGTTTCAACAAGGCTACATAAACCTAGTGGGAAAAAAACCTCAAAGCAACCTTTTGTTTATTTGTTGTTTACTAAACCTAAAGTCACTCTTCTTGTTTCAACAAGGTCAACCTACTACTCGCAAAATACTCGAGACAACATGTTGTTTATTTTTGTTTACTAAACTCGAAGTCCCTCTGTATGTTTCAACAAGGTCACATGTACCTAAGAGAAAAAACTCAAAGCAACCTTTTGTTTATAATATGTTGTTTACTTAAAGTCACTCTGTATTTTTCAACATGGTTACAACTCAAGCACATTACTCAAAACAGCACTTTGTTTATTCTTTGTTTACTAAACCTTAAGTCACTCTGTTGATTTCAACAAGGTCAAACCTTCCTAGAAAAACCTCAAAACAACCTTTTGTCTATTTTTATTTACTAAACCTAAAGTCACTCTGTTTGTATCAACAAGGTTAAAGTTGCGGACAAAAAAATCACTGTTTACTAAACCTAGAGTGACTCTGTATATGCAAAGTGCTTTAACAAGTTCAACCTACTCGCAACATACTCAAAACAACATGTTGTTTATTTTTTTTACTAAACCTAAAGTGACTCTGCATGTTTCAACAAGGCTACATAAACCTAAGGGAAAACCTCAAAGCAACTTTTGTTTATTTGTTGTTTACCGAACCTAAAGTCACTCTGCATGTTTCAAGAAGGTCAACCTACTCGCAAAATACTCAAAACAACACACTTGTTAGAGATGGCATCTTTGGGCGTGTATGATACACTGAGTGTGTACAGACCTTTCCATTGTTGCGCTCTGGTAGGCATGTATGGGTGGGCAAATGTTTGTTAAAACACTCAATCTATTAATTGACATCAGAAACCTAATTCAATATTTATAAAACTTTCAAACGAAAACACCTTCCACAATTGTTTGCTTTGTTTCCAACAAATTCAACACTACATTTGAATATTTTTGTAACATTATTACAAACAGTAGCTATCTGTTTTTGATTTGCATTTGTGGCTTTCCATTGTTTTGAAAAAATTGGGGCTGTGACGTTGCAATAGAAAGGTCTATTATGACTCGGCACTTGCTCAACACATAAACTACCCTAGTGCTTTGTTATCTTCACTTGGCCTCACACAGATGGTAGTGTTTGATAATGGTTGCACCACTGTAATGTACCTCTCAGAACAATTTTGTTTTTTCGTGTTTACTAAACCTATAGTCACTCTGTATTTTCAACAAGGTCATACCTACATGCAAAGAACAATGATTTTATTTACTGTCACTAAACCTAAAGACACTCTGTATGTTTCAACAAGGGCACACCTAAGGGGAAAAAACCTCAAAGCAACTTTTTGTTTATTTTGTCCTCACTAAACTTAAAGTCACTCTGTATGTTTCAACAAGGGCACAACTACACGCATAATACTCAAGAGCCGCATTTTGCTTATTTTTTGCTTAATAAACCCTTAAGTTACTCTGCATGTTTCTAAAAATGATACACCTACATGCAAAGTGCTAAACAAAATCTGTTGTTTACTAAACCTCAAGTCACTGTGTATGTCTCAACAAGGCACACATTTTTTTTCACAGAAAATAACTCAAACTCCACCAAGGAGGAAGTTTAGGCTGACTCACCTAATTTTGTCCACATATGCAAAACATTCACACCTTTCATGACAACCCCCATAAATAGACCTCTTCTGTGAAGAAATCTTATCACTTAACACGACCATGGGCCCCTATTGTGACAGTTTTCCTATCTTTTGAACATACTTTTCCGAGTCAGAATAATAATATTCATGCCTTTACAGAAACCCTAATAGTAATACAATTTGCACCTGTATTGCCGCATGTCAACGTCTACATTCCAACTTTCATTGTTGGTGTCTGAAAGAAGCAATCATCTGCCTTTGAACACTAGTTAAACGATGTATGTCTATACAACCTGGAATTTTTAGCCCATACCAGCCAATCATTGGTAGCTAATCCACCTGTTGTCTGGTTCGGCCAAAATGTTACATTCAACAATGTTGGTATAGAATTAATACCAGTCACCTATTATGACCTAGCTCCAGAAACGATTAATCCATTTTCAATGACCTATAATGCAGAACTTAATTGAGCTGTTTAGTGTTTAGCACAAAATACTGCTTGACAAATTGTTTGGCTAAGCAAAACTTGGGAAAGGGATTTATTTGGTGAAGGGATGGCTAAAAAAGGAATTTCTCAACGCAAGACGGGCCTGAGGGGTGTACGTTTTAAAATTGGAATTGAGGCAATGACATGTTCCAGAACTAAATAATTACAGAACTAAAGGAAGACACTTTGACGGCGAAAATTGAGTGAGAAATTACAAATAAGAAAATTTGGTTTGGCAGTTTTTTTATTTAAAACATTTTCATGGCTAATGTACAACTTCGTGAACTTTATTTTGTCCGGACAGGGATGGCTAAAAACACGATTAGACTCAACGCCAGACGGGCATGACCGGTGAACGTTGTAAATGTTACAATTGAAGCCATGACATGTTTTAAAAAAAACGACATGAACGAAGAAACTTTTACGGCAAAAATTTAGTCTGGAGTTTCACGTAAAAACATTTCGTTTGGCAGTTGTTTTATTTTTTTAAAATTACCATGAGTAATGTATAACTTCGTGAACTTTATTTTGTGGGGACAGGGATGGCTACAAAAATAAAACGATTTAGACTCGACGCTCGACGCCAGACGGGCATGGCGGGTGTACGTTGCGATTTTGAAGTTGAAGAATAACATGTTTAGAAAGAAGGGAAAAAACGAACAAAACGAAAAAAACCGGTTTTTTTTACAAAAATTTGGTCTGAAATTGCACATCAGAAGTTTGGTTTGGCAGGTTTTTGTTCTTCTTCTTCTTAAAATCTGTGCGTGTTGGCAACTTTTTGGGGGGCGGCAAAAATTTAGTCTAAAATTTCACAAAAGACAAAATTGTGAGCCTGGTTAACTTTTTTGACGGCAAATATAGTTTAAAATTTCACAAAAGACAAGTTGGATTGGCAGGGGGAATTGTCTTCGTAAAATCTGTGCGTTTGGCTAATTGGGTAAACGTTTTATTTCACATGAGAAAATTTGGTTTGGCAGAGGATTTTTTTTCTTCAACTCACTGCGTGTGAGTTTTGGGAGCAGTTTCTCTGCTTAATTTAAGGGGTTGTTTCTGACTTACCCCAGACGAACTCTTGAAGTTCGTCGAGTCCGGCGCTGTGAAGTGTCATGAGTGTAGGGCCTGCCTTGCCTCTTGGCGTCTGGGAGCTTCGTTTCGTCGGGGAGGAAGAGCTCTCGGTCGTCAGCAAGAAAAACTTCTCACTGTCGTTGTCGCCCTACGGGGAAAAATAACAAAGCAACATGAGAGAACTTGGCACAACTGTTGACTTAGATACGCATTCTTTTGCAAGATAGGCATTGGTCAAAATGTTTTCGGCTGCCGGGAAAGGTGAGATGGATGTTGAGTTCTAGCCTCCTTTTTCAGACTAAAAATTGGTTTAAAGTTTTAAACACGTAGTTTATTCTTACCTTATGACAAGCGAACTCTTTGGTTGGGTTTAGAGTGTGAAACAGCTCTCCAAACTCACGGGAAAGTAATTTTAACAAAAGTTGAAATTTGACTAAAAATTACCGCTGCAATAACACAACCACACCCGTTGAAATCCAGCTCCAGAGTGATTTGCCCGCCAAGGGCGCCCACCCAGGTCCCAGCAGCATGGGCGACCGAATAGCAGTAATGAGGTTAATTTGTACACAAACATATGTAAATCTGGAATTCTGAGTGAACTTATCCCTTCGCTGGAGAAATTTTTCTATAAATTTAGATAATAAGTTGTAATTTTCCAAACAAATTGTGACTGAATTTCCTTTTTCAGTAAAATCTGAGAAATTGTCAAAATATTCTTCATTCCCAACGACGGTTTATAGGTTTTTCGAGGTGATTTCCGGGTCTAGTTTTCGGTCCGCACTTTTTTCCAACCCGGAATGGTCGACTGTGATTGGTCTGGAGTGCAATGACATCATCTTTTTCACAGTTGCAGACGATAAGTAAAAAACAAGATCCGGATCCGCGCCAAAAGGACGAAAAGAAAATTTCGACTGTCAAAGACAAAGGGACTTAATCCTTTAACAAAAGGTTGTTTTTCCGAACGTGTGCGCATCCAAAACGGTCATGTCACGGACTTATTTGCTCAGACAGTGTACACATTAACGACATGGGTTTGTCCGTGTATTAAGAGCACTACTAATTAATGGATACTATCGATTTTATCGGCAATTGCCAATAATCAATTTACATACGTTGTGATATTTCTCCTATGTTAGCTAAGAAGATGTTTTACATTTCGAGGAATTTGACACATCTCACATGTTTTACACATCTGAGAGATCTCAGATTAATGATAAAACTAAACAAAAATTGTAAAGTAGGCCCCCAAGGTCTAATTGCGGTCCAATTTCATAAAGCTGGTAAGCAGAAAATACCTCTTGACGAAATTCTTTGCTTAGCATAAATTGAGTAGGACACCAGTCACAACAAAAAGTTAACTTACATTTGGCTGGTAACCTGGTAACATTTTTCTGTTGAGCATTGGATGTCTGTGCTTAGAAATGTTTGTGGTTTTTTTTTTAAATCCGTTTACAAAAGGAGTCATTGGAATGTTTGTGCGCATCCAATTAGGTCATGTCACGGCCGGGGGGCCATGGTTGTACACGGTGTACACACTTACGTAATGGGTTTTACTTACCTGTGTATTAAAAACACTGTTGATTAAAATGGACGCCATCTGTTTTACAAGTACTAAAAAACGGTAATAACAAAACAGCTATGATTTGGTTGTTCCTGTATGTATATTGTCCAAAATGTTTGAAATTTTAGGGTTTGACATTATGGACAAGGCATCCCCTCACAATTTTTGCAAGTAGGTTATGGTGAAACAAAATACATGTCCATGGATTTGGAAGGGGGATTATAAAAACTGTGCTTGCAATTTTGATGTATTGAGAAAAGTGAATAGTATATGTATCTCCATACATACCGTTCTCAAATTACCAAATACAATAGCGGCGGCCAGTCCAAATGGTGGTGGTGCTGATGGATGGGAGTGGTGCATATTTCATAATTCCTCCCAAAAGAATTTAAAATACGACATCGTTTTGTAAACAATGTTCATTGGCCAATTTATCAAAACATCCTACCATTATTAAGCTTATTAACCATGTCTGGGTGGGTTAGGGTGGGACAGGGGGGGGGGGGGGTGCTATGCTGCCTTTTTTATTTTAATTTTATTTGATGTCAATCAAAACGGTGATTATGATTTTTGTGTGGTGTTATAATGGGCCAATGTAGTGCGAAATGAAGTGCTCATGTGTGCAATCAACCACCCTACCTTAGTCTCACACACAACCAACGTTCCGATCTATGCACGGCAAAAACTGTACACGCTTGTAGTGAACGAACGTAGCGGGCGCTGTTTCTCTGATTTCCGGATCAGGAAGGGTTTGTTTTTCGTTTCTCTTTTTGGAAGATTAAAAAACGGTCATAGGTTTTTTTCTTTTTCTTTTTTTCCCGTTTTCAAGTTTAAAAAACGGTTAAGGGTAAAGGGTTAGTTTTTTCCCTTGTTTCATTTGAAGATTAAAAAAACGGTAAATATGTTCAACGATTTATCTGTTGGTCCCCAACTGTACCTACGGGTACCAGATTAGTCTTGGTTCAAGAGGGCGCGCTATCACACCGACGTGTTTTAACAAGACTAGAACCAGAATTCATGTCATATTTCGTTTTCAATAGGGACCTTTTATGCCCTATTTCGGCATAATCAAAGAGATCTAAATAAAGTTTTAAAAAATACAGACTGTTCCCCGCTTCCCTGTCCAGTTTCGGCTTTATTCACAAAGATCTACATCGTTGTCAAAAAGATTGAAGACTCTAACGCCCTATTTCGGCATAATCACAGAGTTCTTAATAAAGTTCTGAAGGATTGAAATTGTTCCCTATATTCATGTGCTATTTCGGCTTCATGACAAAGATGCAGACAGAGAACTTTGAATCCTTTTTAGGAACTTGAGTAAGATATTTGTGATAAAGCCGAAAAAAAACCCATGGAAACAGAGAAGTATAACTCTTTGAAACTTGATAAAGATATCTGCGGTGATTAAAGGCTCCGGACACCTTTGGTAATTTTCAAAGACCAGTTATTATTTTGAGTAAATACGAATAGTGTCCAGTGCCTTTAAAAGAAATACAACAGATACAAAACAGCCACATGACTCTCAAGTTACGCATCCTTGGTATACAAAGGGAATATGAGGGGAAACTCAAACTTCAATAATAAAAACAACATCAAACAAAGTGTTACGGTTGGATTTTGTATTTTTTTTTAATACACATGTACATTAATTTGTTTTTAACAATCTATTAACATACCAATTTAATCTAAATACAATCTATATAAGCTTGGGAAAAAAATGCCCCACTTAAATGTCGGGCTGAGGATAAATAAAAAAATAATAACAATATATCTAATAAACGGTCATAATTTAAAATACGGCTTGGCAAACATCCTCTGTTTAACATGAAGAAATGCAACTGAAGAAAAAAAAAACCTAAAACCAAATATGTTTATTTTTTTAACTACAATTTCTTGACCCTTTCTTTAGACTCTGCACTACGTAGAACACAAAACATTTTATTGTTTTTTTCTCAAAAGAAATAAACCTTGTTTCAGCAAGGATTGTCCAGTCCAAAAAATACTCCACCCAAGTCAAACTTGCATTACAGAAATGAAACACCAACAGTTCATTCTGAGCAGCAGAATAAAATGATGGCGCTGAAAGAAAGCTGTCCACTTAAGTTATAATTCTGTTTTCATCTATACAGGGCCCAATTTCACAGAGCTGCTTAAGCAAACAATATAGGCTAAAAGATTTCCTGCTTAGCAAACAAAATAAGGCATGATACCAGTCACAAATTGTACATGTGACATGGTATTTCGGCTGGTAACAATATTCTGGTAAGCATATTGTACTTTTTGTGCTTAATCAGCTCTATGAAATTGGGCTCAGATTTGACCACTAATTCGACACTTGATTGGACAGCTATCACTTGTAGTAAATTAATTATTAATGATCATTCTTACGATGAAGCTTGACACTCGAGTACAAATCACAAGAATATACCTCTTTGAGGTAATGGGTACATTGAAGTATGTTAAATAATCAAATGTGCAAGCCAACTGTTCAACCTACTGGATGGACTGCCTTGAGCCCTGTTCACACTGTATATCTTATCCCAGTGGAACACAGCCCTGGGAAGCCCAGAACTGTTTTTCACCCCAGGGGTACCCCAGAACTGTTTTTCACCCCAGGGGTACCCCATGGTACTTTCACACTGTGTCCCAATTATACAGGGTTGCATGATTCAAGAATACCCAGGCCTGCACTTACCCCTACTCCGGAGCAAGGGTGGCTATCCCCAGGGTATGGCCATTTGCCAGGGCAGACAGAGGGTGAAGCAATCATAGTGTGAAATATTGATTGTATAGATTTTGATTGTACAGTGCTTTAAAGCAATGCCGGCACTGCTTCTTTTGAATTTGCAGAGTGAAATCCCTTAAAATGGCCATTACAAATTAACAAATTTGGTTACAATTTTCTATCATCAAGCAATGTATAAGCTATATTACACAATTAAACTCCCAGAAATGTTTTCTTAAAAAGTAGGAACTGCTGGATGATCAGTTGGTGTGTAGATGGCAACATCTACAGGACAGGTTCAGAAACTTCTGTAGAATTCTTAATGCATCACAACACAGACTCGATGCATATAAAATGATTTAAAAATACCTTATTGCGGTACACTCGACCACAAAACAATCAAACTGATTTAGAAACTGCTTATTTACCTTCAGGTAGAACAGACAATCCCACAAGACATTCACTGACCAATCTGGCTGGGTATTTGATAAATGTCTACATGCTGCAAGTGGTATTTCTGCATACTGCATAGTTGTGCGGTAAACAAAAAAGATGGTACTCTTTTCACTGTGTGATGTCATTTTACAACAAAACTTGAGCAAGTTTTAGGCGAGTCTCAAAATTACATCTTGCTTACAGTGATTATTTGCAGACGATAGCCTGAACTCTGATACCAGATATATTTTTGCTATCTGGTGAGGTTTGTGGTAGCACCATGTGTAAATCTCGTTTGAGTAGTGTTGTTTCTGAAAAGAACCGGTGGTTGACAACTCTAAGTTTCAATCAGTATGCTCTGAACGTCTTCTTTTGTCAAAGAAAAATCGCTGAAGACGATCAGAGCAAACTCAGAACCAACAATACTGAAAAAAGATTTACACATGGTGCTACCGCAAACCTTACCTGATTAGTCTCCCACCATGCAAAGTTTCAAATCCTACATTATTGATATCAGCTTCGATTTGAAAATCACCATAGCACTAAGTTTAGTACGAGAGGAAAGCCCTTAAAAATGTCCTTCCATTGGTGCTAAGCTTGTTTAGATTGAGCCATGATTTTGGGTCAAATTTTTAGTTCCAGAATGATTCAAAAGCATAGCTGAAAGTTTTTATAAGTCCGGGCTTTTTTTTCACCGCATATATTTGTTTTCTCCAATAATGACCACATGCCGTGTGTTTCATGCATTAAATGGCCCAAATTTATGGGGTGTGTCGGGTGTACTCCCTGCCCTCTAGCGTCGCTTTGAAAATCCTCATAGCACTAATTTTTGTACGAGAGGAAAGCCCTTGAAATTGTCCATCCAATGGGTCTAAACTTGTTTAGATTGAGCCATGATTTTGGGTCAAATTGACCCGTTGTACTTTTGATTTTCTCTGTGCACAACAATCCCGTAGGGAGGCTTGTTGAGTTTGTTTCGGAGCACAGCCGCCTACTTTTAGTTTTCGGTATCAAGAAGTCTGGAAGCCGCTTTAAAACTTTGAAATTTAAATTCAGGGACATGCCAGGATGACGCAGGTACAAACTGGGTCTCTCTATCGTTTTTAGTTCCAGAATGATTCAAAAGCATAGCTGAAAGTTTTTATGAGTCCGGGCTTTTTTTTCAAGGCATATATTTGTTTTCTCCAATAATCACCACATGCCGTGTGTTTCACGCATTAAATGTCCCAAATTTATGGGGTGTGTCGGGTCTACTCCCTGGCCTCTAGCGTCGCTTTGACAATCCCCATAGCCCTAATTTGTGTACGAGAGGAAAGCCCTTGAAATTGTCCATCCATTGGTGCTAAACTTGTTTAGATTGGGCAATGATTTTGGGTGAAATTGACCCGTTGAACTTTTGTTTTTCTATGTGCACAAAAATCCCGTAGGGAGTCTTGTTGAGTTCGTTTCGGAGCACAGCCGCCTACTTTTAATTTTCGGTGTCAAGAAGTCTGGAAGCCGCTCTAAAACTTTGAAATTTAAATTCAGGGACATGCCAGGATGACGCAGGTACAAACTGCGTCTCTCTATCGTTTTTAGTTCCAGAATGATTCAAAAGCATAGCTGAAAGTTTTTATGAGTCCGGGCTTTTTTTTCAAGGCATATATTTGTTTTCTCCAATAATTACCACATGCCGTGTGTTTCATGCATTAAATGTCCCAAATTTATGGGGTGTGTCGGGTCTACTCCCTGGCCTCTAGCGTCGCTTTGAAAATCCCCATAGCCCTAATTTTTGTACGAGAGGAAAGCCCTTGAAATTGTCCATCCATTGGTGCTAAACTTGTTTAGATTGGGCAATGATTTTGGGTCAAATTGACCCGTTGAACTTTTGATTTTCTCTGTGCACAAAAATCCCGTAGGGAGTCTTGTTGAGTTCGTTTCGGAGCACAGCCGCCTACTTTTAATTTTCGGTGTCAAGAAGTCTGGAAGCCGCTCTAAAACTTTGAAATTTAAATTCAGGGACTTGCCAGGATGACGCAGGTACAAACTGGGTCTCTCTATCAATTTAATTGTTAATTTGATTGTATTTAAGTAAAATTATTTTCTTTGAGGAAAACATAAAACTAGCTGTTGTAAATAAACTGGAATGACTCGAGTACTTGTAAGTAAAGATATTTTCTTCGAATGAGGAAAACCTATTAGACTAGCTTTCGTAAACCAACCAAAATTACCTATGGCACAAACAAGGTGTTAAATACAAAACAACCTTTGAGATTACTCGCAAGGAGTAGTAGTTTTCATTGAGAAAATGGCGCTGACCCTTCGTAAACACTTGAGTTCGTTTCGGAGCACAGCCGCCTACTTTTAATTTTCGGTATCAAGAAGTCTGGCAGCCGCTCTAAAACTTTGAAATTTAAATTCAGGGACATGCCAGGATGACGCAGGTACAAACTGGGTCTCTCTATCGCTTTTAGTTCCAGAATGATTCAAAAGCATAGCTGAAAGTTTTTATGAGTCCGGGCTTTTTTTTCAAGGCATATATTTGTTTTCTCCAATAATCACCACATGCCGTGTGTTTCATGCATTAAATGTCCCAAATTTATGGGGTGTGTCGGGTCTACTCCCTGGCCTCTAGCGTCGCTTTGAAAATCCCCATAGCCCTAATTTTTGTACGAGAGGAAAGCCCTTGAAATTGTCCATCCATTGGTGCTAAACTTGTTTAGATTGGGCAATGATTTTGGGTCAAATTGACCCGTTGAACTTTTGATTTTCTCTGTGCACAAAAATCCCGTAGGGAGTCTTGTTGAGTTCGTTTCGGAGCACAGCCGCCTACTTTTAATTTTCGGTGTCAAGAAGTCTGGAAGCCGCTCTAAAACTTTGAAATTTAAATTCAGGGACATGCCAGGATGACGCAGGTACAAACTGCGTCTCTCTATCGTTTTTAGTTCCAGAATGATTCAAAAGCATAGCTGAAAGTTTTTATGAGTCCGGGCTTTTTTTTCAAGGCATGTATTTGTTTTCTCCAATAATTACCACATGCCGTGTGTTTCATGCATTAAATGTCCCAAATTTATGGGGTGTGTCGGGTGTACTCCCTGGCCTCTAGCGTCGCTTTGAAAATCCCCATAGCCCTAATTTGTGTACGAGAGGAAAACCCTTGAAATTGTCCATCCATTGGTGCTAAACTTGTTTAGATTGGGCAATGATTTTGGGTCAAATTGACCCGTTGAACTTTTGATTTTCTCTGTGCACAAAAATCCCGTAGGGAGTCTTGTTGAGTTCGTTTCGGAGCACAGCCGCCTACTTTTAATTTTCGGTGTCAAGAAGTCTGGAAGCCGCTCTCAAACTTTGAAATTTAAATTCAGGGACTTGCCAGGATGACGCAGGTACAAACTGGGTCTCTCTATCAATTTAATTGTTAATTTGATTGTATTTAAGTAAAATTATTTTCTTTGAGGAAAACATAAAACTAGCTGTTGTAAATAAACTGGAATGACTCGAGTACTTGTAAGTAAAGATATTTTCTTCGAATGAGGAAAACCTATTAGACTAGCTTTCGTAAACCAACCAAAATTACCTATGGCACAAACAAGGTGTTAAATACAAAACAACCTTTGAGATTACTCGCAAGGAGTAGTAGTTTTCATTGAGAAAATGGCGCTGACCCTTCGTAAACACTTGGGTTATTTTTTGTGTGTTAAGCATCATTCTCTGTTCTTTAAGCAGCTAAAGAAATGTGGCCCTGGGGTGGTCTATATCTGTTTCCTCTCTCTGCAAATGTGATTGTTTGTAAGTAAACATATTTTCTTTTATTAAGGGAAAAAGAATTAGCTGCTGTAAACCAACTAAAGTGGCGTATATATGGTATTTTAAATTTTATATTTATTTCATTTCTCGGGTAGATGAAAAGTACATATGCCTAATGCAAATTAATTCTAGGTAAACACATTTTAGATTTATTTCATTTCTCGGGTAGATGAAAAGTACAACATAATGCAAATTAATTCTAGGTAAACACATTTTAAAATACAGCAATGAGCAATTTAAGTACATGAGGGGAATGAAACTGCTAAGCCCAAAGGATTGACTATAGAGGCCCTCATCTCAAGCTAATTCTAAAGAAAACACTATAAATGGTACATACAAAATGTTAAATACAAAAGAATAAAGAACCACTGAGATAGCTAGCAAGTAGCCCATTAAGAAAATGGCGCTGACCCATCGTCAACACAGGTCACGCACAGTTCACTTCGCCTATTTGTAAGAGGGCATTTGAAAAGAAATACCAAATAGGGATTCGAACCCATGGTCCGGTTATGTGTGTAAGTAGAATGGTCTAGTTATAAAGAAAACCGTTATATAACACCAATGGGTTGCCCTACACATCAACAAGAAAAGAGAAAGAAACTGAGATTAGGCGGTGACTGTGGAATGTCTTAGCATGAAAGACTTCTTGTTATGCAAATAAGGAGATCTTGGCACGGGTTTCGAAGCCCTAGTTGTGGCCGATACAGCACGGCATTACTGGACGTGTCGCGCTGGAGGATGGCCGTATCTCTCGGCTCAACTATGGTCTTGACGTCGCGTTTTCCTGATGAACTTTACTTGCAATATTGTCAAAATTGTTGCATTTTCTGATGAACTTTAAATGTCGAAATTGTCACCGGAACTAGTCATGTGCATTCAGAACTATTGCACTATAAAATGGTGATATTCTAAAAGACTCGGTCTTGGTTTTTGAAGTAGAAGGCCTACAACAGCACACACGAATTTGCACGTTGTGTTTTTATTGTCACATGGCTGTATTACATTTACCGAAAGCTGCAGTGTTCAACACAAAACTCATTGTTGAACCCCTCACAACATTATCGTGAATTCCACGAACTTCTCTAGTTTTGACTATCAAACTTTTCAAAGCAATGAACTTCGGTGTTTGAGCCTGGGTAGCTGTAGAGAGCTCCCCATGAGTCGCCGTCGAAAGGGCCGTAAACCTCCATGACCGAAGCCGAATGAACGCATCGAGCCATCGACAAAAAATAAGGTAAGGCTTTGGAAGTTAAACATAAAAAATACCCTTCTTTTTGGGGGGGGGGGGGTATCGGCCACACGGCAAAACCATTTTGTTTTCGTCTATAAAATAAAATTAGATCAGAAGACAAGTTTCATGGACCCTATGGCCATGTGAATGGGGTCTCTTTGTTCCGTGGGGGGGGGGGGGGGGCGCAGAGTATGAGGGTTAATTCCACAGATGCACACACTGTGTTAAAACATAAAAGAAGAACAGCCAAGTTCTAACACCATATAAATAGGTGTCTCGTTTCCTTGTCAATTTGTCGCCTTATTCCTGCTTTATTTTTATTTATTTGTTTATTTTTTTATTATTTTTTTTTTGGGGGGGTGGGGGGTAATAATTTGTTCTATTGTTATTGTTAATTTTTGAGGGGGTTATTTTCTATTTAAATTTTTTTTTTATTTCGTTTATGTTTGTTTTTCATTTTTAATGTCATATTACACACCAAAATACATACGATGAAAACCTTCAAAATCTTGGAGAAGGATAACAGTTGAAATCTGTTCCCTGGTTAACAGTTCTCTTGTTCATTCGAAATAATTATTTTCACTCCCATCAAAAACATGTGTTTCTCTTGAAAATTTAAACAAGAGAAGTGTTACTGCAGTAACGCTTCTCAGACTGTGTGTATATCCTAAAGGGATCTTCCTGCGTGGATTTGTTTGTTCCATATTTTATATGGTATTAAAACAATTGAATATCAAAGGTATACTTTGTCTTGTGTTCGCTGAACCGTGCAGTTTTTTTCTTCTTGAATTGTAGCAATGATCGAGATGGGGCAACACCGAGCGCAAAATCAGCAGCCAGTAGCCAGTAGCCAGCAGCCAGCAGCCAGCAGCCAGCAGCCCGTAGCCCGTAGCCCGTAGCCGGCAGGCGGCAGCCACCAGCCACCAGCCACCAGCCACCAGCCACCAGCCACCAGCCACCAGCCACCAACCACCAGCCACCAGCCACCAGCCAACATACACCAGCCATTAGCCACCAGCGAGCTCACATCAAGCCAAGCTTCAAGTGACATCGATGGGACTGTTTTGTGAGAGGCAAGGAGAGGGATGCCCTAATGGGATAGGTAAAACAAAAATTTGAAAAGTAGTCCTCTGTCATTGGACTTTTAAGGACGCTAGGTGGCAGCAGACTTACCAGGTAAATTCATTGTTCTTAGTTGTGTGCCCGTGCTCAGAACTAAGTTAAAAATGGAAATTTACCTGGGCAAGTTTGCTGCCACCCAGCGTTCCAAAGTCTCCAATTGGTTTGTTAATTTGAATTGCTGGAATATTTGAACTTATTTGAACTGTTATAGTATCTTTTCTAAATTCGCTTACAACCACATCTGGTTGTATTTTACTTACTCTAAATGAGTGAAGCAAACATTTCAATATACCCAGCAGAAAGATTGGTAGCCCCCTTCATTGTCAAGATAGCATATTATTATCTTTTACCCATATCAACTTGTTATAAAGTTGTTTTGCATGCCAACAACCTTAAGACTATAAACTTCCGTTATTAAGGCTTCTCTGCTAACTTAATTTGAAACTAATGAAACTTTAATTAAAAGGAACCTAACCCCCCCCCCCCCCCCACGAAACAAAAACACTTAAATCCTGAATTGTTCTTACTGCTACTTCATTGACAAAGTTGTACTTTTACTGGCGTTGACATAAGTTTGTATGGCACCTTGGTGGCTTTGTCGCAAGTCAATTCTTCAAGTGTATTAACATATTTGTTCATCCCCATACTATTCCACTCCTTGAATAAGCTTTCTGTTTCAGTGTGATGTCACTTAGTAGTCATGCTTCTTTGTGTAGAAAAGCAACATTGACAGTGACTAGAATAGAGTGACAAAAATGTTACGTTATCGTTTTTCCCTTGTAACCATGTTAGCTGTTAATTAACTGATTATTTGAATTGTGTTTTTGTTTCCTGTCCCTCTTCCCGTTATATCTGTTTTGTACCCATCATTGTCCTTAACAGGCTTCACCTGCTTATCAGGGTTTGCCTCCATTCCCTTAATTAGGCTTATGTTATTAATGGATTGTTTTGTAAACAAGTGAAATAGAAATGAACAATATTAATGTTTCTGAGTTAAATTGATTTCAGGGGAACTAATTCCGAGAAACGGTAAAATTTGTTTTCGTTAAAAAAATTGACCAAGGTGAACATTATGAAATTTAGATAGGCCTAGGTAGTTTAGTGACTGCAAGCCACTTGGTGGTATCCTAGTCTAGTTCTCCGAGTCCCTGCTCACCTTTTGGTGGTCTGAAGTCAGGGCAGTCATGAAAGATGTGGCTGCTGGGTTATGGGAACCACACTGAGACAAATTTGAGCTTGTAGCTAACTCTGCTATATAGGGGAACGGACATCGGAGCTTCCAGCTCAAATTTGTGTCAGTATAATATTTGTCTGGAAATATAATTAGCTGTTGCAAACAACTTACCAACCAAAAGGACCTAGGTTATAAATGAAAAAAGATTAATATTTAGTATAATATTCTGAGGCAACGAAATAATTCGAACTTTATTTTCTTTGTTTAGGTGCTCCTATCTTTGTGCCGACGAGTCTCACGAGACAGTGCACAGATGGGAGTTTATCTATGGATATGTGGTTTGTGGACGTAACTTTGGAGTCCTCGCTGGAGTCAACGCCGGATTCAGGTAAGGAAAACTTGGCACCATCCGACCTCCACGTTTTTTTGGCAATTCTTTTTTTTATGAAAGCTGCCCTTTATCCTTAAAAGCCTTAATTGCTTTTTACCTCTAAAAGGGCAGCAAACACACTCTAGAAAAATGGAAACGAACTGCAACTTTTCAAAGAAAAACAAATGAATTGTTTGATAAATGCTGCCCCTTCATCCCTGAAAGCCTTAATTGCTTTTTATCTCTCGAAGAGGGCAGCAAACACAATCTAGTACAAATTATGGAGACGTTCTTCAACTTTCAAGTAATAAATCCTTGCTCAATGTTAACGTTGATGCACTTTTTGAAAACAAAATTCATGCGTTTTCCACATGATTAAACAATAATTCAATAGAACTGGATGCACATGTAGACAATTTTCTCTGATGACTTTTGATTGTTCTTAAAAGAACAGAAAATATGTTTCTCAAAAAAAGGAGAACACAGTTACAATATTGATAAAGTACAATAGTGGAGGTCGGATAACGCAAGTTGTCCTAAACCAAGATCAAGATCAAGACGAAGACATCGAAGTGTAAGAGGAGATCTAACCCGTTCTCTTGCAGAGTCCCACCCCTCGTACCGCCCCTTCCCCTTCAAAATGCTCTTCGATCTTGTTGATGTTGTCCTTACTAGTGCAGTTTTCAAGGTGTCTTTAGAGTTTCTCGACATTTTCTTGAGATGCATGTTGGTCGAAGCCAATGATGCTTTTTAGTTAGGAGACTAGTCTTACTGGAATTTTC
Source organism: Asterias rubens (assembly GCF_902459465.1). NCBI lineage: Eukaryota > Metazoa > Echinodermata > Asteroidea > Forcipulatida > Asteriidae > Asterias > Asterias rubens. Next base: position 17,454,480 of record NC_047072.1, read on the forward strand.
GGGGTTGATACTTCAAATCGTCAGTTGTCATGTTTATTTAAAATTGTCATGATTTTATGTTTAAAACACTGTAACAAAATTCCAACTTTAAACTAAATCATAGTAATTTCCGATAACTCTTATTAAAAACGCCAGAAAAAAATGTTTAAAATAAAATAAATTAATTTCTTACAAAATCCCCTCGTTACTAAGTGCTTTGTATTTTTGGCACAACACTTTAACCCACACCAAAACATATTTAAAAGTAATAACAATGCAGTCAAATATTCAATCAAATCAACATTCATTTTATGATTAATGTTTGATTTAGGAGTTGTAAATATAGAATTTAGACTTACTAAATGAAAATTTACATATTCCCAAAATCAGCATGACATCAATTCTGAATGTAGATCTTTCTAGCCAAAATTGTATTAATATATCTAAAAACAAATAATTGGTAAAGTAAAAGTATAAAAATTATAAACACTATAGCTTAAGGATGATTAATGTTTGATTTCGGAGATGTAAATAAAGAATTTAGACTTACTAAATGATTATTTTACATATTCCTAAAATCAGCGCTACTTCATTCCTGAAAGAAGACATTTCAAACTAAAATATTAAAACATTTTAAACTGAGTTTTAAGATTATAAGCAACAACGCTGCAGAGCTTGCTCATTAAGATCAAATTTTAAATTAAAATAATGCGGAAACTGTAAGCAAATACTGCGCTCTTTTAAAGCTACAAAAAAAAACAAGAAGCTGGCAAGAGAGAAAAAAGGATGGGCGAAAAGGAGCAGCCATGAGAGAAAGACTTCAGTGGTGCATAGGTACGTATGGGTGGTAAGACAGTGGGTGCGTTCGCTTAGCTTCCCTGGGTCGACCCCGGTGTGTGGCTGTTTTTTCTTCCAGGACGAACGTGGGTAATTATCTGCACACGTTCGTCCTGGGAAAAAATCGTACACACTGGGGTCGACCCAGGGAAGCTAAACGAACGCACCCAGTGAAGGCCTAGAGTATCAGTTTTGGCCTAGAGTATTAGTTTTGGCATATAGATATAAGACTAACTCTCTACTCTTTCAACAGGTTTTGATGGAGATGGGTTAAGTATAAGGTGTGACTTGCGTAGTACTTAGTCTTGATTTCAAGACGCTCAATCTAATTTCATTTGCGGTGACACAACTCACCCAAGGACAGTAAAACAAGATCCAAATAAAATAATGTCTTGAACCAAAACTAAAAACTTAGTCTCGTTTCAAGATGTTCAATCTCATTTTATTTGCGGTGCAACAACTCACAATGGACGGTAAACACACTATCCTAAAAAAAATACAAGATAATGTCTTGAACCAAAACTAAGAACTACGCTGTCTTAAGTAAACGCAGAGCTTGAAGATGGAGACATTCCCTTCGATGTCACTGAGTGACTAGAGGTCAATGAGGTCAGCAGCTTCGAGCAAAGGTTGGAGCAAAGTATCGGGTATAAGTATTGGTATAAGTGGGACAGAAAAATAACCCCTCCCCTCCACGGCTCTTACATTTTCTACACATTATGAGATTTAACATTTATTTTCCATATCCACTGACCGGCTTCCAGGCCATAGTTTCTTTTGTTTGCTTTCCAGAGTCTGGACCCGTTCCTCCTGAAAAAGATGTTGTGGCAGATGACGTGCAGACGAAGCAGTCCTGAAACTCCCTTTGATATCGCCGATTCATGACCTGATGTCACTGGGTTTGATGAGGTCTTTGCAGCAAAGGTTTATAAGTATCATGTAAGGTAAAATTATGAGAAAAAGTGTGAAGAAAAGGTTTTTTTCTCTCCACCTAGCTATTTACTTTTATTTTAACAGCTATTTGAACCTTTCATGTTAGCTGTTATCTAGAGCAAGCTAGTCGAAATGTTGAGACAAATTAAGAACTCACTCCGTGGTAGTGAAGTTAATAACGAGAAGTCCCCTCGATCCACTTAAGCTAAAAAAGAAGTCTGAGCAGATTTCCTACTTCATCTGAAGTAGTGACCCATTTTCAGAACTGAGAAGTCTCCCGAATTTCGAAAACCTACTTCGCGGTAGTAGAATATCCAGCAAGACAAGTTCCTTTCAGAACATACTCAGGAATGGCTCCCTCTGAATTAACATAGTTTTCGAGAAAGAAGTAATTTTCTACGACTTTGATTTCGAGACCTCAGATTTAGAAGTTGAGGTCTCGAAATCAAGCATCTAAAAGCACACAACTTCGTGTGATAAGTGTGTTTTTTCTTTCATTATTGTGTCGCAATTTCGACGACCGATTGAGCTCAAATTTGCACAGGTTTGTTATTTGTGTATATGTTGAGATACACCATGTGAAGGATAGTCTTTGACAGTTATAGTGTCCACTGTCTTTAAATGCAAGGCTTTATGAAATTAGGCCCTGATTGGAGTTGCCGGAGAAATTTCCAAGAACATCTGATACTTTTACTAAAATAATTTATCAAAATGAATCTTAGAAAATATTACTAATTTTCTACCACAGATTGAGTTCCATCAGCTGAGGAAGAACTTTGCCAGTTAAAGCTCTTTGACTTTTTGCTACAACTTCAACCGTTCAAGATAGCGATGACCAGCACTATTGGACCAGAGCAAAGAGTCACCAACATCATTTTGGTAAGTTGGAGCAAAACTAATATTCAAAAAGATAAATTTGAAGAGAAGATGAGTTGAAGTTTTCAACTCGATTTGATAGAATAAATTCATTCGCATCATTTTGGTTGTAAAAGAAACACACCAAACAGAAAACGTTTTTTTGAGAACACAGTTCGAAAAAGTGTAACATAATCTTGAGTCATGTTGTGCATGCTCAAAGATTCGGTTAGTAAAAATTCCCAAAAGTTGACAATGATTCAACTGATGCCCAACTCATTTCTTTGGCTTTGCAAAGAAGTTTGCTGAGCAGTATTTTCTGCGTAACAGCTTCATGAAATTGGGCCCTGCTTGAAGCTGGAGGAGAATTTTCTTTGCAAGCGTAGCCATACTCTTACAAGTGTTTCTTGTATTAAAATAATTGATCAAAATAATCTTAGAACTATTCATCTTCTACTACAGGTTGAGTTGATGATCTTGGAGATGACATTTGGGCTCATCATAACTTTTTGGACCGAGTGCACCAGCTGAAGGACTGCGTCAAATCTAGCTACCTGACTCTCTGCTACAAGTTCAACCGTTCAAGTGACGAAGGGATGTTGTCCGGGGATTTAACCACCACTTTGTGGACTGAACAGCTGAAGATCTGGGTCATAGTTCAAGTATCAAAGACAATAATAATGATAGAACACTTCTTAGAACAAACTCTCCTCCAAAGGTGATTTTACACATGGTTGTACCATGGAACTTTACTAGTTGTAGTCAATGGTTGATTTCCACACCATGCTAAGCTTCAATGCTTTTTGGACCGTCACTGACTGATGAAAGACTGTGTCAAGTCTAGGTGATCACCCACATGCTCAACTAACACGAGCTGGATGATGAGGGCGCCTGCTATGATGACGCTTGAGTGGAGGACCACATACATGAAGAACCATAGGACCAGGGCCAATTTCATAGAGCTGCTTAACAAGAAAATATTGCTTAACAACTTTCTGCTAACAGAAATGAGCAGGATACCAGTCACAAACTATGACATGTAAGTTTGGCTGGTACCCTTATTCTGTTAAGCAATATTTTATTGTGCTTAGCTACTTATTTTGGTTAGCAGCTCTATGAAATTGGGCCCTGCTTAGGGTGTGTCTGAATGTGTGGTTGTGGCTATGGCTGCAGCTGTTGCTATTGGCCTCGTACCATACTTTAAACATGTTCATGTGAGGATCAAGCCGTATCCACAGCCACTATTTCAGACACAGTCTGCTCAGTATCGTTGTTTATTCAATAGGCTTTTTTTTTATTCATCAAAATCCCATACCAATACTGTACAAGTAGCTAAATTCTCACATCAGTTGATTTGATAAAATTGGCAGCCTGGCCTCTTGCCAAGCATTGTATGGCTACTCATGGATAATCAAATTTAGTAAAACCAAGTACAGTATGGTTTAGATTTTGATGGAGTCAAAGTAGTTAGGAATGCAAGTCAAAAGATGGTGCATCTTTTTTGTTAAGTGAAACCATCAATTCAGGTAGCCAAATATTTCAGAATACAAGCAACGCAGTCTTTGAACCTTGTGTTGGTACTTTTTGCTAAAATCCCGTTGACTAAACAAGTGAAAATGCCAGAAACAATTAACCGTTGGTCGCAGGAAAGATTTTAACTTATATTTGACAGAACTTAGTCACCAAAGTTATTTAACATTTTATACTTCATGGCAACAAAACCACACTTAGATTTAGTTGTTTTATTTTGGTTCACTGCTTTGTGAAAAAAAATATGTGAAGGAAGGAAAGACACAATCTTCAGACAAAATTGCAATAAAGTTGTGTACAAATATCTTAAAGTTTTTTGAGGAAATAACATAACTTTGTGAGATTAAATACGTTCATTTGCATTCATGTATGCCCTTGTATTAAAACCATTTAAAGTATCACTGTTAAAACCACACCCTCTTCGGCACAAACCACTATTTTATCTGCGCATTCAGTAACAAACCAAATAGTCTTATTTCTTTTTTAAACATTCCTCTACAAACTGTAGTTATACTATATAATTTAATAATAACAATTTTATTGAAGTGTATATTAATTATAGTTTATCTAAAGTAATTGTTAATTTTATATTTAAATTTATATCTGTTTTTGATGTTAGTTTTCTGAAGTATTATTTGACTGTAATAAACGATCATATTTCTACATGACAACTCCTTGCATTTGTTTAGGGTCTGTATACGTTTGGCTGGTTATGGGGGGAAAAACTGTAACTTGTTGACCTCCAAACTTTGAATCATAAAAGCGTTACCGCGGTAACGCTTCTCAGATTGTGTTTTCCAATTTTAGAGCAAAAAATTACAAAGTATTCTTCCTGTGTAGACATAACCGAACTCGAAGTACTGTGGTTATGCAAAAGATATCACTTTCGACTGAAAAAAAATAAAATGCAAATCTCAGAAGTGTTTCAGCGGTAACGCTTCTCAGGTTGTGTTTTCCAATTGCAAATTATTTTTCCTGCGTTGACAAAACCCCTTCAGATTTTGCGCAATCTCAAAGTACTAAAATAACTTGTATCTTAAACAAAATGCAATCCAAGCATCTTTGAAAAAAGATAACACTTTTATCACAAACAAACTTTAATCTGAGAAGTATTACTTGTGCGTTTTAAATTTGAAAAAAATGCACAAGGCTATAGCCTCGTTCATTTGAGAGCAAAAATAAACAAGGCATTTAGCCTTGTATATTTTAGAGCAAAATTTCATAAATACACAAGGCCTTATGCATTTTAGAGCAAAATATTTCATAAATACACAAGGCCTTGTGCATTTTAAAGCAAAAATTTAGAATTACACGCATCTTACAGCAAAATTATAAAAAACACAAGCCTTGTGTAATTTAGCGCAAAATTTGAAAAATACACAAAGCCTTGTGAAATTTTCGAGCAAAATTTGAAAAATAATCAAGACTTCTTCATTGTAGAGCAAAAAAAGAAAACACACAAGCCTCGTGCATTTTAGAGCAAAATTTGAAAATTACACATTAAGGCAATTATTTTATACACCTTGATTCACTCATTGCGTCCAAGCAAAAATAAAACGCACACACGGGAATTGAACCCGGGTCCCGTAGCTCCCAGTCCTAATACATTCTTAGACTAGGCTGCGGAGCCAGTTACTAAGTTAACGAATAATAAATACATAAAGAATAATATTCAATAATTACAGGAGGCTTTAGCCTTATGTGTACTTATCATTATTATTTAGGTATTTATTATTCGTATTGTAACTGGCGCCGCAGCTAGTCCAAGAATGTATTGGACTGGGAGCTACGGGACCCGGGTTCAATTCCCGTGTGTGTTCTTATTTTTTGCTTTGACGCAGTGAGTGAATTATTTAAGTAGTATACAAATCATCTCCAAACACCAACGGGCACTGTGGTGACACGGTGCACGGGATAGTTCAATTGTGCGTGCAATCCAGAGTAGGGACACCGGTTCGAATCCGTACCCCCGTTAAAAAATATAAAAATATTAAAACCAATTTGAGCCACAAACATAAAACAAAATTTTGCTTGAAGAAAATCTATTAGGCTTGTGAACTTGTCAAATTTTGCTTGCAAAAATTATATAGGGCTATAGCCTTGTGAACTTTTCAAATTTTGCTTGAAAAAATCTATAAACTTGTCAAAATTTGCTTGAAAAAAATATAATCTTGTGAACTTGTCAAACTTTGCTTGAAAAATTCTTTTAGGCTCTAATCCTTGAAAAAGTCTACAAGTGAACGTGTCAAATATTGCTTGAAATAAAATCAAATTTTTCTTAAAAAAAATCTATAAGGTTTAGGGTTAGGGTTAGGGTTAGGGCTAGCCTTGTTAACTTTTCAAATTTTGCATGAAATAAATCTAATCTTGTGAACTTGTCAAATTTTGCTTGAAGTTTGCATGAAAAAGTCTACAACTGAACTTGTCAAATTTTGCTTGAAAAAATGTAATCTTGTAAATTTTTAAAATTTTGCATGAAAAAATCAAATCTTGTGAACTTGTCAAATTTTGCTTGAAAACAATCGAATCTTGTGAACTTGTCAAATTTTGTTGAAATTTTTTTAAGGCTATAATCCTTGTGAACTTGTCAAATTTTGCTTCAAAAAATCTATAGGCTATATAGCCTTGTGAACTTTTCAAATTTTGCTTGAAAAAATCTAGTCATGTGAACTTGTCAAATTTTGCTGGAAAAAAATATAAAGGCTATAATTCTGGTGAGTCTGTCAAATTTTGCTTGAAAATTTTCATAAAAAAGTCTCCAAGTGAACTTGGAGACTTAAATTTACTTGAAATAAAATCAAATTTTGCTTGAAAAAATCTATAAGGCCTAGGTTAGGTTTAGGGTTAGGGTTAGCCTTGTGAACTTATCAAATTTTGCATGAAATAAATCTAATCTTGTGAACTTGTCAAATTTCACTTGAAAAAATCTTTGAGGCTATAATCCTTGTGAACTTATCAAATTTTGCATGAAAACAAATCTAATCTTGTGAACTTGTCAAATTTCGTTTGAAAAAATCTTTGAGGCTATAATCCTTGTGAACTTGTCAAATTTTGCTTGAAATTTGCATGAAAAAGTCTACAAGTGAACTTGTAAAATTTTGCTTGAAAAAATGTAATCTTGGAAATTTTTCAAACTTTGCATGAAAAAAATTTAATTTGTGAACTTGTCAAATTTTGCTGAAAAAAATCTTTGCGGCTATAATCCTTTTGTGAACTTGTCAAATTTTGCTTGAAAATTTGCATGAAAAAGTCTACAAGTGAACTTGTCAAATTTGGCTTGAAAAAATGTAATCTTGTAAATTTTTCAAATTTTGCATGAAAAAAATTTGATTTTGTAAACTTGTCAAATTTTGCTTAGAAAAATCTTTAAGGCTATAAGCCTTAAAAACCTGTCGTTATTTGCTTGAAAATTTGCATGAAAAAGTCTACAAGTGAACTTGTCAAATATAGCTTTGTGAACTTGTCAAATTTTGCTTAAACTTTTTTTAAGGCTATAATTCTTGTGAACTTGGAAAATTTGCTTGAAAATTTGCATGAAAAAGTCTACAAGTGAACTTGTCAAATTTTGCTTGAAAAATGTATTCTTGTGAACATGTCAAATTTTGCTTGAAAAAGTTAACAAGGCAAATTTTTCAAATTTTGCATGAAAAAAATATAATTTTGTGAACTTGTCAAATTTTGCTTAAAAAAATCTTTAAGGCTATAACCCTTGTGAACTTGTCAAATTATGCTTGAAATTTGCATGAAAAGTCTACAAGTGAACTTGTCAAATTTTGCTTGAAAAAATGTAATCTTGTAAATTTTTCAAACTTTGCATGAAAAAAATTTAATTTGTGAACTTGTCAAATTTTGCTGAAAAAAATCTTTGCGGCTATTATCCTTATGTGAACTTGTCAAATTTTGCTTGAAAATTTGCATGAAAAAGTCTACAAGTGAACTTGTCAAATTTGGCTTGAAAAAATGTAATCTTGTAAATTTTTCAAATTTTGCATGAAAAAATTTGATTTTGTGAACTTGTCAAATTTTGCTTAGAAAAATCTTTGAGGCTATAAGCCTTGAAAACCTGTCGTTATTTGCTTGAAAATTTGCATGAAAAAGTCTACAAGTGAACTTGTCAAATTTTGCTTGAAAAAATGTAATCTTGTAAATCAAACTTTGCATGAAATAAATCTAATCTTGTGAACTTGTCAAATTTCGCTTGAAAAAATCTTTGAGGCTATAATCCTTGTGAACTTATCAAATTTTGCATGAAAGCAAATCTAATCTTGTGAACTTGTCAAATTTCGTTTGAAAAAATCTTTGAGGCTATAATCCTTGTGAACTTGTCAAATTTTGCTTGAAATTTGCATGAAAAAGTCTACAAGTGAACTTGTCAAATTTTGCTTGAGAAAAATGTAATCTTGGAAATTTTTGCAAATTTTGCTGGAACAAATTATATAGGGCTATAGCCTTGTGAACTTTTCAAATTTTGCTTGAAAAAATCTATAAACTTGTCAAATTTTGCGTGAAAAGGTTTACCTTGTGAACTTTAAAAAATTTGCTTGAAAAAAATATAATCTTGTGAACTTGTCAAACTTTGCTTGAAAAAAATCAGTTTAGGCTCTAATCCTTGAAAAAGTCTACAAGTGAACGTGTCAAATATTGCTTGAAATAAAATCAAATTTTGCTTGAAAAAAATCTATAAGGGTTAGGGTTAGGGTTAGGGTTAGGGTTAGGGTTAGCCTTGTGAACTTTTCAAATGTTGCATGAAAAAAATCAAATCTTGTGAACTTGTCAAATTTTGCTTGAAAACAATCGAATCTTGTGAACTTGTCAAATTTTGTTGAAATTTTTTTAAGGCTATAATCCTTGTGAACTTGTCAAATTTTGCTTCAAAAAATCTATAGGCTATAATAATAGCCTTGTGAACTTGTCAAATTTTGCTTGAACAAATTATATAGGGCTATAGCCTTGTGAACTTTTAAAATTTTGCTTGAAAAAATCTAATCATGTGAACTTGTCAAATTTCACTTGAAAAAATCTTTGAGGCTATAATCCTTGTGAACTTATCAAATTTTGCATGAAAACAAATCTCATCTTGTGAACTTGTCAAATTTCGTTTGAAAAAATCTTTGAGGCTATAATCCTTGTGAACTTGTCAAATTTTGCTTGAAATTTGCATGAAAAAGTCTACAAGTGAACTTGTCAAATTTTGCTTGAAAAAATGTAATCTTGGAAATTTTTGCTTGAACAAATTATATAGGGCTATAGCCTTGTGAACTTTTCAAATTTTGCTTGAAAAAATCTATAAACTTGTCAAATTTTGCGTGAAAAGTGTATTCTTGTGAACATGTCAAATTTTGCTTAAAAAAGTTAACAAGGCAAATTTTTCAAAATTTGCTTGAAAAAAATATAATCTTGTGAACTTGTCAAATTTTGCTTGAAAAAATCAGTTTAGGCTCTAATCCTTGAAAAAGTCTACAAGTGAACGTGTCAAATATTGCTTGAAATAAAATCAAATTTTGCTTGAAAAAAATCTATAAGGGTTAGGGTTAGGGTTAGGGTTAGGGTTAGGGTTAGCCTTGAGAACTTTTCAAATGTTGCATGAAAAAATCAAATCTTGTGAACTTGTCAAATTTTGCTTGAAAACAATCGAATCTTGTGAACTTGTCAAATTTTGCTTCAAAAAATCTATAGGCTATAGGGCTATAGCCTTGTGAACTTTTCAAATTTTGCTTGAAAAAATCTAATCTTGTGAACTTGTCAAATTTTGCTGGAAAAAAATCTAAAGGCTATAATTCTGGTGAGCTTGTCAAATTTTGCTTGAAAATTTTCATAAAAAAGTCTACAAGTGAACTTGGAGACTTAAATTTACTTGAAATAAAATCAAATTTTGCTTGAAAAAAAATCAAATTTTGCTTGAAAAAAATCTATAAGGCCTATGTTAGGTTTAGGGTTAGGGTTAGCCTTGTGAACTTATCAAATTTTGCATAAAATAAATCTAATCATGTGAACTTGTCAAATTTCACTTGAAAAAATCTTTGAGGCTATAATCCTTGTGAACTTATCAAATTTTGCATGAAACAAATCTCATCTTGTGAACTTGTCAAATTTCGTTTGAAAAAATCTTTGAGGCTATAATCCTTGTGAACTTGTCAAATTTTGCTTGAAATTTGCATGAAAAAGTCTACAAGTGAACTTGTCAAATTTTGCTTGAAAAAATGTAATCTTGGAAATTTTTGCTTGAACAAATTATATAGGGCTATAGCCTTGTGAACTTTTCAAATTTTGCTTGAAAAAATCTATAAACTTGTCAAATTTTGCGTGAAAAGTGTATTCTTGTGAACATGTCAAATTTTGCTTGAAAAAGTTAACAAGGCAAATTTTTCAAAATTTGCTTGAAAAAAATATAATCTTGTGAACTTGTCAAATTTTGCTTGAAAAAATCAGTTTAGGCTCTAATCCTTGAAAAAGTCTACAAGTGAACGTGTCAAATATTGCTTGAAATAAAATCAAATTTTGCTTGAAAAAAATCTATAAGGGTTAGGGTTAGGGTTAGGGTTAGGGTTAGGGTTAGCCTTGTGAACTTTTCAAATGTTGCATGAAAAAATCAAATCTTGTGAACTTGTCAAATTTTGCTTGAAAACAATCGAATCTTGTGAACTTGTCAAATTTTGCTTCAAAAAATCTATAGGCTATATAGCATTGTGAACTTGTCAAATTTTGCTTGAACAAATTATATAGGGCTATAGCCTTGTGAACTTTTCAAATTTTGCTTGAAAAAATCTAATCATGTGAACTTGTCAAATTTTGCTGGAAAAAAAAATCTAAAGGCTATAATTCTGGTGAGTCTGTCAAATTTTGCTTGAAAATTTTCATAAAAAGTCTCCAAGTGAACTTGGAGACTTAAATTTACTTGAAATAAAATCAAATTTTGCTTGAAAAAAAATCAAATTTTGCTTGAAAAAAATCTATAAGGCCTATGTTAGGTTTAGGGTTAGGGTTAGCCTTGTGAACTTATCAAATTTTGCATAAAATAAATCTAATCTTGTGAACTTGTCAAATTTCACTTGAAAAAATCTTTGAGGCTATAATCCTTGTGAACTTATCAAATTTTGCATGAAAACAAATCTAATCTTGTGAACTTGTCAAATTTCGTTTGAAAAAATCTTTGAGGCTATAATCCTTGTGAACTTGTCAAATTTTGCTTGAAATTTGCATGAAAAAGTCTACAAGTGAACTTGTCAAATTTTGCTGGAAAAAATGTAATCTTGTGAACTTGTCAAATTTTGCTTGAAAAAATCTTTAAGGCTATAACCCTTGTGAACTTGTCAAATTTTGCTTGAAAATCTGCATAAAAAAGTTAACAAGTGAACTTGTCAAATTTTGCTTGAAGGAAATCTATAAGGCCTTGTGAACTTGCCAAATTTTGCTTGAAAAAAATCGAATCTTTTGAACACGCAATTATTTTGGAATTTAGCTTGGAATTTTTTAAGGCTATATAATCCTTGTGAACTTGTCAAATCTTGATTGAAAATTTGCATGAAAAGTCTACAAGTGAACTTGTAAAATTTTACTTGAAAAAAATCTAATCTTTTGAACTTCTGCTTGAAAAAGTTTACAAGGCCATAGCCTTGTTAAATTTTAAAATTTTGCATGAAAACAATCTTTAAGGCTATAATCTTTGTGAACTTGTCATTTTTTGCTTGAAAAAGTCTACAAGTAAACTTGTCAATTTTTCCCAGTAAAAAATTATATAGGGCTTGACAAAAATTATATAGGGCTTGTGAACTTTTCAAATTTTGCTTGAAAAAATTTAATCTTGTGAACTTGTAAAATTTTGCTTGAAATTTGCATAAAAATGTCTACAAGTGAACTTGTCAAATTGTGCTTAAAATTTGACAAGTTCACAAGGATTATAGCCTTAAAGATTTTGTTACGCAAAATTTGACAAGTTCACAATGCTATAACCATATAGATTTTTTTCAAGCAAAATTTTCCAAAGCAAAAGTTCATAAGGCTATATATAACCTTATAGATTTTTTTCAAGCAAAATTTGACAAGCAAAATGTGTGGCTCAAATTGGTTATAATATTTTTGTATTTGTTGTCCCTCTTGGTACGGGTAGGATTCGAACCGGTATCCCAACTCTGGAATGCACGCACAATTGAACTATCCAGTGTACCGTGTCACCACAGTGCCCGTTGGTGTTTGGAGATGATTTTTATACTACTTAAATAATTCACTCACTGCGTCGAAGCAAAAAATAAAAACATACAAACGGGAATTGAACTCGGGTCCAAAAATTGGAGTAGCTGCGGCGCCAGTTACCATTCGAATAATAAATACCTAGCGAATAATGATTGTAGATCTTTTGCTCAAACAAGTCTATAAGGCTAAAGCCTCCTGTAATTATTGAATATTATTCTTTAGGTATTTATTATTCGGTAACTTAGTAACTGGCGCCGCAGCTAGTCTAAGAATGTATTAGACTGGGAGCTACGGGACCCGGGTTCAATTCCCGTGTGTGTGTCTTTTTATTTTTGCTTGGACGCAATATGTGAATCGAGGTGTATAAAATAATAGCCTTGTGTAATTTTCAAATTTTGCTCTAAAATGCACGAGGCTTGTGTGTTTTCTTTTTTGCTCTAAAACGAAGAAGTCTTGTTTATTGTTCAAATTTTGCTCAAAAAATTTTACAAGACCTTGTGTAAATTTCAAATTTTGCTCTAAAATATACACGGCTAAACCCTGGTATATTTTTGCTATCAAATGAACGAGGCTAAAGCCTTGTGTATTTTATAAAAACTTTAAAATGCATAAAGGGTTGTGCATTTTTTCAAATTTGAAACGTACAAGTAATGCTTTTCAGTTTAAAGTTTGTTTGTGATAAAAGTGTTATCTTTTTTCAAAGGGGCTCGGTTTGCAATTTGTCTGAGATACAAGTTATTTCTTTTTTCATAACCTCAGTACTTTGAGATTGCACAAAATCTGAAGGGGTTTTGTCAAAAAGTTACTCTTTTTTTTCCATAACCAGTCAAACGTATACAGCCCCTTAACAACAAAATTGTGTAACAATAAATGCAAGGAGTTGTCACATAGAAATATGATTGTTTATTACAGTCAAATAATACTTCAGAAAACCAACATCACAAACAGATATAAATTTAAATATAAAAAAAACAATTACTTTAGATAAACTACAATTAATATACACTACAATAAAATTGATTATTATTAAATGATCTAGTACAATTTCAGTTTGTTTTTGCGCTAGTAGCCAAGAGGAATGTTTTAAAATAAGTAACACTATTTGTTTTGTTACTGAATGCGCAGATAAAAAAGCGGTTTGTGCTGAACAGGGTGTGGTCTTAGGAATGATACTTTAAATGGTTTTAATACTAGGACATACATGTATGCAAATGATCGTACTTAATCCCGCAAAATCATTTTATGACCTCAACAAACTTTAAGATATTCGTACACAGTTTTATTGCAATTTTGTCTGCAGGTTGTGTCATTCCTTCCTTCACATTATTTTTTTCACAAAGCAGTGTACCAAAATAAAACAACTAAATCCAAGTTTGGGTTTGTTGCCATGATGTCTAACATGTCAAAGAACTTTAGTGACCTAAGTTCTGTCAAATATAAGTAAACAATTTTCCTGCAACCAACTGTTAATTGTTTCTGGTATTTTCACTTGTTTAGTCAACAATGTTCATGTGTTTGGCAAAAAGTACCAAAACAAGGTTCAAAGACTGCGTTGCTTGTATTCTGAAATATTTGGCTACCTGAATTGATGGTTTCACTTAACAAAAAAGATGCACCATCTTTTGACTTGCATTCCTAACTACTTTGACTCCATCAAAATCCAAAGCATACTGTACTTGGTTTTAATTAATTTGATTATCCATGATGAGCAATACAATGCTTGGCGAGAGGCCAGGCTGCCAATTTTATCAAATCAACTGATGTGAGAATTTAGCTACTTGTACAATATTGGTATGGGATTTTGATGAATCCAAGAAAAGCCTATTGAGTAAACAACAATACTGAAGAGACTGTGTCTGAAATAGTGGCTGTGGATACGGCTTGATCCTCACATGAACTTGTTTAAAGTATGGTATGAGGCCCATAGCAAGAGCTGCAGCCATAGCCACAACCACACATTCAGACACACCCTAAGCATGGCCCAATTTCATAGAGCTGCTAACCAAAATAAGTAGCTAAGCACAATAAAATATTGCTTAACAGAATAAGGGTACCAGCCAAACTTACATGTCATAATTTGTGACTGGTATCCTGCTCATTTCTGTTAGCAGAAAGTTGTTAAGCAATATTTTCTGGCTAAGCAGCTCTATGAAATTGGCCCTGGTCCACCTATGGTTCTTCATGTATGTGGTCCTCCACTCAAGCGTCATCATAGCAGGCGCCATCATGGTCCATTTTGTTTCAGTTGAGCGTGGGTGATCATCTGGCTAAAATTGACAGTCCTTTTAAGTCAGCGACAGTCCAAAAAGCATTGAAGCTTTTGATGGTGTGAACAATATTAAGTAACTACAACGAGTTATGTTCCATGGTACAACATGTGTAAAATCCTTTATGAGGACAGTTTGCTCTGATAAGTGTTCTATCATGTATTGTCCCTTTGTCATTTGGACTATGACGAAGATCTCCAGCTGTTCAGTCCACAAAGTGGTGGTTAGATCCCCCACAACACCCCTACGTCACTTGTACGGTTCAGTGAACTTGTTGCACAGGGTCATCGAGCTAGACTGGCACAGTACTTCTTCGGCTGGTGCACTCTGTCCAAAAAGTGTTGAATAGCCTCAATGTCATCTCCAAGGTCATCAAATCAATCTGTTGTAGAAAACGAATAATTTTCTAAGATTAATTTTGATACAAATATTTTAATAAATGATTAGTTTTTGAGGACTAGTCATGTCAAATGCGTACAAAGAAATGACTCATCCAGTTCAATTTTGGCTGGCCACCATCCTCTTTTAAAGGCAGTGGACACTGTTGGTAATTTTCAAAGACTAGCCTTCACAGTTGGTGTATCTCAACGTTATGCATAAAATAACAAACCTGTGAAAATTTGAGCTCAATTGTTCATTGGAGTTGTGTTCGTTTACATGGTTGATTTCGAGACCTCAAGTTATAAATCTGAGGTCACGAAATAATTTTAAGCAAAACTTGTATGTGCTTAGTAAGTTTGTACGCTTACGGGCTTTATTAAATCATGCCCAGTTCTTCGATCCAATTATTGAACAAGCACAAGACTCAACATTTCAGGTTTTGTTTAATATTTTCTAATTAAAAATAATATTTTTCTGTTGAACTTGACCTCTCGATTTATAAAAGTTTTCCCAGTAGCTTGTTGTGTTGTGTTTTTATTACAACTTTATTAAGAACGTGATCAATGTAGTACTTTAAATCGAATGTGAGACTTTTGGGATGCTTGGTGGCAGCAGACTTACCGGGTAAAATCCATTGTTCTCGGTCATGTGTGCTCGCTCAGAACTACGTAAACAATGGAAATGTACCTGGTAAGTCTGCTGCCATCTAGCGTCCTAAAGTCTACCACTGAAACCTTCAACTCATTTGCCAAATTTGTGGGATAAACCTTCTCTTCAAAAAGATCGTTTATAATGAAAACATTTCAAACTTACCATATTGTCTGCTGTTGGTATTTTTGCTCGTGTCCAAAAAGTGTTGCTTAGCCTCAACATCACTACGTCACTTGAAAGGTTAATCTTGTACAAGAAAGTCTTCTGTGTAGACTTGACACAGTCCTTCAGCTTCAACGTCATCATCTCAACCTGTGGTTTAAAATTTCAAAAATTTATTTTGATAATCCTCTTTTTAAAACAAGTTTAAGTTGTTCTAAGGATAGTCAAGTCTGAATGCTTTAAGGAGATTCTCCCCTAGCTTCAATCAGTTTTTCAGCTCAGTGACAATGTGAACACAATATGACACAATTTTCCAGCTTTTGTTGACCTTCTGTGTTTGAGTATTCTTGATCTGACAAACTTTACCTCCAATTATAATGAAGTTTTGAAACCAGTTTGTTTGTATGGTTTGTTCATTACAAACTTAAGTATTGGAATGAACGTATTCTTTTAAATCAACGATTTCAACCCTTCAAAGTTGCAAATTTCTCAGGTTGGATGGAATTTCTCTTCATATAAAAACCCACAGAGCATCAAACAGACTCATTTTCCAAATTTGTGGGATAAACTCTCTCAAAGAATGATTTAGAATTAGGGTTTTTTTCAACTTACGGAGTTGTCTGTTGGTGTGTTTTTGCATCTGTCCAAGAAGTGCTGTTTAGCCCCAGCATCGATACGTCGTTTGACGGGTTGAACTTGTAGGGTTGTAGTGGGAGTCATCTGGTTAGACTTGACACAGTCCTTCTTCAACTGGTGGTCAGTAAAAATAAATTATTGTATTGAGATGTCATATTCAAGATCATTATATCAACCTGTCGTAGACAATTTCAAAGATTCATTTTGATAATCCTCTTTTAAACTCGGTTGTTCTGAGGACTAGTCAAGTCTGAATGCTTACAAAGAAACGTTTCCTCCAGCACTACTCATGTTTCACCTCAATGAAAATGCGAACTTTTATGTCACAATATTCCAGGTTTTGTTCAATTTTTGGTACTAAAAACAAAATCTTCCTCTGAAAATGTTGACTTCCTGATTTCACCATTTAGTTTGCATACTACAATCTAAAATGATGCGTATGCATGTATATTCTTTCAAATCGAGTTGAAACCTTCAAAAAGATCCACACATTTGCAAAATTTTTGGGTTGGAAACTTCTCTTTTAAAATAAGGTTTTAGATTGTTTTTCTTTCAAACTTACCTAGTGGTCTGTTGTGGTATACTCAACATCGCTCTGTCACTTGAACGGTTGAACTAACTTGTAGTGGAAAAATCATCTGGCTAAACTTGAGACAGTCCTTCTTCAGCTGGTGGCCAGTCCAAAAACCGTCCCGAGTGTAGCCTCAAGTTTGGGTGTATGCCATCTCCAAGATATTCTTCTCAATCTTTAGACAAAAATATATAGTTTTTAAAGATTAATGTTGGTAAACTCTTTGTCTACAAAAAAGTTAAGTCAAAGTGCTTGCATGTCCAAGAAAACTCCCATTCAGCTCTAATCAATTCTTCATACTAGTATTTAGACTGCTGGTTAAACAGTGGATCAAAATCTGACTTATTTCTTCTGCATGTTTCGATTTTCCTTCCAAAGTAATCACTACTTTGATGAAGAGCTCGTTTGTGATCTTCTAAATGTCTTGGTCGAGTTGTCCAACATACGGGAATGTTTCATTTAAGAAAGAGGCTAAAAAGCCACATCACTTTCGTCTGGCAACTAACACCGGTTATCTTCATGTAATTGTTTGTGATCTTCCAAATTTCTCGATCGAGTTGTCCCACTCATTAGTAGGCAGTTTTCGGCACCAGTAGTTGGTAACTTTATACCTTGATACATTACTAATTCTTTGCATGACTCCTGTCCCTAATGGTAGGCATCTTCTCAGCTCATGGAAACTACTTCATCATCTTCAAGATGAAAATATGATCTACTCTCTTATTAAAGAAATGTTTGTTGAAGGTTACCTTTTGGGGCTACCTCAAATAGCCATAGTCAGGTTCACCATACACATTACCTGAGATAACCTCAATACTTTACCAAACCCATGTCATCTACGGTGTCCAAGAGCTGCCATCTGACTGTCACAACATCCTCTTTAGGAAAATCAGGTTCAGACTGTGGGAAACAAAAAAAGAAACATGTGGTTTGTTTGTAAGCCAGTATAGCTTGGTCCTCAGCCAGGTGAAGGGCTTCGATGCCACCATCAAGGTAAGAGAGTGGTTTATGCGGTAAGACAATGCACTTGCTTTGTAGATTATGTTCTGAAAAGAACTTGTCTTGCTGGATATTCTACTACCGCGAAGTAGGTTTTCGGAAATTGGGAGACTTTTTTACTGCAGTGGGGTATAGATTTCTGGAATTTGGGAGACTTCTCAGTTCTGAAAAGAACTGTCCTGCTTATGAGCCACTACTTGAGATGAAGGTAAGAAATCGGCTCAGACTTCTTTTTTAGCTTAAGTGGATCGAGGGGACTTCTCGTTATTAACTTCACTACCGCGGAGTGAGTTCTTAATTTATCTCAATGTTTTGACTAGCCTGCTCTAGATAACAGCTAACCTTTGAAAGGTTCAGAGCTGCTAAAATAAAAGTAATAAGCTAAGTGGAGAGAAAAAACTTTTCTTTCACACTTGTCCTAAAACTTTATACCTTTCATGATACTTATAACCTTTGCTGCAAAGACCTCATCAAACCCAGTGTCCTCAGGTCATGAATCGGCGATATCAAAGGGAGTTTCATGCCCGCTTTATCTGCACGTCATCTTCCACAACATCTTTTTCAGGAGGAACGGGTCCAGACTCTGGAAAGCAAACAAAAGAAACTATGGCCTGGAAGCCGGTCAGTGGATGTGGAAAATAAATGTTAAATCTCAAGTAAGTAGAACGGATTAGATCTTTGGAAAGGGTTGCTATTCTTTCACACTTGCCAATACTTATACCCGATACTTTGCTCCAAGCTGCTGACCTCCAGTTGACCTCCAGTCTCACCCAGTGACATCAAAGGGAGAGTCTTCATCTTCAAGCTCTGCGTTTACTTAAAGACAGCGTAGTTCTTAGTTTTGGTTCAAGACATTATCTTGTATTTTTTTAGGATAGTGTGTTTACCGTCTATTATGAGTTGTTGCACCGCAAATAAAATGAGATTGAACATCTTGAAACGAGACTAAAGTTTTAGTTCAAGACATTATTTTGTTTGGATCTTGTTTTACTGTCCTTGGGTGAGTTGTGTCACCGCAAATGAAATTAGATTGAGCGTCTTGAAATCAAGACTAAGTACTACGCCAGTCACACCTTATACTTAACCCATCTCCATCAAAACCTGTTGAAAGAGTAGAGAGTTAGTCTTATATCTATAGGCCAAAACTAATACTCTAGGCCAAAACTGATACTCTAGGCCTTCACTGGGTGCGTTCGTTTAGCTTCCCTGGGTCGACCCCGGTGTGTGACGGGTTTTTTTTCCCAGGACGAACGTGTGCAAATAATTACCCACGTTCGTCCTGGAAGAAAAAACAGCCACACACCGGGGTCGACCCAGGGAAGCTAAGCGAACGCACCCACTGTCTTACCACCCATACGTACCTATGCACCACTGAAGTCTTTCTCTCATGGCTGCTCCTTTTCACCCATCCCTTTTTCTCTCTTGCCAACTTCTTGGTTTATTTTTTTGTAGCTTTAAAAGAGCGCAGTATTTGCTTACAGTTTCCGCATTATTTTAATTTAAAATTTGATCTTAATGAGCAAGCGCTGCAGCGTTGTTGTTTACAATCTTAAAACTCAGTTTAAAATATTTTAATATTTTAGCTTGAAATGTCTTCTTTCAGGAATGATGTAGTGCTGATTTTAGGAATATGTAAAATAATCATTTAGTAAGTCTAAATTCTTTATTTACATCTCCGAAATCAAACATTAATCATCCTAAAGCTATAGTGTTTATTAATTTTATACTTTTACTTTACCAATTATTTGTTTTTAGATATATTAATACAATTTTGGCTAGAAAGATCTACATTCAGAATTGATGTCATGCTGATTTTGGGAATATGTAAATTTTCATTTAGTAAGTCTAAATTCTTTATTTACAATTCCTAAATCAAACATTAATCATAAAATGAATGTTGATTTGATTGAATAGATGACTGCATTGTTATTACTTTTAAATATGTTTTGGTGTGGGTTAAAGTGTTGTGCCAAAAAAACAAAGCACTTAGTAACGAGGGGATTTTGTAAGAAATTAATTTATTTTATTTAAAACATTTTTTCTGGCTTTTTTAAAAAGAGTTATCGGAAATTACTATGATTTAGTTTAAAGTTGGAATTTTGTTACAATGTTTTAAACATAAAATTATGACAATTTTAAATAAACATGACAACTGACGATTTAAAGTATCAACCCCGAAAATTCCAGTAAGACTAGTCTCCTAACTAAAAAGCATCATTGGCTTCGACCAATATGCAGCTCAAGAAAATGCCAAGAAACTCTAAAGTCTCCTTGAAAACTGCACTAGTAAGGACAACATCAACAAGATCGAAGAGCATTTTGAAGGAGAAGGGGCGGTACGAGGGGTGGGACTCTGCAAGAGAACGGGTTAGATCTCCTCTTACACTTCGATGTCTTCGTCTTGATCTTGATTTAGGACAACTTGCGTTATCCGACCTCCACTATTGTACTTATTGTAACTTTGTTCTCCTTTTTTTGAGAAACATATTTTCTGTTCTTTTAAGAACAATCAAAAGTCATAAGAGAAAATTGTCTATATGTGCATCCAGTTCTATTGAATTATTGTTTAATCATGTGGAAACACATGAATTTTGTTTTCAAAAAGTGCATCAACGTTAACATTGAGCAAGGATTTTTTACTTGAAAGTTGAAGAACGTCTCCATAATTTGTACTAGATTGTGTTTGCTGCCCTCTTCGAGAGATAAAAAGCAATTAAGGCTTTCAGGGATGAAGGGGCAGCATTTATCAAACAATTCATTTGTTTTTCTTTGAAAAGTTGCAGTTCGTTTCCATTTTTCTAGAGTGTGGTTGCTGCCCTTTTAGAGGTAAAAAGCAATTAAGGCTTTTAAGGATAAAGGGCAGCTTTCATAAAAAAAGAATTGCCAACAAAACGTGGAGGTCGGATGGTGCCAAGTTTTCCTTACCTGAATCCGGCGTTGACTCCAGCGAGGACTCCAAAGTTACGTCCACAAACCACATATCCATAGATAAACTCCCATCTGTGCACTGTCTCGTGAGACTCGTCGGCACAAAGATAGGAGCACCTAAACAAAGAAAATAAAGTTAGAATTATTTCCTTGCCTCAGAATATTATACTAAATATTAATATTTTTTTCATTCATAACCTAGGTCCTTTTGGTTGGTAAGTTGTTTGCAACAGCTAATTATATTTCCAGAAAAATATTATACTGACACAAATTTGAGCTGGAAGCTCCGATGCCCGTTCCTCCATATAGCATATAGTTAGCTACAAGCTCAAATGTGTCTCAGTGAGCAGGGACTCGGAGAACTAGACTAGGATACCACCAAGTGGCTTGCAGTCACTAAACTACCTAGGCCTATCTAAATTTCATAATGTTCACCTTGGTCAATTATTTTAACGAAAACAAATTTTACCGTTTCTCGGAATTAGTTCCCTCGAAATCAATTTAACTCGGAAACATTAATTTTTCATTTCTATTTCACTTGTTTACAAAACAATCCAGTAATAACATAAGCCTAATTATTGGAATGGAGGCAAACCCTGATAAGCAGGTGAAGCCTTATGTCAAAGACAATAATGGGTACAAAACAGATATAACGGGAAAAAGGACAACAACAAAAACACGGATACGAATAATCAGTTAATTAACAGCTAACATGGTTACAAGGGAAAAACGATAACGTAAAATGTTTTGTCACTCTACTCTCATCACTCTCAATGTTGTTTCTCTTAAACAAAGAAACATGACTACTAGTACTAAGTGACATCACACTGAAACAGAAAGCTTATTCCAGGAGTGGAATAGTATTGGGATAAAAAATATGTTAATACCCTTGAAATAATTGACTGGCTACAAAGCCATCATCAAGGTGCCATGCACATTTATGTCATTGCCAGTATAAGTACAACATTGTCAATGAAGTAGCAGTAAGAAAAATTCAGGATTTAAGTGGTTTTTTTTCTGGGAGGGGGGGGGGTAGGTTCCTTAATATTTAATTAAAGTTTCATTAGTTTCAAGTTAAATGAGAAGAGAAGCCTTGATAACGAAAGTTTTTAGTCTCAACAAGTTGATATGGGTAAAAGATAATAATATGCAATCTTAACAATGAAGGGGGCTACCAATCATTCTGCTGGGTCTATTCAAATAATTGCTTCACTCATTTAGAGTAAGTAAAATACAACCAGCAGATGTGGTCGTAAGCGAATTTGGAAAAGATACTATGACAAAGTTCAAACATTCCAGCAATTCAAATTAACAAACAAATGGCAGACTTTGAAACGCTTGGTGGCAGCAGACTTTCCAGGTAAATTTCCATTGTTAACTTAGTTCTGAGCATGCGGGCACACAACTAAGAACAATGGATTTACCTTTTGAGTCTGCTGCCACCTAGCGACCTTAAAAGTCCAACAGTATAGGACTCATTTTAAGTTTTGTGTACCTGTCCCATGATGAACTCCCTCTTCTTGCCTCTCACAAAACAGACCCAACGACGTCACTTGAAGCTTGGCTTGATGGCTGGTGGCTGGTGTATGTTGGCTGCCGCCTGCCGCCTGCCGCCTGCCGCCTGCCGCCTGCCGCCTGCGGCCTGCCGCCTGCCGCCTGCCGCCTGCCGCCTGCCGCCTGCCGCCTGCCGCCTGCCGCCTGCCGCCTGCCGCCTGCCGCCTGCCGCCTGCCGCCTGCCGGCAACTGGCTACCGGCTACTGGCTACTGGCTACTGGCTACTGGCTACTGGCTACTGGCTACTGGCTACTGGCTACTGGCTACTGGCTACTGGCTACTGGCTACTGGCTACTGGCTACTGGCTACTGGCTACTGGCTGCTGGGTCTGCCTCAAGTCGTGCCCGTCTCGCGCTCGGTCTTCCCAATGCTGCAGTCAAAGAAAAAAACTGCACAATTCAGCGAACACAAGACAAAGTATACCTTTGATATTAGATTGTTTTAATACCATAGATATAGATTTATTTCAGTTCATTTCAAAAGCTGATAACAGTTCCGAGATACCGTCGAAAATATGGAACGAATAAGTCCTAGCAGGAAGATCCCTAGTAGGAAATACAAAACCTGGGAAGCGTTACTGCAGTAACGCTTCTCTCGTTTACATTTTCAAGAGAAAACCAAGTTTTTAAAGGGAGTGAAAATATTTCTAATGCGCCAGAGAACTGGTTAAAACCAGGGAACAAATTTCAATTGTAAGCCTTCTCCGTTTTTTAAGGTGTCATGTATCTCTTTGGTGTGTTTATTTAAATTTAAATGAAAAACAAACATACAAGAAAAGAAAACAAATAAAAAAGTTTTAAGAAGACAAATTGGACAAGGAAAACTTAACATAAATTTGCTGGCCTTCGTTTGTGTTTTAACACAGTTTGTGCATCTGTGGAATTAACCATTCTGCTCTGCCCCTGCCCCCCCCCCCCCACCCATTCACCATTGAACACGAGACCCCCCATCCACATGGTTATAGTGTCCATGCAACTTATTTGTTGAACTAAATTTATTTTATAGACGAAAACAATTATGTCACAGAGCCTTAGGCCTACCTTGTTTTTGTCGATGGCTCGATGTGTTCATTCGGCTTCGGCCATGGAGGTTCACGCCCCATTCCACGGCGACTCAAGGGAAGCTCTCTACAGCTACCCGGGCTCAAACACCGAAGTTCATTTTGCATTAAAAAGTCGGAACTAGAGAACTTCGAGGAATTTCACTATAAAAGTATGCAGTGAAGTGCTCAACAGTGAAGTATGTGTTGAACACTGCAGTTTTTAGTAAAAACATTCAGCCATGTGACAACAAAAACACATCGTGCAAATTCGTGTGTGCTGTTGTACGCCTCGTACTTCAAAATGACCACGCTGTTTAGAATATCACCATTTTAAACAGTTTTGACAACATAGTTCTGAATGCACATGACTACTCTGGTGAGAATTTCGACAAATTTTTCGACAAGTAAAGTTCATCAGAAAACGCAACAATTTCGACAAGGTTGCAAGTAAAGTTCATCAGGAAAAACGCGACGTCCAATTCCCTAAGGTAAGCTGAGAGATACGGCCATCCTCCAGCGCGACACGTCCAGTAATGCCGCGCTGAATCGGCCACAACGACGGGGCTTCGAAAGCCGTGCCAAGATCTCCTTATTTGCATAACAAGAAGTCTTTCATGCTAAGACATTATACAGTCACCACCCGTTCTCAGTTTCTTTCTCTTTTCTTGTTGATGTGTAGGGCAACCTATTGGTGTTATATAACGGTGTTCTTTATAACTAGACCATTCTACTTACACACATAACCGGACCATGGGTTCGAATCCCTATTGGTATTTCTTTTCAAAAGCCCCCTTACAAAGGCTAAGTGAACTGTGAGTGACCTGTGTTTAAGATGGCTCAGCGTCATTTTCTCGGTAGAGAGGTTTCGCAGAGTCACCGATACTCTTACGTGACGGATACGTCTTAACGTCATCACTTTTTGAGGTCCATGTGACGTATGACCATTGTACACAAGTTAGAATAGTCGCTCAAAACGGGAATCTGTCGTCATACACGTAAGTAAACAACGAGTATATTTTTGTTCATGTTTTTGTAGCGGATTGTTTGTTTGTACCAGGTTTTCCCCATATCTAGAGGTATCATATATGGATGTAGTTGGACATTTGTTAACAACCACCATGCTTCAGAAAAAGAAAAATGGCGATTGTCCATGGGTGCAGCCATTTGGTTAACAGCGCCCTCTTGAGCCTCAAGTTGAGGGTAATCGTCAGAATTTTGCGAAACAAAACTACACAGCTCGCTTGATGCGCGAACGCGTACGGTTCGATATCTGTATGCGTAATTCGTATCCGCGACTCTGCGAAACCTCTCTAATGGCAGAAAGATACTCCTTGCGGGCAATCTCAAAGGTTCTTTTGTATTTTTCTTCATTCAAAGAAAATATCTTTACTTACAAATAATAGAGTCATTTCAGATTATTTACAACAGCTAATTTTATGTTTTCCTCAAAGAAAATAGTTTTACTTAAATGCACTGTAACACGTTTGGTAACTGTCAAAGACCAGTGTTCTCACTTAGTGTATCCCATCATAAGCATAAAATAACAAGCCTGTGAAAATTTGGGCTCAATCGGTCATAAAAGTTGCGAGAAAATGATGAAAGAAAAAACACCTTTGTTGGACGAATTTGTGTGCTTTCAGATAGGAATAAAAGACTTGTTGCTAGAAGTCTTTTAATATTTTAGTGAGAAATTACCTCTTTCTCAAAAACTATGTTTTTTTTTTACTTTAGAGGGAGTCGTTTCCCACAATGTGTTATACTATCAACAGCTCTCCAATGCTCGTTACCAAGTCAGTTTGAAAGTTAATATTTGTTTCGAGTAATTACCAAGCGTGTCTCTTCCCTAAATACAACCAAATTAACGATTATACAGTTTGCGTTTACCATTCCCACCATCTTGGGAGTCGAGTCATTAATTATGTTCAAGGGTGGATATTGGTTAGGGGGAGGCAACGGGCCATTCCTGGTGTAATTAATTCATTTCTTGAACTGATACTGCACTTAAAATAAAAGTATTGCCTAAATCCACAAGCCCCAAATTCTACAGCTCAAAATTTGATGGTTTTTTTTTTTCTTTTTTTTTTTTCCTTCATCAATCATGCGTCTAATTGGCATTTCATTGCACTAACATAGCATCTATAATAATGCAAAAAAAAAAAATCCGGAGCCCTTAAACGGGCCCGGACCCTACGCCGTAGGCTACCATTTTTTATTATTTATTACTCTCTTTGTATATGTTATATTATCAATGCAAAGCTGAAGTGTTCCTCTTTAAAATGAAACCACATTTGCAATGGTAACATGTTGCTGGACTCGGCCACTTTAATGAGAATGAGACGAAGTCACAAATTAATGTCCCAAAATGTTTTGTTACTGGGACTGTGTGAACAAACAAGTTGACACTGTAATTCAAACAAGCAAGACGAGACAAGAATTTCTGTAAAAACCCAAACAAGGTGTTATTCAAGTTAGATATAAATTTGGCTGGTAGTCTTTTTTTTATCAAGGAAACCATTTAAAGCTATAAGCAAAGTTTTGTGCTTATTTATGTTATTTATTTTTTTTTAATTCTTCGGACAAACAATAAAACAAGCAGGGAAGGGTAAACGTCAAAAAACTTTCATCAAAAAGATGTGCCCTCCCAGACCTAGATCATAAACAGTACACATTTATATACTATACATAAAACACTCTAAAATTGCAGTAACAATTATAACAAAAGATGGCAAGTAAAAAGCAATTACACAAACAATATATACACAAGAACTACCGTATAAAACATACCACAATAAAACTAAGGCTCTTAAAGGATTCAGGTACTTTTTTAAAAATGTCCACAGATTCACACCAAACCTACAGGGTCTGAAGACAATTACAGTAGAAAGCCTCCCCCCGAAATACCACCTACTGAGGCGCTGCAGCCCCTGAGAAATGAGCAAAACAAGTAACAAAGCAATCTTCGTCCCAGTGAGATGAAAATTATTTTAGCATGCAAAGAAACCATCAACCAGCCATGGTATTATACCATAACACACCATAACTGGCCAATACGCCCCATCACGCCAAAACTGAAACGAAAATTAACGGCGCGACATTGCTTCACCCGTCGCCCAAAAACCACACCACCCCAGCAAGCACCATTCCAAGGGAAGCCCTCCACCAAGGGAAGCCCTCCACCATCCCCAAACCGCCGTGCAAGCTCAACGTAAATCCGTGAACATTGTGTTTCCTGTTGGAAAAAAAAATACATGAACCCTTTAAAAAGTACATAAACCCTTTGAAAAAGTAAATCGACCCTTTAATTGTCAAAAGAAAGCAGAAAGACCAATACGAGTTGAAATTGGGGGGGGGGGGAGATAGTAAAACAATAAGAGATTCAATAAATTGGCACAGGTAACTGAGTGTAAGTTCAGAGTTCAACGTCTGGCCACAACCTCGCCGTGATCAGAACGAGAGTGCCCCTTTAAAGTGTTTTTGTACAAACACGATGTGTCAGTATTCCTCTAGCGATTCCTCATCTTCAACGTCTCCATTAGTAAAGTCACTGACGACTTCTTCGTAGTCCTTCTCTAGAGTTGCAAGATCGTACCGAGCCTCGTAAAATTCACTTTCTTCCATCCCTTCCCCAACGTACCAGTGGACGAAGGCACGCTTGGAGTACATCAGATCAAACTTTTGATTCAGACGAGCCCAGGCCTCAGCGATGGCGGTGGTGTTGCTCAGCATGCAGACGGCACGCTGCACCTTGGCCAGATCACCACCTGGCACTGCAGTAGACGGTTGGTAGTTGATGCCCACCTTGAAGCCAGTTGGGCACCACTCGACGAACTGGATCGTACGCTTGGTCTTGATGGTTGCGATGGCCGCCATGATGTCTTTCGACACGACATCACCGCGGTACATCATGCAGCAGGCCATGTATTTACCCTTGCGAGGGTCACACTTCACCATCTGGTTGGCCGGTTCGAAGCAGGCATTGGTGATCTCAGCAACCGTCATCTGTTCATGGTAGGCCTTCTCAGCAGAGACGACTGGTGCGTAGGAGGCAAGAGGGAAGTGGATGCGGGGGTAGGGCACCAAGTTAGTCTGAAACTCAATCAGGTCAATGTTCAAAGACCCCTCGAAGCGCAGAGATGCCGTGATGGAGGACACAACCTGGGCGATGAGTCGGTTCAGATTCGAGTAAGTAGGCCTCTGGATGTCGAGGTTGCGACGGCAGATGTCGTAGATGGCTTCGTTGTCGACCATGAAGGCACAGTCTGTGTGTTCCAGTGTAGTGTGTGTGGTCAGGATAGCATTGTAAGGCTCTACGACAGCTGTGGAGATCTGGGGAGCAGGGTAGATGGCAAACTCCAGCTTGGACTTACTACCGTATTCAGTCAAAAGACGTTCCATCAAGAGGGACGAGAAACCGGAACCAGTGCCTCCCCCGAAACTCCGAAAGACAAGAAAACCTTGAAGACCCTGGCAGTTCTCAGCCTGTGGAAATCAACAAATAAATTTCAGATCAGTACACTGGTATACTTTGGCACTGAACTTGTTATGTTTGGAACAACAGTTCCTGAACTGAGGTGATTGTGACAGCATATGTTAGACGCTTTGATACATGAGTTCGCATTTTTTTATTTTAAAATATATTTCTTATGAGATCGCCTGACATCGCCAGGCCCTGGACAGCCAGTTCAAGGAGAGGGCTACATTTGGGCTATCGACTCAAATCAACTGGCACCAGGGGCACATTTGTCACCTAGGCCTACTCCTGGGGGTTTAACAGGGTTACCCCCTTCACGGAATGCAAGGATGTATACATAATTATGAGCTAGGCTGATGGAGTCAACTGTTTTACGAAGCAATATTGTTGTTAATTGCCTTGCTCAAGGGCACAAGTGTCTTGACCGGGATACAAACCCAACTTATGTTGCTGACAACACCGGTGACCTAGATCACTTATTTGCAGGGCTTTTTTTTTAGAGCAGAGTTCTGCGGTAAGCAGGTTCATGAAATAATGGGTTCTGGACACTCACCAGTTTACGGATTCTGTCCAAGACGAGGTCAATGTGCTCCTTGCCGACGGTGTAGTGACCTCTGGCGTAGTTGTTGGCGGCATCCTCTTTGCCTGTGATCAGCTGCTCAGGGTGGAAGAGCTGGCGGTACTTGCCAGTTCGAACCTCATCTGTAAATATTCATTAATCACAAACATGAGTTTAGACATTATAAAAGCCTTCCCCATTGTTTTATTTTTTTTTATTAAATGACAGCTCATGTAACATTTCTTTACCTATAACTGATGGTTCAAGATCCACAAAGACTACACGTGGAACGAACTTCCTTCCCCCGGTCTCGCTGAAGAAAGTCTGAAAGGTGGCGCTGGTTCCCTCGGGCCGGTTTGGTATGACCCCGTCTGGTTCGATGCCGTGCTCCAGGCAGTACAGCTCCCAGCAGGCATTGCCCATCTGGACACCGGCCTGGCCGATGTGAATGGATATGGCTTCACGCTAAAAAAAAAATAATAAAAATGTGTAAATTTGAACAAACATTAATTTTAAGGTAACACAATTATAAATACAAAATCGATTTTACATAGTACACCATCTTTAAAGTTTGCTTTTTAATACATTCTTGAGTTATACTTGATATCAAACATTGTTGGGTTAAAATCTACATTGTTAAATCAAAATTATTCTGGAAGAGGAAGAACAGGGGGAAGAAAAAAATAACAAACTTATTTCTTGGGCCCTATGCATTGAAATCAACAAATCCATTAAAGGGTCCACCATCTTAATTAATTCTGTATAAAGTCTTCGAGACAACGTACAGTTTGCACTATAGTCATCGTCAATGACATTAATAAGTATGTTAAATACATATTATTTAGTTGAATTTGTGAGAGAAAAAATATCCCTTATCCCAAAAGTGTTCAATTATATAAACTTTGCAATACAGTATTTGAAACATCCCTAGATTTACAATTCTATTTAATATACATACCATTGTTCCTGTCTAGGGTTATGCAGTCTTGTGAACAAAGCGGAAATTCCAGCTTGAGTTCGTGGGAGGAGTGGCGGCTAATTCCCCCGTGGAAACGCTCTCGATTCACGCTTCCCACAAGAGCAGTGGCTGCTGACGATCCGTCAAAACGGAACTGGAAAATACCTCTCTCCAAATTCAAAGCAAATCACCCCGAGTATGAAATCTGACTGAATTGTGATCTGTCATTATCACAATAATGCAAGTGAGATTTGAAGACCAAGGGCATTTGAGTAAACGGCTGTTTTGTGTTCCATTCAAGGTCGCCAGTCGCATAGCTTTAACATTGGGTAGATTATTGTATTGAACATTTCCAACACAGTACAAAACAACTATTTGTATATGATTGTCGCTCGTAATTTTTCGGCAGTACATTTGTGGTGGTACGTGCAGTGAAGATTAAGGTTAAAAAACGAAAATGGCTGCTTTTCAAAATCAATTTAAAATTTACTTTTACAGAATCAAGGAAATAAATTGGGAAAATGACAATTAAATATGTTTGAAAAGAAGAAAAACTAGTCATACCAGTATAAAAACGCACAGTTCCTTCATTTTACAAAGGGGTTCCATTATCCAAACTCAACTCATATGGAGTATGCGCCACCGGTAGCCAACGCAGAGGGCTTCTAATTAACAATTAATTAGCCTTCGTTCAAACAGTTTGCTATTAATTGATGAAACAGCCGTTGACTTTCTGTCTAACGAAAAATTCGAGTTTTTTCATATGACGAAGCTGTTCCATTGTCCATAACAATGGGAAATTAAATTTTCACACCCACAACTACAAATATCTGGTAAAATTCCTTTCCCCAAAGGTAGTGAACCTCAAACCATAATTATCTATAATTCAACCAAATTCCAGAGGCAAGATTCAGACGACTGCACAAACAGCAAGGCATTCTTCTCGGTGTTATTGCTAGGGGACCGTGTCATACGCCCCCGACACGATGGGAGCCTCGGCTGCGTTTGACGGTTGACTGACCAGAGTGAAAGCCGCACCTCTCGTTTAACTTTTGGGTCAGACTGATTTTGTTCGTGAAAGTGACTCCTACAACCGGGGGTGAGACATGACTACAATCTGAGGGTGTGAATTTGTTGTTAGCAAACTGCTCTCATTTTTTCGGAGTAAAACTACAAAATATAAAGTAAAAGTTTCGATTAAAGGTGCACACTGCCTTCAAATCTATCAACCTTTTGCTGTTTGGATAAAACCCATGATCCTTTTTCAAGAGTTGGTAACGGTTTATTAAAGGGACATCGAACATAAACATGTACGCAAACAATGCACCGTATCGCAACATTATTCACGTAATTCGAGACACGACCAAAACCTTGAATATTTAGGTTAATATTTACATGACTATTTGGGCCCCAAACCGTACGTGAACTATGTCCGAATATAACATTTGTTTATGTGCGATCTCCCTTTAAAGCTACCGTGAGAAACCGCTTTCTTCGTTGATTCAATTCAGACTAGTCTGCCTCCAAGGCATTAGTTGTGTTTTAATCGTTGCGACGCAGCTCGTAAGAGGGTGTAGTCTTGAAATACGGTTTTGAATGCAGAAGTAGCATAACTTTGTTTCGTGGTGGCAGGAGATCAGCACCCCCCCCCCATACGGCAGACTGTGTACAAACTACTTCTGATAGCGCCCTCTTGTATCCTCTTCCTTCATCCCTTGGCGACTTTCCAACATGGGAACAGAATCTCTGGGGAAATACCTGTGGTCCGGTGGCAGGAGACTCTGTCCCCAAGGTTCCGGGCGCCCCCCCCCCTTGTACTGGGGGAGGGGAGGGGTTAAGATTCACTTGTCTTGAATATGATTTGAGTTCAGATGGAAATATCGCCCAGGGCCCAAGAGGGTACACTTTCATAAAGCTGTTTTTCAGAAAATGCTGCTCAATAAATTTCCGTTAAACATGAATGAGTAAACATCTGGGCCCAATTTCATGGCTCTGCTTACCGTAAGCAAAGAATCGGCGCTTACGGAAGCAGGGAATTCTGTGCTTACGGCAAACGTATTTCACGGGTTAGCGGCGAATTTTGGCTTCTGCGCGTGCGTACTTCACGTTACTAGGCTTTCTACGCTTACAAGGCTAGCGCAGAAATTCGGCGCTTGCACGTTAGCGGGGAATCACGATCGTAAGCGCAGAATTCGGCGGTAAGCAGAGCCATGAAGTTGGGCCCCCGTGGCAATATTACAAACCGTAAATGAAATGTGTGTTGGTGACCTGTTTCTTCTAAGCAAGATTGTCTTTGCTTAGCAAGGTTTTGTGCTAGGTTCTATGACATTGGGCTATTAAGAGCTTCAGCCCATTCCTCTGTTAACCTGTTGACCACGACACACCAAATAAACCAGCCTTATAGTAGTTTAATAGGAAACACCATTAGTTTGAATTTTACTACTTTATTTGTTCCAAGCTCTTTATTGCATGAACGATTTTTAGCAAGATTCAGCTTTGAACCATTCAGGAAAAGTCACCATTATGAACAATGACAACACATAAACATTTGGAATGAATGTACTCTTCAAATAGTCAACCATTCATTTAAAAAACAATTGTCAAAAACCAGTGTTCTCACTTGGTGTATCCCAACATTAAGCATGAAATAACAAGCCTGTAAAAATGTGGACTCAATTGGTCGTCGAATTAGTTGCGAGAGAATAATTAAAGGAACACGTTGCCTTGGATTGGTCGAGTTGGTCTTTGAAAAGCGTACGTAACCGTATAGAATGCATATGATTAGAAAGATATTTTAAAAGTAAAATATAATGATCCACACAAGTATTACTCGAAATTGCGTGGTTTTCCTTTTACCTCGTCGACAAACACGGTTGGCCATTTATGGGAATCAAATGTTTGACTCCCATAAATGGCCGACCGTGTTAGTTCGCAAAATAAAAGGAAAGCCACGCAATTTCGAGGCAAATGTGTGCAGATTATTGTATTCTACTTTTTAAACATCTTTTAAACCATATGTATTTTATAACAAGCGGTTACATACGCTTTTCAAAGACCAACTCGACCGATCCAAGGCAACGTGTTCCTTTATAGAAAACACCCTTGTCCTTTCAGATGACTGAATTCGAGACCTCACCTGAGGTTTCGAACTCAGACTCAAATACTTTAGTGAGAAATTACTTCTTTGTCAAAAACTACATTAGTTCATAGAGAGCCGTTTCTCACAATATGTTATACTATCAAC
The DNA here is from genome assembly GCF_902459465.1 of Asterias rubens. Lineage (NCBI taxonomy): Eukaryota > Metazoa > Echinodermata > Asteroidea > Forcipulatida > Asteriidae > Asterias > Asterias rubens. The sequence continues at coordinate 17,487,227 of NC_047072.1, forward strand.
AGCTCTCCATTGCTCGTTACCAAGTAGGTTTTTATGGTAATATTAACAAATATTTTGAGTAATTACCAATAGTGTCCAGTGCCTTTGAAGATTATCTGTCCAGAAAATTAAGGACAATTTTGATGCACCATCCTTTTTTCCTTCCTTTTTTGTCTCACAAGTCAATGATGTTGGCAACCGAGGAGGAGGGTGAAGACAATAATTGTCATATTGGTGTTTCCGCAAACCTTTCCATATCGTCATTCCACCATGCAAAGTTTCAAATCCTACTTTAAAGGCAGCGGACACTACTGGTAATGGGAGACTTTCCGGGACGATAGAGGGCAGCAGACTTACCGGGTAAATCCATTGTTCTCAGAATTATGCGCATGTTCAGAACTACGTAAACAATGGAAATTTACCCGGTATGTCTGCTGCCACCTAGCGTTGGAAAGTCTCCTATTACTCATAATAATTAATGTCATATAACCTTACTTGGTAACGAGTAATGGGGAGAGATTGAAAGTACAAAACATTGTGATCATTGGCTCACTCTGAAGTGACGTTGTTTTCGAGGAACATTAATTTTCGACGAATTTGATTTCGAGACCTCAGATTTAGATTTTGAGGTCTCGAAATCAAGCATCCGAAAGCACACAACTTTGTGTGACAAGGTTTTTTTTTTCTTTCATTGTTATCTCGCAACTTCGACGATCAATTGAGCTCAAATTTTCACATGTTTGTTTTTGTCTGCAAATGTTGAGATACACCAAATGAGAAGAGTGGTCTTTGACAATTACCAATAGTGTCCAGTGTCTTTAATATTGTCATATTGTTTTTCTTTCACGTGACAAAAACGGAATATCTGACTTCTCGTTGGAGGGAACAAATAGGTTGGAATAAGAAGAAGAAAAAACGAGAAAAGAGGGGGGAAAAATGTTCGAATGTTACAACCACATTTACATTAAGCATTTTAGTAAAAAGTATAGAAAAGAAAAATAGCATAAGCCAGTTTATACCCTGTATAAATATCGGTTATATTATAAATGTAATTATTGCATGAACCTCTTCCAGGACTGTCTAATTGTCGTTGTTCCTCTTAAGATGTGTTTAATATTCCTCTCCTTCGTCCTCTCCCTCGTCATCGACAGAGTCGATTCCGACCTCCTCGTAGTCCTTCTCCAGGGCAGCCAGATCCTCACGAGCCTCAGAGAACTCACCCTCCTCCATACCCTCCCCTACGTACCAGTGGACGAAGGCACGCTTGGCGTACATCAGATCAAACTTGTGATCCAGACGAGCCCAAGCTTCGGCGATGGCGGTGGTGTTGCTCAGCATGCAGACGGCACGTTGCACCTTGGCCAGATCACCACCAGGCACCACTGTAGGTGGCTGGTAGTTGATGCCCACCTTGAAGCCAGTTGGACACCAGTCAACGAACTGGATGGTACGCATGGTCTTGATGGATGCGATGGCAGCGTTGACATCCTTGGGGACGACATCACCACGGTACAGGAGGCAGCAAGCCATGTACTTGCCGTGACGGGGATCACACTTCACCATCTGGTTTGCAGGCAAGAAACAGCCTTTGGTGAGCGAAGCAACGGTCTGCTGTTCATGGTAGGCCTTCTCAGCAGAGATGACAGGTGCGTAGGTGGCAAGAGGAAAGTGAATACGTGGGTAGGGCACCAAGTTGGTCTGGAATTCTGTCAGGTCGACGTTGAGGGCACCATCAAAGCGAAGTGAAGCAGTGACGGAGGACACGATCTGACCAATGAGACGGTTAAGGTTAGTGTAGGTCGGTCTCTCGATGTCAAGGTTACGATGGCAGATGTCGTAGATCGCCTCGTTGTCGACCATGAAGGCACAGTCGGAGTGCTCAAGGGTGGTGTGAGTGGTCAGCACTGAGTTATAAGGCTCTACTACAGCTGTGGAGATCTGTGGGGCGGGGTAGATGGCAAACTCCAGCTTGGACTTCTTGCCGTAGTCGACGGCCAGACGCTCCATCAACAGAGATGTGAAGCCAGAGCCGGTACCACCACCGAAGCTGTGAAATATGAGGAAACCCTGAAGACCGGTGCACTGGTCAGCCTGTTAAGACCAAAATAGATACAAAGTAGACCATATTAATATCCAGTGTTGTAAACTAAAATTTCCTCAAAGCTTAGTCTTTTCGAAACCACGACTTGGGCTGAGGCTTCGGCTAAGGCCCCGTCAGATAAGTACACTTTAAAAAGTTCGACGGTGCCTGAAAGGCTCTAGACACCTTTGGTAAATTGTCAAAGACCAGTACTCCCACTTGGTATATCCCAACAAATGCATAAAATAACATATCTGAGTTTGATCTCAATTGGTCATCGAAGTTGCAAAAGAATCATAACAGAAAAAACCACCCTTGTCGCACATGTTGTGTGCTTTCAGATGCCTGATTTCGGGACCTCAAAATCAAATTCTATGGTCTCGAAATCAAATTCAAAAATTTTAGTGAGAAATTACTTCTTTCTCAAAAACTACGTTACTTCAGAGGGAGTCGTTTCTTACAATGGTTTGTACTATCAACAGCTATTACAAAGTAATATTTGTATGTCAATAATATTTTGAGTATACCAATAGTGTTCAGTGCCTTTAATGCATGTTTCTTTACGGACTTGCGAGGTACAGTTTCACTTTTTAGACATTTTTTGTTTCCTTATTAGACATTTTTGCCAATAATAATGGGTGCATTCAAATAGCTTCCCTGGGTCGACCCCGCGGTGCTCACTCGGGTGAGCCCCTCACAAGAGCTAAACGAACGATCATTTGCCCTTTCGTAGTGACGTCATGCACCCCGGGCCAGCCCCTTGACCCGTTCCACAAGCAGGGCACTTGGGGCTGACCCGGGTGAGCCCCTGGAATGTAACGTGGCAGACCGGGGTCGACCCGGGGAAGCTAATCGAAAGCACCCAACGATACAGCTAAACTGAACCTGCTACATGAGAACATAGCCAGGAAACAATATCATAGATCTGCTTAAGCAGAACATTTTGCTTAACACTTCATTCCTGCTTAGCAGAATTGAGCAGGATACCAGTCACAAATTGTTATTTTGGTACTTTGACTGATAACCTTAATCTGATAAGCATAATGTTTTGCTGTTTTTAGCTACTTTTTGTGCTTAAGCAGCTCTATGAAATTGGGCCTAGGGGTGGATGTCACAAAGAGTTAAGACTAGTCTTATCTCGAGTCAGGACGAGTAACTCGTTCGCAATTATGACTTGCCTTAAGTTTTTTGTTAGTCTTAAGTTAAGGCTAGTCCTTACTCTTTGTGAAATCGACCCCTGATTTCTTCCTGTAACAAAAATAGCAATTATCACAACCTCGTTTCCAGGGTTGACCGATTTCGCCGCGCCATTTTCCTGGCTCGCCGCTCGCTTAAACTCCCTGGGTACGTTTTCGCGGCTGCAGCCAATAACTTGTTCGGTCATTAACAACCCGTGATGAACCAATCCATCTGAAATCGTTATCCATTTACTGATGAAGACCACAAGCACGGCAGTCGAAACGTTGAGAATAAACAAAATGCTTCCTTTCGGAGATCAAAAACATTTTTTCCGATTTTTTTCTTCATAAATTTATTGTCTTCACTGTCAATGAAAAGCCTCAATATTACACATACAAATTGTTCACTTTTAAAAACAAAGATATTTGATTTGAAATATTCAGCCACAGTCAGCCTAAAGTTTGAGACTTTGTGGATAAATAAAAGCTTCGGAATACTAAACTGGGTAAATAGTTATCTCGATTTAAAATGCTCCTTTGTTATTTGAAACGAGGTGACTTGCTAATAGTTGTGCACACTTGAAAAGTAATAATTATCGTGAATATAAAGGGTATAGAAACAGTGTTGTATAATAAACATATTCAGTGGTATTAACACACAGACTGTGCTTTTTTATTTTGAAAGGGGTGTGCGAGTGTAATCTACCACATAAACATTTTGTTCTTTTTCATTAAGACGTTTCTTGCTAAGTTCTAGAGGCTTGAAGGGAATGTACTCTTTCACTATCACTTGTGTATCATCCCTTTATGAAGTGTTTCTAAAAACTAGAAATTGGAGGGAAAAAATGAACTCTCAAAAGCCAAATGTACCACCCCTGTTATGGTATGTTACTTAATAGTATAGAATTGGAATGAATGTGCTCTTGATCTTCTAATTACTAAGGATGTACCATCTTGTTTTTATTCATTGCTTGTTAAAGAGTAATTCTAATAAATACAATATTCCCAAAACGAACGACGTGGCTTCACCTTGTGGTATAATTCTTGTAAGCTTAAGGATTGGAATGAATGTACACTTCACACAACCATGCAACCATCTAAAAATAAGATAAGCTGATTCAGAAGCTTCAGAAAAAAAAGTATTTCTTTGAGATTGGTTATGAATGGTGTTTACAGTTTTCTCAAGACAACGTTGTTGGCGAACTCAGGAGTAGATCAAGCGAAGTCAATTGTCATATTTTTTACTTCACAACAAAACCTTCCAGAATCTGACTCCTCGGTTCGAGCAAAAAGAAAAAAGATGTTAAAACAAGAATGTTACCATAACACATTTACATTTAGAAATTAGTAAAAAATTATAGACAAGTACAAGAAACGCGAATCATTAGCCAGTTCATACCCTGTACAACTATAATAGCAGTTATATTGTACAAGCAGTGATTGCATGAAACTCTTCCAGGACCGTCGAATTGTTGCTGTTGTTGTTGTTTGCTGTTGTATTTTGTTGTTGTTTGTTGTTGTTGTTGTTTGTTTTTTTGGTGTTTGTTTCTTGCTGCTTGTTGTTTGTTGTTTGTTGTTTGTTGTTTGTGGATTGTTGTTTTTGTTTTTTGTTTGTTGTTTGTTGTTGTTGCTGTTGCTGCTCTTGCTGCTGTTGTTGTTATTGATGTTGTTGTTTTTGTTGTTGTTGTTGCTTGATTTCAAGGCTGTTTTGTTCGGTTAGATTCGGCTGTTGACTTTTAGTATTCGTCCTCTCCATCTCCCTCTGCCCCTTCTTCAGCAGAGTCGATTCCAACCTCTTCGTAGTCCTTCTCCAGGGCAGCCAGATCCTCACGAGCCTCAGAGAACTCACCCTCCTCCATACCCTCTCCTACGTACCAGTGGACGAAGGCACGCTTGGCGTACATCAGATCAAACTTGTGATCCAGACGAGCCCAGGCCTCAGCGATGGCGGTGGTGTTGCTTAGCATGCAGACGGCACGCTGCACCTTGGCCAGATCACCACCGGGTACCACGGTAGGAGGCTGGTAGTTGATGCCCACCTTGAAGCCAGTTGGACACCAGTCGACGAACTGGATGGTACGCTTGGTCTTGATGGTTGCGATGGCAGAGTTGACATCTTTAGGGACGACATCACCACGGTATAGGAGGCAGCAGGCCATGTACTTGCCGTGACGGGGATCGCACTTCACCATCTGGTTGGCGGGCTCGAAGCAGGCAGTTGTGATCTCTGCTATACTCAGCTGCTCATGGTAGGCCTTCTCAGCAGAGATGACTGGGGCGTAGGTGGCAAGAGGAAAGTGAATACGTGGGTAGGGCACCAAGTTGGTCTGGAACTCTGTCAAGTCAACGTTGAGAGCACCGTCAAAGCGAAGTGAAGCAGTGACGGAGGACACGATCTGACCAATAAGACGGTTGAGGTTGGTGTAGGTCGGTCTCTCGATGTCGAGGTTGCGACGACAGATGTCGTAGATGGCCTCGTTGTCGACCATGAAGGCACAGTCGGAATGCTCAAGGGTGGTGTGAGTGGTGAGGATAGAGTTGTAAGGCTCTACTACAGCTGTGGAGATCTGTGGAGCAGGGTAGATGGCAAACTCCAGCTTGGACTTCTTGCCGTAGTCAACAGCCAGACGCTCCATCAACAGAGATGTGAAGCCAGAGCCGGTACCACCACCGAAGCTGTGGAAGATGAGGAAACCCTGAAGACCGGTGCACTGGTCAGCCTATTAAGACCAAATAGATACAAAGTACGCCAGATTAACATACAGTGTTGTACACTTTCACATTAATCTTTCCTCAAAGCTCAGCGGTTTCGATTCCAGGGATGACCTTAATACGCAAATGACGTCATTTGAAAAGGGTGCCCTCTGCTAGAGGTCAAAGGACGCGTACACGACGTGCGTTTTCCATTATTTCGTCATACTTTCTCAATTAAGATGGCGCCGTGATGATGTCAACCTTTTGCGAATGAGGTGCATGCTGGTCTAGCTAGCGATCAAACCTGATCGCTAGGTAGAACAGCACGCACCTCATTCCACTCATAACGCGCGCGTACCGAGTATTTTCGGTGAGGTCAATGCATAAGTTCCATAACCTTAATTCTACAGAGTTTAAAACCAAACTTACAAGTTTCCTAAGGCGATCCATTACTACATCAATCCACTCCTTGCCGACGGTGTAGTGACCTCTGGCGTAGTTGTTGGCGGCATCCTCTTTGCCTGTGATCAGCTGCTCAGGGTGGAAGAGCGAGCGGTAGGTTCCAGTTCGGACCTCGTCTGTAAATAAATTGTCAAACAAAATGTGTTAAAATTGTGTCGTTTTTTAATAAAAACCCTTTCCCGTCTTGAGTGTTAAAGGCACTGTGCCCGTTTGGTAATTGTCAAAGACCAGTATTCTCACTTGGTGTTTCCCAACATTAACAAACCTGTGAAAATTTGGGCTCTGTTGGATATATAAGTTGCAAGAGAATACTGAATGAAAAAAAAAACATTGTTGCACAACTTTCGTTTTTTATTATTTGAGCAAAACATGTACCTCTTTCTCAAAAAAACTACTTTTAATTATTTCAGAGGGAGCCGTTAAAAAAACAAATTCAACAGCTCTCCATTGCTTGTTACCAAGTAAGTTTGTATGCTAACATTTATTTCGAGTAGTGTCCACTAGTAACTTTAAAGCTTTTAAGAGGCTAATCGAAGGGGAAAAAACTCGGAACAGCTATGTATTTTTTGACAAAGGGATCCTTTTTGTTTGCAAGTCGCCAGGCACACAAGGCCCGAAGGCCACTTCAAGGTGTGGGCTAAAATCAACTATTTTGTCCAGGGGCCGTTGCCCCCTACTCCTGGGGTTGAAACAGGGTTACCCCCCACTGCATGCGGTTGAAGACTTGGGTACCATCTATCAGAAGCCTAGCTGGTAGAGCAGAAAGCACTACCTCCAAAATGACAACCAAAAAAAACAATCTACTAACCAACAACCGAGGGTTCTAGGTCGATGAAGACGGCACGAGGGACGTGCTTGCCTGAGCCGGTCTCGGCAAAGAAGGTGTTGAAGGAGTCGTCTCCACCTCCGATGGTCTTGTCACTTGGCATCTGACCATCAGGCTGGATGCCGTGCTCCAGGCAGTACAACTCCCAGCAGGCATTGCCCATCTGGACTCCGGCCTGGCCGACATGGACTGAGATACATTCACGCTAGAAGAAAGTAAAGTTAGAAACAAACTTGTTCAAAAACATACGAAAATGGTTTGAAAGAATGGAGTTGAAATTGTAACCTTCGTAGAATTATTCACTTGGTTTCACCCATGTACACCGACGTGTGTGCTGGCAATAATAATAATAATAATAATAATAATAATAATAATAATAATAATAATAATAATAATAATAATAATAATAATAATAATAATAATAACAATAATAATAATAATAATAATAATAATAATAATAATAATAATAATAATAATAATAATAATAATAATAATAATAATAATAATAATAATAATAATAATAATAATAATAATAATAATAACAATAATAATAATAATAATAATAATTGTGGCTTTTTGTATAGCGCACATGTCCGTCACCCAGTGACGCTCCTGTCACTTTAACATACAGTATTTCTCTGTCAGATGTGGGACTACGTTTGAGTTATGAGACCTAATTCTGATAGCACCATGTAATGCTTCACGACGAGTGCACTTGGTTCTTTTACACGCGTTACATAACACATGGGACCAACGGCTTAACGTCCCATCCGAAGGACAACTCGGGTGAGATTCAAAGAGTTGTATTGTTTTGAAAGCATTGGAGTTGACATTTAAACCTTCGTAGAATCACTCACTTTGGTTTCACCCTTGGCACTGTATGCTCAGTCCTCGGATAAGATTCAAAGAATTGTAATATTTTTGTATACAAAATCACTCTACTTGTTGTTCGTGTCACGTACTATCAAAAGAAGCCGCCCACCTAATTATTCACCGTAATTGACTAATTGGTGAGCTAATTGGTGTGCCACTCCACGCACTAGCGATGCCTCTGTAGTATATCGTCGCTTATTACAGCTCCAGTCGTGCTGTAATGTATGCCAAAAATGAAATTATACACCAAAGGCTTCGTGTCATGTGTGGCCTTAATATAGCAAATTTACCACGGTTGAGTTAGCCTGAGGTTACAGGCACCATGTTTTGTAGACACTATATTGGTAATTACTCAAAATAATTGACGGCATACAAAATTACTTCGGTAACGAGTAATGGGGAGCTGTTGATATATTCTGAGAAACGGCTCCCTCTGAATGAAAAAAACGCAGTTTTTGAGAAAGAAGTAATTTCTCACTCAACATTTCACATGGTAAAATACTTCAGCTAAAGCCTTTTTATAAGGTTTACGAAAGCACACAAATTTATAGAAACAATGGTATTTTTGTCATTCAATAATCGTTGGCAACTTCGATGACTTCAAATAAGACAAAGTTTTCACAGGTTTGTTATGTAATGCATGATGTTGGAATACACGAAGTGAGAATACTTGGCCCAATTTCATGACTCTGCTTACCGACGAATTCTGCGCTTACGATCACCATTCTCCGCTTACGTGCAAGCGCCGAATTTCTGCGCTAGCTGTGTAAGCGTAGAACACAGATGTAGAGTAACGCAAGCACAGAAGTCAAACTTCGCAGCTAACTCGTGAAATACGCTTGACGTAAGCTAAGCACGGAAATCCCTGTTTCCGTAACCTCCGATTCTTTGCTTACGGTAAGCAGAAAGCACAAAAATTTGCTTGGCATAAAATGTTTGCGTTGATGATTACCAACCAAATGTTCACGTGATTTTCAGGATAAGCAAACAACAGCTAAATACCATTAACAGGCTATAATAATAAAAAAAACAGGATAGAATAAAATAGAATAATGTTTTATTGTCACTTGTAAAAAAACAAATATTAGTACAGTGAAATTCGTTTCGGTTTTGCGTGTCTAAAAATATTATGTTATATATACAAATACACTAAAAATTAACCATTTACAAAAATACATGGAAATATGCAAAAATACATGGAAAAATGGTTGGTAAATATCAACAAAGGCAGAAATTTTATGCTAAGCAAACTTTGTGTGCTTAGTGGCTCTATGAAATTGGGCCCCGGTCTTTGACAATCACAAGAAGTGTCTATAGGCCTTTAATATACCAAAATGATCACAGTGGATCTAAAAAAAAAATGAAGGTTAACTTCGACCGTCTGGAACTAAATGGGAGGGGGTTGGTGGCTGAAGGGGGGGGGGGAGTAGAGCGTAATGAGCGTCTGGTCTAATGATGTGCATAAATTAATTAAATCTACATGCAGTGTATATATTTACAACATCCATTACGCAGCAGCCTAGACAGAAGGTTTGCCTTTGTTCATATAACCTTTAGCCATAATTACTACACGCTTCATCGCTTATACAAATTATTACTATTGTAAAGAAATTTCTCTTTGTTTCGGTGTTCTGTGAGTAATTTGAAGTATACATGACACATGATTACAAAAACAAATGATGGTTATGCGTCATGCTATTGATAATAGTAAACATGTATATTAATAGTTCTCGATATTCGATCTAGGCCTAGAATTATGATATTTCTCAACTTCGTGGAAATTTGAAACTGTTATTTTAGAAAACAGCAATTAGCAATAATGAATACGTAGGCGAGTTGTCTAATTTTAAGGTTTTCTTAAAAAAAAAAAAGGCCGGTCGCCGAAGTCATCTGTTTAAATATAAAAATCATAATATTACTTACTACGTTTCTCTTTGGCTGTTGTTTTTGTAGTTGTTTGTCTTGTTAGGATTTGAAACTTTGCATGGTGGACATACGATAGCTGTCTGCGGTAACACCATGTAAATCTCTAATTGAGTTGGCATGGGTGGTTCTGATAGGTTTCTACAGTTGAAACTAGCCCTGGTGGACTTACACTTTCGTATTATACTACAATATCTGCGTACAGAGGAAGAGTCCTATATAGGGCTACAGTTGAAACCAACGTTTCTTTTCAGAACCACCCCAACTCATTTCGAGATGGTGTAATCGAAATCCTTGCTTTGTCGTTATTTTCTTGCTGATGTGGTAGCTGCCTCAAAATTGCTGTTGCCTCACTTATTTTGTGTTTTTACTTTTACACGTTTGCTAACATGGTCCCTTATTTTGGAATACCAAATTTGCGGACTCCACAAAATGGTGGATCGTAGTTACTTTACGAATTAGCATGAGAACAATAACCTTTAGAGGAAACAACAATTTCGAGGCAATTTGTGTCTCGATCTTTACACTTCAGACAACCGGGGGGGGGGCTATGTCTGAAGACATCGATTTTGACAATCATGCGAAGGATAAAGCAAAAAGTCAATATCCTCACCTAGGATGATAACTATTTTTAACATTAGTACTCCCTGCGTGTTACCCTTAAATTAACTTGTGAATGCCTCCACAGAATGGAGGACCGTGTTAAAATTTACACCGTTGGTGTTGCTGTTGTTACATCTAAACACCAAGAGGGGTTCAAAATTAACACCATACGGTGTTAGTGTTTTGATATGACACCAGTCTAATTGTGTTGGCATACATAGTGTTTCATTATCAACAGCAAGTTAGTGTTTACGGTTATAGACTAGTAAGGAGTGATTACCAAGATCAACCATCCATTTAGAATAAATATTTAAAAGGGTACTAAATATTTATGTTGAGGCAGACATTTGAGAAGAGGTATTAGGTTATTATTACCATTTGATGCAAAATTAGCTGGATCAAATTCAAATAGATATTTCCAGACTACATACTAAGTATAAATGTTTCTAAATAAAAGGCAGTAGACACTATTGGTAATTGTCAAAGACTAGCCTTCACAGCTGGTGTATCTCAAATTATGCATAAAATAACAAACCTGTGAAAATTTGAGCTCAATCGGTCATCGAACTTGCGAGAAAATAATGAAAGAAAAAAAAATACCCTTGTCACACGAACTTGTGTGCGTTTATATAGTTGATTTCGAGACCTCAAGTTCTAAACTTGAGGTCTCGAAATCAAATTCGTGGAAAATTACTTCTTTCTCGAAAACTATGGCACTTCAGAGGGTGCCGTTTCTCACAATGTTTTATACCATCAACCTCTCCCCATTACTCGTCACCAAGAAAGGTTTATGCTTATAATTATTGAGTAATTACCAATAGTGTCCACTGCCTTTAAGGCACTATGTATCAGTCCTTGAAGGCAGTGGACACTGTTGGTAATTACTCAAATAATTATTAGCATAAAACCGTACTCGGAAAAGAGTAATGGGGAGAGGTTGATAATAAAAAACATTGTGAGAAACGACTCCCAATGAAGTGACGTAGTTTTCGAGAAAGTAGTTTTCCATGAATTTGATTTCGAGACCTCAAGTTTAGAATTTGAGGTCTCGAAATCAAGCATCTGAAAGCACACAACTTGGTGTGACAAGTTTTTTTTTTCTTTTTTCATTCATATCTCGCATTTTCGACGACCAATTGAGCTCAAATGTTCAGAGGTTTGTTATTCTATGCATATGTTTAGATACACCAAGTTGGAAGACTGGTCTTTGACAACTACCCAATAGTGTCCACTGTCTGTAAGTAAATTGTCAAAGACCTCTATTCTCACTTGGTGTATTCAAACATATGCATAAAATAACAAACCTGTGAACATTTTGACTCAATTGGTCATCGATGTTCAAGAGAATAATAACAGAAAAACACCTTTGCACAAATTAACGTATGTACCCTAAAAGACTTCAGGCTTGAAGTCTTTGAAAAGTGTCTTTTTCTAAAAACCTATTTTACTTTCTCACAACGTTCTATACAGTCATCAACTCTACATTGCTCGTCACCATTTTTTTTATTTTTTGAGCAATTACCATAGTGTTCAGTGCATTTAAGTTATTTTTATTATTGACTTTCATTCCTTTCTTCGCTGTATGGATGACCTATTTTGTTCATCAGAAATAATTGTATAATGTTCCTTTGTTGATTCATTCATCAATCAAAAAGTCCATTAAACAAATATCTCACGGCGTGTGAATTTTTTTTTTTTATTAAATGACACACATCGTCGCAACTTTAATCTTGAAAAAATATGACGGCACATTTGGTCAGATGATATTAAATTCTGCTCTGCCGTTTATAATAACTAATTAGCATATGAATAGCCTGGCAATAACCCCAACCCGCTAATAAAAACCTGACGTCATCAGTCTGATAGAAAAACTAGATAGAAATAAGATAAACAAATCTAAAAATATCCACTTATTCTTTGGAAAGATATTTTGTATGATAACGGACGGCAAGATATGTTAATGCAAAACCTCAAAGATAACATAATTGAAGCTAATTTAGTGTGATATAGGGAGAAATGGTGTAATTTTTTTTCAGATAAAAAATTATTTTCATACTCAAATTAGGTTTTAAATTAAATATTACAGCGTGAAATCGTCGCATGTTTGAATATTTTGTGTGTTATGAACGTTAAAATTTATAAAGCAATATATAATACCATTGCCTGGTGCATGTTTTTCTCCATCCTACATTATAGACTTTTTAACATGAATATCTAAATTATTTCCTTCTTGTAGCACTTTACCAAGAGTGGTTATATTAGCCTGGTTTGGTTTGGGTTGAACTTGCATACAAAATAATAAATAAAAAAAAAATCTTCGAAGCATTTTCGTGAAATTAGGAGGTTAAAGCACGCTGGCAACATTTGTTTCATTTTGGGTCTCGAACTACCTCTAGCCACCTGGGGCTGGCTATATAACTCAGTGATCTATTATAGTGGTAAGACATCTGCATTTAGCAAAGCAAAAGCCTTAGGTTCAAATTCCATCAGACTAAAAGGACAATTACTAATTATCAAAATATATATTCTGATGTTCTCTGTATACGAAAAAAAAACAATCTCCCGACCTTGCTTTCTTTCCATCGGAAGCTTGGTTCTTAGTTAGTTTGATCAATAAAAACCTAATCCGAGTTTATTCTAAGTCTATTGAATAATTTAATACTGTCAGATGCTAAGAAAGTGAAGGTTTTTGTTATTTACCTAAATTTTGTTTAAAACACGTACACGCATCAACGACGCGTAAACAAAGAGCTTACCATCATAAAGCAAAATAATGGTAATAACTGAAACGAAATTTTAATCAACTATAATCTTCACAGACTGCCGGCTTGTAGTCGCCATTTCCAAGATTGGACGATAAAAATGCGGGTTTATTTATTGGCTGCCCTTAGCATTTTTAAATTACCAACAGTGAATGACCAGAGCAAACTAGTCGAAACATTGAAACCAAATTAAGACCTAATAACGAGAAGTTCCCTCGATCCACTAAAGCGAAAATATTAGTCCTGTCCGATTTTCTACCTTCCGTCCAGGTAGTAGTTGAAAAGCAGGAAAGTTCTTTTCAGCACCGAGAAGTAATACCAGGCCTCGAGTTTTTTCTTTCAAAGGGCAATGCCATTTTCATTTTGCAAAGGGCACTTCCATTGGAAAATCTTAAAGTCATTGGAAAGAGTTTGAAGCGGGGGCACCAATGGCAAGACCAGGGCAATGGAAGCAACGGAGGCAATGACCTTCGTGCCCTGCGTGTAATTCCCAGCAAAGACGAGGTCTCGAAAGAACAAAATCTACCTAGCAAGTAGATACACAACCTGGTGTTTCCACAAATCATACAAATTGGTGATCAAATTTTCTGTCTTCCCCCAACAATTAACTTTAATCAACTAATATCTTTAAGCTTTCCGGCGGGTAGTCGCCGTTTGCCATGATTTAACGATACAAATGCGGGTTATTGCTTGCCTTTTAAAATAACCACCAGTGAAATAAAACTACTACACATTATTCCTGTTTCTAGTCTTTCCTAAAATAAAAAATAACTGAAGAGAATTCAACTTACCATATTGACTGTTTCTTGTTAGTTTACAGAAATTATTCAGGGAGAAAATATGCTTTCTGTTCAGCTGGCGAGCAGGAATACTCTTTTTCGGTCCGTTTGTAATGACGGCGCAAGACGATGTGCGCTACTCGGCTCAAAGATGGCTTTATTATAACGAAACAAGTGTCGTCTGCTCACGTCGCTGTGCTCGCCGCTGATTAGTCGACCAACCTTGCGCGCCATATTGTGAAAAGATGGCATTATGTTGCCATGGTATCAGGCACTGTTGTCTGCTAGTGTCACTAGTGGGTTTCGGGAGAAATGCGGTTAAATACATTATGAATATTGTTTTATGACTGTACGATCGATTTAGCCATCAAGTCAATTATATTGTATTACTTGTGTACAAAATATTGCATCTTTGGTTCAAATTGATTTTGTTCATTAATCCAAACAAGATGTCCGGGAACTCATTGAGCAGGTTGGTGCAACTTAAAAGAAAACCAAATTTTGACGAGCATTTAAACCTAACTACTCAACTGCATCCGAATATCTACAACAAAATGACTTGTTTCTATTATTACAACATCAACTATGGACACTACTGGTAATTGTCAAAGACTAGTCTTCACAGTTGGTGTATCTCAACATTGGCCTATGCATAAAATAACAAACCTGTGAAAATTTGAGCTCATTTTGGTCGTCGAGGTTTTGAGAACAAAGCAGTAGATACACCATGGTTTGCCTTCATGAAACTAAACCATTATCTCAGAGACAAAATGTGTATAGTTGCACTTTATTTTCGTCCCGTGTGTTTCACTCCATTTTTGGTGTACCACATCATTTAAAACATGCTGATCAACTGGGTGACAATTGCTGTCATCATTAGTTTTGTTTTGTTCTTATCATTGTGCCACCCTGTATTGAAATATTATATTCGACGAATTTTATTTTAATAAAAAAATAACTTGCTCGGAACCCCTTTGCCACTTGTTTCCATAACTCCTAAGCAATTGACATTTTCTGACAGCGAGTCACAAAATGCAATTACAAACAGGTTTGGCCTTCATATAGTTTATTTATTTGTTTTAATTAATTAGTGGTAAGTAGCTATTACCAAAGAGAAGGTTATATCAGGCCTCACTCTCTCCGAAGCTGATGAGAGCTCTACTCGTAGCAATGACCTCCACTAGGGCATTTGTGTAAGGTCAATATAATTTTGTAATAAATTTACAGCGATTTTTAAAAGCTGTTGGCAACAGCTTACTCTTTATTACATATCAATGTGAAAACTGTTCGGTATTGTTTCAAATTGATTGACTAATCGTGTAGACAAATAAGTTAACGGTGTAATAATTGTTATAATAAGCTCTTGACTATTTTGACAAAGTGGTGGTAATTAATGAGATATTTCATAAGTCTGTAATGTTGGACCATCCCTTTATGATGTGTATTGATAATTATATATTGGAATACATGTACTCTTCCAGAAACCAATGATGTTCCATCCCTTTATGATATGTTTCCTGAACACTAGAGGATTGGAATGAATATACTCTTCCACTAACCAATGATGTTCCATCCCTTTATGATATGTTTCCTGAACACTGGAGGATTGGAATGAATGTACTCTTCCACTAACCAATGATGTACCATCCCTTTATGGTATGTTTCTTGAACACTAGAGGATTGGAATGAATGTACTCTTCCACTAACCAATGATGTACCATCCCTTTATGATATGTTTCTTGAACACTGGAGGATTGGAATGAATGTACTCTTCCACTAACCAATGATGTACCCATCCCTTTATGATATGTTTCTTGAACACTGGAGGATTGGAATGAATGTACTCTTCCACTAACCAATGATGTACCATCCCTTTATGATATGTTTCTTGAACACTGGAGGATTGGAATGAATGTACTCTTCCACTAACCAATGATGTACCCATCCCTTTATGATATGTTTCTTGAACACTAGAGGATTGGAATGAATGTACTCTTCCACTAACCAATGATGTACCATCCCTTTATGATATGTTTCTTGAACACTAGAGGATTGGAATGAATGTACTCTTCCAATAACCAATGATGTACCCATCCCTTTATGATGTGTTTCTTGAACACTAGAGGATTGGAATGAATGCACTCTTCCAGAAACCAATGATGTACCATCCCTTTATAAAATGTTTCTTGAACACTGGAGGATTGGAATGAATGTACTCTTCCAATAACCAATGATGTACCCATCCCTTTATGATTTTTTTCTTGATAACTAGAGGATTGGAATGAATGTACTCTTTTAGAAGGAAATAATATGTGCAACCTCGTGTTGATGATTTGAACTATTAAAATGAATGTACTCCTAAAAACACCCAATGATGTACCAAACCCAAACAAACAATACACCCCCTTTAACATTTTTTTTTCTTTTTCAAATAGATACTTTGGATTTAATTTCCATATACATACTAATTTGTGTCATTCCCCAAACAAAATGCTGTAAATCCCCTTTGTCAATATGTCTTAAAGACTAGTGCATCTGCATACATTTATTCTCCCTAAAAATAAACAATATTTATTTACCCATCTATGTTTCTTGAAATCTGTTGAGTTTGAATTTGACACACTTTCCTAAAAGAAAACAAAATAAGCCACAATCTTTGCTGTAGAAGGTAGGTTAATGTATATCTATAAACCTGTCGAGTTCAAGTAGAACACACACTTTCATACAAGGAGAAATGTATCACAATTTGGGGGTCTCGCTGCTGTAATAGTGGGGACTTTTCGTTTTCGACGACGGATGGTTCTGCGACGGCAAAGATGACATTTGGCGTCATCTGCGCATGCGTCGGCTTTGAGGACGGTCGTCCCTCAATTTCTACGACTGTACATGGGATGAATCTTTGTTGTGCTGAAAACGACAACGTTTAGCTGAACAACCGTCGCAGAACCATCCGTCGTCGAAAACGAAAAGTCCCTAGTAATCGGCCACACCGCAATTTCCAGTCGATAAAGGTCGCACTATCGAACCGAAGCAGACAGTTTTAAGCACCATCGGTTGCCGTGGTGACGCTTTTACCCGCGCTCCAAGCTGATTCCGCGCCATTTTACGATGGAGTGACGGACAATTACAGAACAAAGGACTCGAAAACCTTGACGGATTGTTCGCACAAAAAGACCTACACTTGTTGTTTCCATCAGGAGACGATTATTTTTGATATTTGCAGCCAAAGTTCACAACTGTTGCATCAAAATAACCCCAAAGTCAAAACAAATATATAATCCAAGAAATGTATCTCTGGAACATTTCTTGTGATTTCTTTTCATTTTGAAGTCTCCCGAATTCCGAACATCTTCTCCTCGGCGGTTAAATATGAAGCACAACAGTTCTCTAAAGAACAAAATGTACCTGGTAATATAGATACACACATGGTGTTTAATACCGCAAACCAAATATAATTAATATTGATACCTCACCATGCATTGCCTCAAATTCAAGATATTTAGTTAAATACATTGTTTTTTCTCCTCCAAAATTCCCGTAGGGCCACGTAGGCCTCAATAACGAGCGAAGACAAAACAAATAGGGAACATCACGTGAAACTTGGGGGGGGTAATAATATTTTTCCTGTTTTCAAGCATCGGGATTGACTTCCGAGATCAAACAAGGACCCAATTTCATAAACCAAGTAAACACAATTTGCTAAGCACATAACAGTATTGCAACAGGTAACTAGCCCAAATTACACTACGTTTACATTGTTGTGACTGGTACTCCACTCAATTTTTGCTGAGCAAATAAACAATCAGTATTTAAAGCTAAATGTAACTGGTCCCATGATTTACCGTTTCACAAAAACTGTAGCATTTTAAAACCAAGGAACTTGTCCATGTCATGACATGTAAGATTATGTGCTTTATATGTGAACGCTTGTTCTAATACACGAGGCAACTTTAAAGGCTGTGTACACCATTTGTAATTGTCAAAGACCAGTCTTCTCACTTGGTGTATTATGCATAACATAACAAACCTGTGAAAGTTTGAGCTCAATTGGTCGTCAAATTGCGAGATAATAATGAACGAAAAAAACACCCTTGTCACACGAAGTTGTGTGCGTTCAGATGGTTGATTTCGAGAGCTCAAATTATAAATTTGAGGTCTCGAAATCAAATTCGTGGAAAATTACTTCTTTCTCAAAAAATACTCCACTTCAGGGGGAACCGTTTCTCACAATGATTTATACCATCAACCTCTCCCCATTACTCGTCACCAAGTCAGGTTTTATGCTTATAATTATTTTGAGTAATTACCAATAGTGTCCAGTGCCTTTTACAGGCAACTTGGAGGCAACCAACTGCAGTGAATTCTACAGGACCACTGTGGTAGCACATGAGTAATTTTTCAAACAATGTCATACAATCCCTAAAGAAACACAAATGTACACATTCAAATGTGAATGCCTGTTCTTCATGTGGATTGCCTGGAAGTGGTTGCCTTTAAATTGCTTCGTGTGACATGACCCTTTCTAGAGTTTGCGTTTCTGTTACATTTACACTTGGCAGCAGCGTCCAAATGAGCCAAGGTTCTCGGCAAATATTCGAGAACCCGCGAGAATTGACTATTGGGGCAGCCATTTTAACCCAGATTGACTTCCTCTAAAGGCAAACAAAATAATACTAAAAAAAAATTCGCCGGCAACCCAGAAACCCAATTATGCGCTTCTTAATACCATATTGATCGCTTCACAGCACACTCGATAAACGGGCGACAACTACATGTCAAGTTGCCATGGATACCTGATCCAAACACTAGATCGTCAGACTTGTTGCACAATTCCCTGACCTCAATAATATGATGCATATTCATAAATTTTTGTTCGGCAAAATGGAATAATTAATCAAGACACTTTCATTTGTTAAAGAGTGAGAAAATATAGTTTAGCTGTTGCAAACTGGACATAATAAACATGCACAACAAATAGTTAATGGCCTGCCGTTTCGTCCCTTGTCGAGTCTTTCTGTAATACATTGGTGACAATATGTAAAGGCAGCCCTGATACCTCCATGCCCCTGGTCTTTGCCTTGGTGCCCTTAAATATCTCCAGTAGAAAAATGTACAATGTTCACATAGGGTGCCCTGGTGCCCTTGCCCTTTCAAACACAAGCATCCAGGTACGGGCTAAGGATTTGTCTCATACTTAAAGACACTGGACACTATTGGTAATTGTCAAAGACCAGTCTTCTCACTTGGTGTATCTCAACATATGCATAAAATAACAAACCTGTGAAAATTTGAGCTCAATTGGTCGCCAGAGAAAACACCCTTGTCACACGAAATTGTGTGCTTTCAGATGCTTGATCGACCATTAACTTCGGGTTTTTTTTACCTCCGAAGACTGATTCCTATCACTGAACATGTTATGAAACACAAATATTTACTTAGCACGGTAATTATTGCCTAAGATGAAAAGGAGTCATAGTTAAGGAAGGAGATATTTGCAATTTACACAGCACTGACAGGGGGACTGACACTTTTTGCTCTGCAAATCTTTTTTGTTAAACTATACTTTCTGCAACTGCTTGATATTTGGACATGTGAAAAAAGAATGAGCTGTTGTTTTTAATGAAGGGCAAGCATTTTAAGTTAAAACTTTATCAATAATTGTAAATGGTCTAACGAATAACGATTTCATAAATACTGAACGTTTTCTCTCGGTCATTACTACTTCCAGGAGGATCCTTAAAGATGGATGAAGTTATATTTCATCTGCATCGTACTCTTCATCACTGTCCTCTATAATTGAGTCGACCCCAACCTCCTCGTAGTCCTTCTCCAGGGCGGCCAGATTCTCACGAGCCTCAGAGAACTCACCCTCCTCCATACCCTCTCCTACGTACCAGTGGACGAAGGCACGCTTGGCGTACATCAGATCAAACTTGTGATCCAGACGAGCCCAGGCCTCAGCGATGGCGGTGGTGTTGCTCAGCATGCAGACGGCACGCTGCACCTTGGCCAGATCGCCACCAGGCACCACGGTGGGTGGCTGGTAGTTGATGCCAACCTTGAAGCCAGTTGGACACCAGTCAACGAACTGGATGGTACGCTTGGTCTTGATGGTTGCGATGGCAGCGTTGACATCCTTGGGGACGACATCACCACGGTACAGGAGGCAGCAAGCCATGTACTTGCCGTGACGGGGATCGCACTTCACCATCTGGTTGGCCGGCTCGAAACAGGCATAAGTGAGCTCAGGAACGTCATGTTGCTCATGACTTGCCTTCTCGACGGAAACCACAGGTGCATACGTCACAAGCGGAAAGTGGATCCTCGGGTAGGGTACCAAGTTTGTCTGAAACTCATTCAGGTCGACGTTGAGGGCGCCGTCGAAACGCAAAGACGCGGTCACTGTCGACACAATCTGCGCAATAAGGCGGTTAAGATTTGCGAAAGTCGGCATTTCGATTTTGAGGTTACGCTTGCAGATTTCGTAGATGGCTTCGTTGTCGACCATGAAGGCACAATCGGTGTGCTCAAGGGTGGTGTGAGTGGTGAGGATGGAGTTGTAAGGCTCCACCACCGCCGAGGCCATCTGTGGAGCAGGGTAGACGGCAAACTCCAGCTTGGACTTCTTGCCGTAGTCCATTGATAGTCGCTCCATGAGCAGGGCACTGAAGCCCGACCCGGTGCCACCACCGAAACTGTGGAAGACGAAAAAGCCCTGAAGACCGGAACACTGTTCAGTCTACAAGGAAAGTCATTCACAAAGGGTGGTTTAGTGGTCAATTTAAAACAAGAACTTCATGACATTTCACTCTAGACTTTAAAGGCAGTGGACACTATTGGTAATTACTCAAAATAATTATTAGCATTAAACCTTTCTTGGTGACGAGTAATGGGGAGAGGTTGATAGTATAAAACATTGTGAGAAACGGCTCCCTCTGAAGTGCCATAGTTTTCGAGAAAGAAGTAATTTTCCACGAATTTGATTTCGAGACCTCAGATGTAGAACTTGAGGTCTCGAAATCAAGCATGAGAAAGCACACAACTTCGTGTGACAAGTGTGCTTTTTCGTTCATTATTATCTCGCAACTTCGACGACCGATTGAGCTCAAATTTTCACAGGTTTGTTATTATACGCATATGTTGAGATACACCAACTGTGAAGGCTAGTCTTTTACAATTACCAATAGTGTCCACTCTCTTTAAAGGCACTGCACACTATTGGTAATTACTCAAAATAATTGTTAGAATAAACACTTACTCGGTAACGAGCATTGGAGAGCTGTTGATAGTATAAAACATTGTGAGATGCAGCTCCCTCTGGTGTAACGTAGTTTTTGAGATGGTAATTTCTCAATCAAATAATAAAAAGTCTCCGTTCCTGAGGACTTTCAATAGGCATCTGAAAGCTCCCAAGTTTGTGAAACAAGGTTTTTTTTCTTTCTTCATTATTCTCTTCCAACTTCGATAACCAATTGAGGCAAAACGTTCACATAGCTAGTGTTTATTAATTTTTGGGTTTTACCCATACACCGATGTGTGTTAGCACTGTATACTCTCCCGAGTCCTGTAAACAAAATATCACAGGCATGTTACTCGGGTGGGATTCGAACCCACGAACCTTGCAATTCTAGAGCAGTGTCTAGCTAAGACATTGCTGTCTTTGATATTACCATTAGTGACCAGTGTCTTTAAATTCTTGTTCTGTAAACAACAATTCTCCTACCATCTTATGAATTATATCAATGACGTTATCGACAGACTCTCTACCGACGGTGTAGTGCCCCCTGGCGTAGTTATTGGCGGCATCCTCCTTCCCAGTGATCATCTGCTCGGGGTGGAAGAGCTGGCGGTACTTGCCAGTTCGAACCTCATCTTTAAGTAGGAGTGAAAACAACAGAGAAATGTTTTCTTGAATGTCTGGTTCTTGATTTAGAAATGTGGTTTAATAGGACCGATATACTGGCTTGTGGTGATGGAGCAAAGTTCCGATGGTTGAATCGTCGGAGTGAGGGCTCGAATCCCAGCCACTAACACGAATCCCAGCCATGAGAATGGCACTTATCCATAATTGCTTCTCCTCACCCAGGTTTTGAAATGGGAACATGGATGGACTGAGACAGTACTGTGACTGACACCGTTATGTTATTAACCACTAACCGTTAAGAAGCAGGTTGGTCGTTTGCTCCCCAGGGAGTTTGATGAATGATCTTAGTATTCTGGGGCCAGTTTCATGAAGCTGATAAGCAGAATTTGTTTGCTTAGCAAAATGTATCTGCTAGCAAGAATTGAGTAGTGTACCATGATGCAGCATTGTAAGCTGTATGAGATTTTTTTCTGGTAGCCTATTTCTGGTAAGCAATATTTGGTTGTGCTTAGCAAGGTTTTATGCTTACATGCTTTATAAAATTGGGCATTGATGAAAATGGATAGATAATGTGAAGCACCTTGATCTAGCTAAGACATTGCTGTGCTAAGTAAGGACCGAGCACTTTGGTTTATATTATTACCAATCACTGTGGGTTCCAGATCGATGAAGACGGCACGAGGGACATGCTTGCCGGCCCCGGTCTCACTAAAGAAGGTGTTGAAGGAGTCGTCTCCACCCCCAACAGTCTTGTCACTGGGCATCTGACCATCAGGCTGGATGCCGTGCTCCAGGCAGTACAGCTCCCAGCAGGCATTGCCCATCTGGACTCCGGCCTGGCCGACATGGATAGACACACATTCACGCTAAAACAAATATTTTTAAAATAAATAAATAAAACCATTCTTTAAATGTCATTTTGGCTGGTACTTGTTTCTGTTAAGCAATACTTTTCTGTGCTTGGCAAGTTTTTGTGCTTACAGGCTTTATGAAATTTGGCCCTGGTATGTTATTTTACGGGCCATTGACGATGTGGATACTAGAAAATGTTGTAACAATGACCTCTATGCAATGACGAAGTGCAAACACAAAATGGTATATAGTTTGTAGTCATGCATCCTCCTTAGAGTAAAAAGTCCTATTCACATGACAGCACTTTAACTGGGGTCCCTTGCTTAATTTTAGCATGGTTGTAAATGTTGCAATGTTTGACAATATTTTACAAGGAAACTGGGACAGTAAAAATTGTTCGTCCTTTTCACACGAGGTAAAATTTTACAAACTTGCTCAAATTTAGCAAGGGACCCCTTGCTAATTTACTCTCGTGTGAAAGGGGCTAAATTTCACATGGCGACCAAAATATACAGAGAATACACCATTCAAAATGTCACTTAAAACCAGCAAACACGTAGCATGGCAATTTTGAATAGTATTTTTCGACGTAATTTAACAATAGAATGACTAGCAGACAACAGTATGGAGAGCCTGTTTGGCGTAAAACGATAACACACCATTTGACCTCGGTCTTTTATTCTATGAACCAATACAAGCAAACAAGACCGCTGCGCTGGAACAAAAATATTGAGAGTGGTGGTTAAAGGGTAACACAAAATATTGGTATTGTTTTGATGTTTTCGAAATCATGTATGAGGCTAGGTTTGTATGATGAGGTGTAACACCGAGTTACACGGCTTTAAAGGTTGTAATAAAGCCTGAAGCCATGGTTTTAGAAAACCCACTGTTGTTGTTATTCTCTGACCTGTGTGTTGTTGTTTGATGGGGGGGGGGGGTCCTCTGCTTAAATTCTCGTCCACCGTTTGGTTTATGCCAATGTTTATTTCTGTTCTACCTTTAAAAATGCGTTTGCATTATTTCATGTTTAGGCCCTTTTGACACTACCCGATTCCTCGAATCAACTAGCCACTTTCTCGTTTATAAGTAAGGCTCGATTTTATGTGGAATAATATGTGACACAATGGAGCTTCATGGTGACACAAATGCAAATTTTCAACATGATCA
The DNA here is from genome assembly GCF_902459465.1 of Asterias rubens. NCBI lineage: Eukaryota > Metazoa > Echinodermata > Asteroidea > Forcipulatida > Asteriidae > Asterias > Asterias rubens. Next base: position 17,511,269 of record NC_047072.1, read on the forward strand.
GCATATATTCTTGCCTGTCAAAAGGGTCATTGGGTGTACAATGTCACCCTCTTTGTATTAAAAATGTGCCATCATTTAAGCCTTATTTGGCTAAATACAAATTGTCTAAAAATGTGTTCCAAAGAGCTGTCTGCCTCTTTGTTGACAAAGCTTAGCTTTGTCGTATCGCTTCTGTAATAAATATGGACGACCACCTTTTGAAATGAAGTTGTCACATGTTAATTTTATTGTATACATCTACAATCGAACGGTTATGGAAACAAAGGGTATACTTTGCCTGTAAACGTAATATAACCCTCTTTTGATAAAACAACAACTGGTGGACAGGATAATTAGATGCTCAGCCGAGCGATAAGTACAACCAGGCGTTTTGGGGTTCAAGATCATTGTGATTAAACTCATTAAAATTAATAATATTAATGCAAACCTTTCTATATTGTAATTATTGTCATTGAGCTTAATGGGCACCACAATTTAATTGATGGGTTATTGTACTTTGCGTGATAAAATGACAAAGGCTGGTTTGGTTGACCTCGCATGCCCGTCCCCTTCTCTTCCTCGAAATTCAATTGTTGAACAGTTGGGGACGAGCGACGATAGTTAATGAGGGATGGAGGCTGGCTTTTATTGTTGACAAAGACCTTTTCGCAAATACCGGGGCGCGCGCGTAAAGCTTGGAATTAGGTGCATTGTGGTCTTGCTGGTATCCAAATTTGATCCATATATATCCCACAATGCACCTCATTTAACAGTCTGCGCTTGCGCATTGGTATTTGCGATAAGGTCTATAGTCGTTGTGGTGATAAAAAGTGACAGGTTTGGTTGTATTTGTTTCAGGTGATCGGGTGTTAGTTTGTTATTTTGTTTGTGATTTTTGTTTTATTGGTTGATTGACTTGGCTTGTTTCTGTTGATGAAAACGCTTTGAAACTGCCTCTCATGCTGTTCATGTTTCCACTAACATGGCCAGACATTTCCGTCGGGGGGGGGGCAACGGCCTAAATGAAAAGGGGATTGTTTTATGTATGAAACAATTCAACTGCTTCTTTTTCTTCAAAGAAAAATGTGCTATTTGAGCAAGAACTATTGACTAGATGGGAAAGATCATTTCACAACGAATTTTGGGAGTATTATATTCCCCCAGTGGGATTCTTAGTCCCTGATGCGACACAGAGTTGACAAGAAGGCCAAGTTTGTGGGATAAATGGCTACTTTAGAGCGTTGCAATGGGGTACAGGACAGAGAATTCTTAAAAAAGTTACTAATAACAAAATATGTATTAATATCTCTAGAGCGTGAAAACTTGTGAAAAGGCTGAGATAGTCAATAAACAATCACAATGCCTAAAATCACGATTAATCATAGCTGACTGCCCCTCCCATCAGTTCCTTATTACTGTGGGTGCGTTCGTTTTAGCTTCCCTGGGTCTACCCTGGACTGCCACCGGTGCGTTCAAAAAACTTCGATGTCGTTCCAGGGGCTCACCCGGGTCAGCCCCCAGTGCCCTGCTTGTGGAGTGGGTCACTTGGGGGCTGGCCCTGGTTCATGACGTCACTACGAGAGTGGTGAGTGGCCGTTCGTTTAGCTCTTGTCAGGGGCTCACCTGAGTGAACACCGCGGGGTAGACCCAGGGAAGCTAATCGAACGCACCCATTGTTGTCAAAGACTGTACTACCAGATAAATTTAAAGCATTTTCTTACATCATCAGAAGAACGAAGCTAGTTGAAAAGTTTAACTTCGAACAAAAGATGTTTAATAACCCACACAAGACTTTCTAAAATCCAACTTACCATAGTTCCTGGCTATGATGGTTTCGTCAAGCAAGGTGGACTGCTCTGGTATGCCGAGAGCGCTGACAATGTACGCCTCGCACGATATAATGAGACAGGCCTTCACCTCGAAACAACTTTTATATCAACATTTTTATTGTCTAACACCCCGATACAAGGACAATGGGTTATTGTTCAGTCCCAACTTTAGAATTGTCCCAACTGTAGTTGGGACCAGTCCCAACTTGAGGGTTATAGTTGGGCCGGCCCAACGATAGCTGGGATTTAGAGATATGTCACCGTGGGCCCCAACTCTGGAATATTGTCCCAACTGTAGTTGAGACCGGTCCAAGAGTGTTCCAGTTGGGACAGCCCAACTATAGCTTGGATCCAGAGATCTTTGACCAGCGCCAACTCTAGAATTGTCCCAACTGTAGTTGGGACCGGTCACAACTTGAGTGTTGGGACGGCCCAACTCTAGAATTGTCCCAACTGTAGTTGGGACCGGTCACAACTTGAGTGTTGGGACGGCCCAACTGTAGAAGTGTCCCAACTGTCTTTGGGACCAGTGCCAACTTGAGTGGTACAGTTGGGAGGGCCCAACTATAGAGTTGTCCCAACTGAAGTTGGGTACGGTCCCCACTTCATGAACTTTTGTCAAAATGACTCACAGAAATGTAACGTTTTATTTTAGGTAGAGAAATTTCACACTGCAAGAAAACAATAATTATGAGAGACGTCAGTTGAGTTTTATTTTGTTCATGAGACTTGTACATAATGTTACTGTTTTCCGGTATAATACAGCCCGTTTTAAATCACAACAGACGATTTTTATGACTTCCCTACTCTAAAAAATACTATATACTTCTTGTTCTACACAAGGGGAAGATTCTCGACTTATTCTACAAAATATTTTATAATTTTTTGGATAAAGTAGTTTTTGAATGTTTGCGGATATACATGCCGAAATCATAGACCTTTGAGAAGTCTTAATATTCATAAGGATTGGCTTTCGAATTGCAAATGAGGGCGTACATGTAATACACTTACAGTACAGTAAAAATTGACTGCGAAATTAATGCGTGATCAACGGTACATCCTTACCACGTGACCGTCAGGATATTGACGTTTGGCTCAATCTCTGGCGTAGTTTACGAGCCTCGAAGTGTGACGTCAGATGTTCAGGCTCGGCTATCATTTCTAATATAGAGGGCGTACATTGGTAGACTTCAGTTCACATGGTTGTATTCTATATCATTTGGTTATATTTGGTTGTAGCTTTATTATTGTGTCCCTTCTCTTTGATCCTGTGGCTCAATTTTTTCCAAGATTCATACCGTGTAATGATGCATGTGATACTTGAAAAGGTGTCTAATATAGACAATGCGTATTTCTCATAGTAAAATGGGTACAAACTGTCTTCAAGTCTTACTATGTGTAATCGGGCCGTTTTTGTTAAAGTCATCAAAAACTTTACCCAGAAACCTGAGACTTGGAACCAGGCCCATTTTGAACAGCGCCACCCTGAGACAATTTAATAAATATGTTACGTCAGCTTATTATAAGGTCCAAAATGTGTACATCTTTATGTGTAAACATTCGATTGTGCAAATAAGGGCAAATATTTCGAGTTTCCATTCCGCAAAGAGCAAAACTCAATTTTAAGGAATATTAGGTGTTTAGATTAGCTTGGGTTCCCTGGAATGTGCAAGAAGAGATGTGCACATTAGTTTCTATGACAACAATATTGATGTCTACTAACTCCTGCAGATTATGCTAAATGCAAAATAAGATACTTCTTGGAGACTGAAAGAAAGACAATTCAGAGAGTCTAATATTCGTCAGCACCATCTTCGTCTTCATCTGCATCATTGGAGTCGACCCCGACCTCCTCATAGTCCTTCTCCAGGGCAGCCAGATCCTCACGAGCCTCAGAGAACTCACCCTCCTCCATACCCTCTCCTACATACCAGTGGACGAAGGCACGCTTGGCGTACATTAGATCAAACTTATGATCCAGACGACACCAAGCCTCGGCGATAGCGGTGGTGTTGCTCAGCATGCAGACGGCACGCTGCACCTTGGCCAGATCACCACCGGGCACCACGGTAGGAGGCTGGTAGTTGATGCCCACCTTGAAGCCAGTTGGACACCAGTCCACGAACTGGATGGAGCGTTTGGTCTTGATTGTTGCGATGGCAGCGTTGACATCTTTGGGGACGACATCACCGCGGAAGAGAAGGCAGCAAGCCATGTACTTGCCGTGACGGGGATCGCACTTCACCATCTGGTTGGCCGGCTCGAAACAGGCATTGGTGATCTCTGCAACACTCAGCTGCTCATGGTAGGCCTTCTCGGCAGACACTACTGGTGCGTAGGTGGCAAGAGGGAAGTGGATGCGAGGATAGGGCACCAAGTTGGTCTGGAACTCCGTCAAGTCGACATTGAGGGCGCCATCAAATCTCAAAGAAGCGGTAATGGAGGACACGATTTGCGCAATCAGACGGTTTAGATTGGTGTAGCTCGGTCGCTCAATGTCGAGATTACGACGGCAGATGTCGTAGATGGCCTCGTTGTCGACCATGAAGGCACAATCGGTGTGCTCAAGGGTGGTGTGAGTGGTGAGGATGGAGTTGTAAGGCTCTACTACAGCGGAGGCTATTTGAGGAGCAGGGTAGACAGCAAACTCCAGCTTGGACTTCTTGCCGTAGTCGACAGAGAGACGCTCCATCAACAGGGATGTGAAGCCAGAGCCGGTACCACCACCGAAGCTGTGGAAGACGAGGAAACCCTGAAGACCGGTGCACTGATCGGACTACAACGCAAAAAGGACAAGAATAATCACTCAATAATTATTGCATAAAGTAACACAAGAAAAGACAAAGGGAAAACAAATTGGTTTATGTAGTAATGTATCTTGCTCAGTGACACAAATTGCCACGACCAGGACTCGAACTCTCACAAACACAAGGTCTTGAGTACAATGCCCTTATTACCTCTCGGCCTCGACACTGACGCCACTTAAACATTGAGGCCAGTCAGCTCTAATAAAGCCAAGGGATTATTGCTCACATTGTTTGACTATTACCTTGGAAAAAAGAATTTAAGATAAAGTGAGATAACAATTACCAGTTTACGGATTCTGTCTAGGACTGTGTCCACGTGTTCCTTGCCGACGGTGTAGTGACCTCTTGCGTAGTTGTTGGCGGCATCCTCTTTGCCTGTGATCAGCTGCTCAGGGTGGAAGAGCTGCCGGTACGGACCTCTTCGGACCTCATCTGGAGGAATGAACAGCAACGAAAACAAAGTTAGTAATGTGTGTTGTATTATGCTCAAAATAAATAATTTCCTGGGGAAAACACAGGGAACAGAATGATTTGCATTTTGTTCAAGGTATATTGGATCATTTGGAATGACAAGTCACTTCATCCTTTCAAAGCAACTTATGCTAGGGAGACGTACCGACAACTGTGGGCTCCAAGTCAACGAAGACAGCACGGGGGACGTGCTTGCCGGCACCGGTCTCACTGAAGAAGGTGTTGAAGGAGTCGTCTCCACCTCCGATGGTCTTGTCACTAGGCATCTGACCATCAGGCTGGATGCCGTGCTCCAGGCAGTACAGCTCCCAGCAGGCATTTCCGATTTGTACACCGGCTTGTCCGACGTGGATGGAGATACACTCACGCTGAAAACAAACATTAAGAGCCGATACAATAACTATACAAGCATTGTCAGCCAGTTCTTGATGATAGATTTTAAGGGTAATGCTCTGTCACGAGAGGTCGCTATAACAACTCGCCGTTAGTAATTTCGGGCACTGATATTGTTCAAGTTATCATTAATTTATCTCTTCTGCAAACATTAAACAAACTCAACAATCGTGTTTTATAGTAAAAACACATTTCACAGCTTACTTTTTAAGGGGAAATAGGGCATAACAAATCAAAATAATTATGAGCCTACGAGTTTACAGTCTTGGTACAACGATTAAGTTTCATTTTGGTTCTCTTGCTCGCATCTTTATGTCCTGCATATGCAGTATCGTAGACCAAGATTTTTGTGAAGAGTTTATACAAAATCACTTAATAGTTTTTAAAAATGTGTATTTCTTCTTCTTTTTTCCGCTTAACCTATACAAACAAAATATTAAAATGTCTTACACAAAAAAAGAGATCACAGATACAGTGTTGTATTTCTACAAGGCCAGTGGCCAGGTAGGAATTGAAATTGAATTGGTTCTGAAAGACCGACACAAAAATATCAACATTTCTTACAACACGAAAGAAAAGAGATACAATGTTTTATTCCTACATGGCCAGAGGCCGGGTAGGAAATGAGATTTGGCGAGAACGGAATACGTGAGTCATAGCAGAGGATAAATCGCCCCGGGGGAATTTAGTGCATTGATGATGCACGGCGCACGAAGACGCTGGGGCCCTGCACTGTCCTCGTGTTACTAGGTACACAACTTTAACTCTCTCTAGAATGAAGTGACGAAGAATATTTTATGCTTATTTGGCAGAGGATGGTGATTATCAAGGGAGGATGGGGGAAATTATTCATTGTTTTTTGCGAAGGTGGCTTTTTGTTGTTGAAGTACAGGAATGAAAATCAAATGTTTTGAATTTTCTTTTGTCTTCATACAGATTTAATAACGATTGAAAACAAATAGTCCGTGTTGTGCATTAAAGCGCAGGGGGGCAACTTTGTATCCATTGTGCTTGGTTTGTCTGTGCATGCTGATTCAATGTTTACAATTGTTTTAATGTTTTTTATTATTATTATTGGTTTATTAAAAATGCAAACCTGGCGGCCAAAAGGCCGAATTGCGGATGCATATTATATACAAAGAGTAAAAATACAATAATTATTACTATAAATCTATTAAAATTTGAGAAAAAAGCATTAAGGTAAAACATACTCATATTACACAAGGGGAGCAGGTATAAAAAACAAATAGCAAAAAGGCACTACAAAAACCCAAAAGACGAGAAAAGACATAAAAACAAACAGGCAATTTAAAAACAAAAACAAAAACTGAAAAGCCAGCGAATTGTTAAGAAAACAGAATACCACAGATAAAAACACTAGGGTTTGTGATTAAGCAGACTGGTCAGTTTGGGGATACAACTGTTGTTATATCTGCTGGTTCTACATTTAACGGCAGTGAGCAGGGCAACATTTCGAAGGTGATTGTTCCTATTAGGGGGAAGCCATCCACGAATTTAAAATGGACTTAAAATTAAAATTTGGAAACTTTTGCTTGCTGCATTGTTTGATCTCTCTTGCACGACGTTCATGCCCGAGCTACGATATGATCATGACACACCTCTAAAAGTTAATTACTCTTTTTACATTAAGCAATTCTTATGTGAATTCCAACAATGCCTGGTTATTGTTGTATTTTAAGTTTTAATTAACTGTAGCAACATCTATTAAAGGAAGTGGACACTATGTATTTACTCAAAATATTTATAAGCATAAAACCTTACTTGGTGACGAGTGATAGGGGAGAGTTTGACGGTATAAAACATTGTGAGAAACGACTCCGTCTGAAGTGACATAGTTTTCGAGAAAGAAGTAACTTTCCACGAATTTGATTTCGAGACCTCAGATTTAGACTTTGAGGTCTTGAAATCAAAACGCACACAACTTAGTGTGACAAGGGTGTTTTTTCTTTCATTATTATCTCGCAACTTCGACGACCAATTAAGCTCAAATTTTCACTGGTTTGTTATTTTGTGCATATGTTGAGATACACCAATTGAGAAGACTGGTCTTTGACAATTACCAATCGTGTCCAGTGTCTTTAAGTCATGGATCAACTCAAGTTTCACAACAACAAATTAACAGCAACATCATTACACCATTGTCATTATAATGCTCTCTTGGAACCACTAAAACGTATGCCAAGTTTGTTTCAAGGAGTGAAGTAAATAAAATTGAAGACAATTTTGTGATGTTTTGAAGCATTTTTGTACTAGAAGAAAAAAAGAAGAAGAAAACAAACACGTGAAATTTTCTTGGTAAATTTGGTGTAACATTTTAATAAAAGAATAACAATTTCTACTAATTTTTCTTTTCTACTGTAACGACAAAGAACATTGTACATTTCCTTCATTAAACAAAAGTCTGTACAAAATCGTACACAGTTTTTCCCATCACTATTTCCAAATCGATTTTTCTTAAAACAAAAACCCATTAGAGTTTATCTGATTTTGACAGTTCTAAGTGCCGATAGCACTTTAGAAACCTGGTACGTATTGATTCAGCACAAAATTGACGCCAGTAAATCGATACAGTACAAAAACGAATACCTGGCGAGTTATCGATTTAGCAAAGATATCAAGATATTTCTTGATCATATTATTAAGAATGATCTGAGTGATATTGTTTCATAATGTGTATGTAAATTTGTTTAAAAAAAATAAATAAAGAATGAATAATATTGAAAAAATAAAGTTTTTTTTTTACAATCACAAATGAATAAAATTAATAAGTAAATAAATAAATAAACAAAATTTAGGAATAAATAAACTTAGTAATTACAAAACCACGAGCGGAAACAAACAAGACATTGATAAATAAATAGACACAAACAAACAAACAAACAAACAAACAAACAAACAAGATTCAGAATTACAAACAAGATCCATATAATTGAGTGCTGTGTGAATGATAGATTTTGCACATGTTAGTGTTTGTTTACTTTCACTGTATATGTTGTTCATTTAAATATATGTTTTACTATAATTTATGTATTGACTAATATTTAAGAGGGGTTTACCCTCAAAATTGTAATAGTAGTTATTTTTATTTTTTGCTGAAGACACGAAGACGCATAATTATTCGCTTGTCACTTGACAAAGGTGTGGCTTCAAATTTGAAACGGGAAAAACGCGTTAGAGATGACGGGACGACTTTTCCATGAAGAAAACAAAATAACTAAACTTCATCATTTCAACCTCAAAAATATTAATCGAAAACAGAGTTTAGAACAAAGAATAGTACTCACCATGTTGAAGATCTGACTGCGATTCTCTTGGAACGTAAAAGTGGAATGTATGTGGGATTTTTTTGAGATAATAAATCCAAGAAAAGATTCTTATATTTTATCCGGAGTGAGATAGTCAGAGCGGTCTTGATCCAACTGTGATGGGCGGGTCAGACGCGATACAAACCTCCCGACTGCAGGCTCGAAATGACTACAGCTTCTCGCGAACCTGTGTGTGCCCCAAGACGCACGCACGGCCTGCCGTCCGCAGCCGCGCATGCCTACCTTAATTATCACCCCAGGCCGCGATGTTAAACATCAAGTTGGATTCCTACGACGCTATTGGGTCGTGTCATCACTCCATCACGGTTGATTTCACACTCGACTTGAGGTACACAGCAGTTTCATGGAGAAGATGAAATAATCTTCTTTAACCAATTTGAGGACATTATAAGCTGTTTCAAAAAGCCACCGCCAGAGAGTTAGCGGTGCTGTAATTATTCACGCCTGCCTACGATACATTAAAATATGAAATTATGTCCACCCTCTTGTGCAATGTAATTTAATTCCATTTCAATATCTAAACAACAAAATGCATGGAAAGTGGCTGCTTTTGAAGTACTTTGGCCAAGTATTACAATTATTTTAAGAATTCATTTGAGGATGGAGTTAATGTATGAGGGGTTGGGGTACAAACGTATTAGTCCCATGGGGTTTCATAAATGAACGATCTAGTCGATTGTCGCCGAAATATGCTTATTCCTGATTTCTGTTTCGTTTTTACTCTAAATGGATCTTGACAGCTTATGTGGTTACAAACTGCAAAATTGTTTGTACATGGTTGTTGATCGCGAGATAATAGGGACTTTTCGTTTTCGACGACGGATGGTTCTGCGACGGTAAAGATGACATTTGGCGTCATCTGCGCATGCGTCGGCTTTGAGGACGGTCGTCCCTCAATTTCTACGACAGTACTTGGGATGAATCTTCGTTGTGCTGAAAACGACAACGTTTAGCTGAACAACCGTCACAGAACCATCCGTCGTCGAAAACGAAAAGTCCCTAATGTCGGGATCCCAACCTACATTTGTTTCCCTTCTTTTTTTTAGGGGATGGGGGTGGGGTGAGTAAGGGGAGGGTGTCATGGAAAGAAGATGTCAACGACCTCACTTATCAACCTGAGCAGAGTCATTCTCAAAGACTAAAATGACAGTATCCTAGCTAATGTAACCGAAGCAGTCAACTGGAAAGAAGTGACAGGAGCGAAGCAGAATGCATTCAGATGGATGAACAAGAAAAAGCAATTTGGGGAAGTCGGAATTCTTTTCCAATTAAGAAGATCTAAACTCATCTTAAGATCCCGATTAAAACGTTTATTTTTTTGGGAAAACTAAAGTGAGTGCTTGTCCAAAGAAGGGGGGTATTATTAATAGACTCTTTTCAATAAATGCAATACACAGTAACCTCAGCATCTTAGTGCGAAACGTTTAGATTTCAAATGAAGCACAATGGGTGTGTTCCCAACCACTTGGCAGTTTCAGAAAATTATGCAAAAAAAATGCGAATTTGCGTATTCATACTGATATCATAACAACGACCAGGGCGCACTTTCACGGCTCTTATTTTCCAATATGGAACAAAGAATATACAAAGCAGCAAAATCACAAAATAAAGTATCCAACAAAATTAAACAAGAAAGCCAAAAGGGCAATACACAAGAAACCTATAAAACAAACGAAAAAGGGGACATTACCGCGAATTCACTCTCATGGTGTCCATAGAATCACGCGCTTAAAGGCGCCATAAGCGCAAATTCGGTTTCTGCTAAGCAGAAATGAGCAGAATGCCACTCACAAAACGTACAATTGACAGGGTAGTTTGGCCGACAACCCCATTCTGCTCAGCATAATTTTGTCGTGCTTAGCTAGTTTTTATGCATAAGCAGCTCTACGTGATTCCAGGTGCGATGACAATATTGGACTGTGCATAAAGATTGGCCGTGTCCGAAACGACGACTTCGGCTACAGCTACGTCTAGATCAGCGCGTCTACCAGTGTTGAAGAATAGCAGACGCGCGCGATCTAGTCGTAGCTGTAGCCGAAGTCGCCGTTTCGGACACGGCCTAAGTCTTTCAACACCTGCCAAGGTCCAATGGTTTTTGTGTTTATTAGCCTCGTCCAAGGCTCTTTACACAAGCACCGCGCCGGCCCGCTGCTATGAATCCACGAACTGCGTGTACATGTGTACTACTACTATACCGCGCGCACGATACTGTGGGGTCGAAACATGGCTTTTCGAGGTATGAACGAGGTCACAAAACGAAGTATGATTTTGTTGCGTATAGAGCCTTCGGCAAGGCTATGTGTTTATCTGCTGTTAAACGACTGTTCAAGGAATATGGGCGAGTTTGTAAACGGGTAAATCATAGTTCCATTAAAAATTATTATTATGATGTTGGTGCGAAACAGGTTTCATGAGAACAGTAATTACTACTCACAACCTTTATAATGTTATGCATTGGTTTCACTGGAACGTTCCATTCCATTAGAGGGGTGTACATACGTAATCCCTGGTTGTGGCAAAGTGTGTATTGATTTGAAATAGGGACTTTGTAATTAAGCTAATGCATTAATGTCGTGAAAGGTCGATCAGTATGTTCAACATGGATTAATCTAATTGAACAGGGAACCAGTAAATAATAATTTATATCGTATGGTTTCATTACAGAGGCGAGCTATTATTGAAAATGTGAACCAGTAAATAATATATCACATCTCGTGGTTTCAATGCAGAGGCGAGCTATACTTAAAATACTTACTTCAACAAGCAATCAATGAAATAAAAACCTTTTATTTGCCAACTGTTTTCAAAGGAGGATAAAACAAAATATACGGAAACGTCATTATGAATTCAAAGGAATTGGTCAAATATGAAGCAGATGTTGTCACCGCAAACAAATATTTATTTTGAGGGTTCCATGAGGCAATTATTTCTTAGTCATGCTTTAATATATAATGTTGATGGTTAACTCTAGAAGGATGCTCAATCAGATGAAGCAACGCTTCCTATTGTAATTATAAGTCAGTAGATAGCGATGAAGCTGAGCATTTATCGAATCAAACCTCTTAAAGGATCTTAAAGGCACTGGCCACTATTGGTAATTACTCCCAAAAAATTGTTAGAAAAAAAAAGTGCTTGGTTATGAGCAAATAAGTGAGAAAAAATTCCATAATCGAAGCGAGAAGTTTCTTGCCGAGTTAGTTTTTGTCTCCATTAATTTTCAGAGTCACTTCTAAACGTATCCCTTTAAGTGAAAGTTTGCAGCTTCTTCTTACAAGCCGTGACCCAATCTGGAATGTGAGAATGAACCGCGGTAGTGGAAAGGAACCCTCTGCCCTTCTCGATTGCACCCATCAAGCGATGGGTCTGAAATCAATCACCTTTGAAAGATATTTACTTCTAAGTAAAATGTTGAAGTTGATATCATACAGTCATGAAGACACGTTTACTGTTTGTGGCTTGAGCAACAACTAAGTTATGTTTTCAGAATTGCATTGCTGTCGTTTCTGTCTCACATTAATTTTTTTATAATAACGTTTATGCTCTGTACTTTTTAATTACTGTGCAATTCATTCTTTGGGTTGCAATGGGTTTTTTAATACACCAATAACAACAATGTGTAATAAATATTTCCCACCCCCCCCCCTCCACCCTATGTCTTTACTATGTTATGAGAACCGTATGAACAATAATCAGAGAGTGGGTGTACATTGAGGAGTATTCGAGAATGAACAGGCATCCCCCCAAAAAATAAAAACGCACAAAAATAATGCTTTAGGATGTTATTTCTTTCATTATTTTCTTGCAACTTTGATGACCAATTGAGTCAAAATTTACACAAAGTAGTTTGTTATGCATGTTGGGATACACCGAGTGATGCTTTCCAAATGCGTCGAGGGTCTTTGAATACCCACCTTCAAAGTCTTTAAAAAAAAAATGGACTCACTACACAGCATGAAGATACAATCTAATCAAGTGTTTAACTTACTTCGTATAAACACCAGGGGTGTAATTTTAACACCATAGTGTTTTAAAGAAGTGTCTCACTTGGTGTATCTCAACATATGCATAAAATAACAAACCTGTGAAAATTTGAGCTCAATTGGTGGTCGAAGTTGCGAGATAATAATTAAAGAAAAAAAACCTTGTTACACGAATTTGGGTGCAGTCTGATGATTGATTTCGAGACCTCAAATTCTAAATCTGAGGTCTCGAAATCAAATTCGTAGAAATTTACTTCTTTCTCGAAAACTATGGCAATTCAGAGGGAGCCGTTTCTCACAATGTTTTATACTATCAACCTCTCCCCATTACTCGTCACCAAGTAAGGTTTTATGGTAATAATTAATTTGAGTAATTATTACCAATGGTGTCCACTGCCTTCAACACACAAATAACAATAATGTGTAATAAATCCCCCCACCCTGTCTTTACTGTGTTATGAGAATCTTATTAGGAACAATGATCAGAGAGAGCATTGAATACCCACCTTTAACGTCGTTAAAAAGTGACTCACTACGCAGCATGAAGATACAATCTAATCAAGTGTTTAACTTACTTCGTATAAACACCAGGGGGGTAATTTTAACACCACAGTGTTTTAAAACAATACCGTTTAATACTAAGAATGGTTCAGCACTAAAACGTACGTATCGATCCATCACCAGTTGGTAACGAAATACAAAAAACTAATTTCATTCACAGATGTATTTTTCTCCAATTTGATCAAGCAATCCCTTGTTATCTAAATAAAAAATCCTGACACTTACACGAGAGGGCGGCAGACGGCTAAACGTGCCGCACTTATTCTGGTTTTAATCGCAAGGCGTACATTTTCTCATACCACGGCTGGTTCCTCTTGACGCATTCAACAACATCCGGAGGCAAGTCCTCCATCCTGTACTCTGTCTTGTTGACAAGGAAGCTGTGACTCTTCATCGCCTTGTCATAGAACCCACCTTGTTCCCCTCCCCACTGAAAGAACTTGGAGCAGTGCCATTTATTCTCCTCTGTGCCCTTTTGGGCGGCAAAGTTTAACATGTCCTCCTTGTACGGGATGCCGACTTCCGAGCAGTACCGGCGCAAGGTCTCCCCGGGGTGAGCAGCCAAATCATCGGCGTCAACAACGACCGGTGTCTGGTGGAGAACAGATCGCACGTAGTCCATGAGATTATAACTGGCCTTGTAAACGGATGAAGGGCTGACGTAGCTTTCAAGGTCTCCCGGTAGGTTTGAGTCGACGCCATTTTTCTCACCCGACAACAGTTGTGTGATTCTCTTTCGGTAGGCCGACCACACCTTCACGGGGTCCCTGATCATGAAAGTGTGGCGGTAACCACCCGGTAGCATCTCAAACTTCCCATCCATTGCGAAGGCCATGTCCTTCACAAAGACAGACTGTGGATAATCCCTCTCCAGCTTAGCCGTTGTCCAACTGTAGGTCTGCCAGTCATTCACCAGGTCTGCCGAGTGGATCTGGGCCGGCCATGCGACGCGCCTCTCCGGGCCAAAACTGTGACAGTTGTCGTAGGGCTCCACGAAGATTTCGGTGTTGCCTCTTGCCGCCATGCATCTCGTGAAAACTGTGGACAGGCACATGGGTACACCCCAAAGGATAACGCGACTCGTAGACTCATCCATGGCCATCTTATAACCGGTATTAATCTGATTAAAAATATTAGAAAGAGTACACAGAAATATAGCGTAAATGATTGAGTCTATAATGGACCCTTTTGGTTCACAAACACTATTGAACTCTGCTCTACCAGCCAGGCCCCTAGGTGATGATGCCCATGCCTACATCATTACATACTGTGAAGGGGTAACCCTGTTTCAGCCCCAGGAGTAGGTGGCTCCTAGTGGATGATACCCATGCCTACATCATTACATACTGTGAAGGGTGTAACCCTGTTTCAGCCCTAGGAGTAGGTGGCTCCTAGTGGATGACACCCATGCCTACATCCTTAGGGACTGTGAAGGGGGTAACCCTGTTTCAACCCAAGGAGTAGGTGGCTCCTAGTGGATGATACCCATGCCTACATCCTTAGGGACTGTGAAGGGGGTAACCCTGTTTCAACCCAAGGAGTAGGTGGCTCCTAGTGGATGATACCCATGCCTACATCCTTAGGGACTCCGGAGAGGGTAACCCTGTTTCAGCCCTAGGAGTAGGTGGCTCCTAGTGGATGATACCCATGCCTACATCCTTAGGGACTGTGAAGGGGGTAACCCTGTTTCAGCCCTAGGAGTAGGTGGCTCCTAGTGGATGATACCCATGCCTACATCCTTAGGGACTGTGAAGGGGGTAACCCTGTTTCAGCCCTAGAGGAGTAGGTGGCTCTTAGTGGATGATACCCATGCCTACATCCTTTAATAGGGACTGTGAAGGGTGTAACCCTGTTTCAATCCCAGGAGTAGGTGGCTTCTAGTGGTTGACACCCATGCCTACATCCTTAGGGACTGTGAAGGGGGCAACCCTGTTTCAGCCCCAGGAGTAGGTGGCTCTTAGTGGATGATACCCATGCTTACCCCCTTACGGACCGTGAAGGGGTAACCCTGTTTCAGCCCAAGGAGTAGGTGGCTCCTAGTGGATGATAATTATGCCTACATCCTTATAGACTGTGAAGGGGTAACCCTGTTTTAGCTGCTATGAGTATAGGTGGCTCCTAGTGGATGATACCCATGCCTACATCATTCAACATGGACTGTGAAAGGGGCAAACCTTGTTTCAGACCCCATGAGAAAATTGCAACATGCCCCTAGTGGCAGTTGCTTTGGGTCAACATCCCAAATCAGTTAAAGACACTGGACACCTTTGGTGCCTTTAAGGCAGGCACTGAAAATGTTTGGTAATTATCAAAGACCAGTGTTTTCACTGGGTGTATCCCAACAAAACATGCATAAAATCACGGCCTGTGAAAATTGGGGCTCAATTTGTCATCGAAGTTGCAAGAGAATAATGGAGAAGAAAAAAATACCTGTGTTGCACAAAATTAATGTGTTCGCTTTCAGAGGCTTAAAGGCAGTAGACAATATTGGTAATTGTCAAAGACTAGCCTTCACAGTTGGTGTATCTTAACATATGCATAAAATAACAAACCTGTGTAAATTTGAGCTCAATCGGTCATCGAACTTGCGAGATAATAATGAACGAAAAAACGCCCTTGTCACCTGAAGTTGTGTGCGTTTAGATGGTTGATTTCGAGACCTCAATAAGTTCTAAATCTGAGGTGTCGAAATCAAATTCGTGGAAAACTACGGCACTTCAGAGGGAGCCGTTTTTCACAATGTTTTATACCATCAACCTCTCCCCATTACTTGTCACCAAGAAAGGTTTTATGCTCATAATTATTTTGAGTAATTACCAATAGTGTCCACTGCCTTTAAGGCTTCAGCTGAGGTTTTTTGATATTGTGTGATAAACTACCTCTTTTCTCAAAAACTACTCGGAGGGAGCCGTTTATCACGGTGCTTTATATAACCAACAGTTCTCCAATGCTCGAATACCATGCAAGCTTTTATGCTTACAGTTATTTCGAGTCATTACCAATAGTGTCTTGCCTTTAAAAAGCGACAGCATTATCGCGCAGAATAATTGGCGCCACAACTAATTTTCAAGTTGCCCAAAAATCAGCAGTTAGTTTGAAACTTTCTCCATGAGCACGGATGATTCCTTTCACTTTCAATGGTCAATATTATTTTTGTCCCTCATTATTTCTTGTCATTGTGGTTTTATTAGTGGTTTCTTGCCAGGATGACCCTGAACAAATTATAATTTGAAAGCAACAAATTTAGCAGGTCATTATAATATCCTTTTGTTAGATGGATCTTCCAATAAGTATAGAAAGAACCCCCAATTATTGTGTTTTGTTAGGGCTTAATGATGACATTGGAATGCTATGATTCTAATCTCAACAAGCGTGTTCAAGGTTCCATTGTATACGTGTGGGGTACTTGGGGTCAACTCGACTCGTTTGCTTCCGGATAAGTCGCCGTGTGAACGAACTTTTCCACCGTACAAAATTGGACGCTGCATTGGGGTGGTACCAGACTCTTTACCTTCCCCCATCACCCATGAACAAGAATGTTTCTGGTTTGGGGTCCTCCTTAAGACCCGAGACACTATTGGTAATTACTCAAAACAATTCGTAGCATAACAACTTTGGTAACGATCAATGGAGAGCTGTTGATAGTATAAAACATTGTGAGAAACAGTTCCTCTGAAGTAACGTAGTTTTTGAGAAAGAAGTAATTTCTCACTAAAATATTTCGAGAGCTCAGCTGAGGTCTCGAAATCAAGCAAACAGCTCGTGTGAAAAGGGTGTTTTTTCTTCCATTATTCTTTCGCAAATTCGACAACCAATTGAGGTCAAATTTTCACAGGTCTGTTATTTTATACATATTTTGAGGTACAACAAGCAAGTGAAAGACTGGTTTTGACAATTAACAGATGTGTCCAGTGCCTTTAAATGCAATGTATATATTTGTTTTTGTTTTTTAACCGTACGATTGGTTTGATCCTATAATACATGTAACAAGTCTGTGAACATTTCATTTCAAAAGGTGGTCGCGTTTCTCGCGCCCAAAATCCGGATATTTGGGATTGATTATTTTTCACAACTACTATTTTTTTGCAAATCAAAAGGGCGTCTTCCTTTTTGTACGTTAACTCAGAAAAATGTTGTAAAACAAATTATCTAAGTTTTACGTCTGAGTCATAGTTTGGGAAAACATGGACACCCAGACAGCAACTTAACACACAAACTGGGTGTTAAATACACTGGTGTTTGACACTTGGTGTGGAGAATAAGAGTAACAATCCAGAGCCACTACTCCTTCAAAAGAGATTTTACTCGACCCGCAAGTTTACTATTCATATTTATATATTTATAGTTACTTTTACACTGGACACTATTATTTTGGTAATTTGACTGTACTTGCTGTATCTCAACTATGCATAAAATAACAAATCTGTGAAAATTTAAGCTCAATCGGTCGTCGAATTTGCGAGATAATGATGAAAGAAAAAAACACCATTTTCACACAAAGTTGTGTGCTTTCTGATGCTTGATTTCGAGACCTAAAATCCTAAACTTGAGGTCTCGAAATCAAATTCGTGGAAAATTACTTCTTTCTCGAAAACTACGTCACTTCAGAGGGAGCTGTTTCTCACAATGTTTTATACCATCTGTCTCTCCCCATTACTTGCAATCAAGAAAGATTTTATAATGATAAATATTTTGAGTAATTACCAATAGTGTCCACTGCCTTAAAAACAAAAACTTGGTAAAATTTACACCAAGGGTTTTGTGAAAAAGAAGACCAATTGAGAATCAAAATTGAAACATATATAGGGTGTTGAATACACTGATGTTTGACATTTTGCATGATGTGGAGAATAAGAAAAACTATCCAGAGCCACTACTCATTCAAAAGAAGTTTTACTCGTGCATGGTTGTACCCGCAAGTTTACTATATATATTTATATTTAAAGTTACTCTTACACTGGACACTATTGGTAATTAATTTTTTGTCAAAGACCAGTTTCCTCACATATGCATAAAATAACAAATCTGTGAAAATTTGAGCTCAATTGGTCATCGAAGTTGCGAGATAACAAGGAAAGAAAAAACAACCTTGTCACACGAAGTGTTGTGTGCTCTAAGATACTTGAATTCGAGACCTCAAAGTCAATATCTGCGGTCTCGTAATCAAATTCGTGGAAAATTACTTCACTCATAAAAACTAGGTTACTTCAGAGAGAGAGAGCTGTTTCTCACAATATTTTATACTATCAACCTCTCCCCATTACTTGTTATACCAAGTAAGTTTTTATGCTAATAATTTTTTTGAGTAATTACCAATAGTGTCCACGCCTTAACACCCAAATTATGTTTTGTTTTGTTTTTTACCTCTGTGACAGCACCACTTTGTGTCAATTTTAATACACCAGTTTTGCTATGTATGCTTCCGTCGCTTACAACCAGTGTTTAGATTTTAAACACAAATTGATGTTGTTGTACCCACTTTTTAAACACGTTCAAATGATAAACACGCTTATCATTTTGACAACTGCTTAATTTGTTTTTTATATTGTTCGTATATTGTTTTATGTTTGTCTCAAGGCCTCTACATACACTAACAGAGTTGTTTGATGCTCACATTTTCGGGGGGGGGAACAATTCGAACAGTGTTCGTGGCCACACTGTCTTCACAAAATTCATCCGCAGGCAACGTATGATTACGCTCTTCCTTTCCAAACAAGCATCATCAAACACAAACACTAATCTTAACATATTTTAGGTTACCCAAACTAATGCTTATAAAGTTGAAATTCTAAATACTGTTTTTATAGTCTGATGTGGAAAAAATGATTATATTTACCAAGAGGTGCAGCAATGAAGATCGAGTTACCGAAACCGAGCGTCACGGAGAGCGGGTAGTCATACAACTGTTTCGACAACTTTCAGTCTGTGAGTGATAGTTAAGACCGGCAAATGCTGATATGGGTTGGAAAGAGTTCACGATCATGCCGGGGGTCGTTTGTGGCCGATACGCTTCAAAAGGTCCTGGACGGCCGATTGTCCGTAAAACACTCAACAGATCATTTCAACATATTCTGCAAACTTTCATAAAATACATGTACCTTCCATAAGAAGTTGTATTGTTAAAAAACAAATCAACACATAACAATGTTATTGAGACAGCGTGCCTGAAGCTTTTTAACTTTATGTCATCCAATGAAAATGATTGAAAACCCATGACGAGTCCATCACTCAACCAAGCAGTTGACAACAATTGGCGTTTTTTTTTTTTTTTTTAAATTACCGCAGAAAAAAAAACGATCTTAGAATAACTATATCACGAATTGTGTGTATTTCTGAAAGACAGTGGACACTATTGGTAACTGTCAAAGATCAGTCTTCTCACTTGGTGTATCTCAACAAATTAACAAACCTGTGCTTTTGAGCTCAATCGGTCGTCGAAGTTGCAAGATAATAAAAAGAAAAAACACCCTTGTCACACGAAGTTGTGTGTTTTTAGATGCTTGGTTTCGAGACTTCAAAATCTAAATCTGAAGTCTCGAAATCAAATTCGTGGAAAAGTACTTCTTTCTCGAAAGCTACGTCACTTCAGAGGGAGCCGTTTCTCACAATGTGTTATACTATCAACCTCTCCCCACTACTCGTTACCAAGTAAGGTTTTATGCTAATTTAGTGTTTTAAGTAATTACCAATAGTGTCCACTTTTAAAATGCAAACTCAAAACCCACTTACCAAATAACAGATTATTTCCAAATAAAGGTCTGGGTTGTGTGCAGGTTCCACCGTAGTCTAATTCCTTACCAGAACCTGGGGTCTGTGTAACCCAAATACCATCTTTGAACAAACAATTTTTTACAATTTCAACTTAGTCTCGAAATCAAATTCGTGGAAAAGTACTTCTTTCTCGAAAGCTACGTCACTTCAGAGGGAGCCGTTTCTCACAATGTGTTATACTATCAACCTCTCCCCACTACTCGTTACCAAGTAAGGTTTTATGCTAATTTAGTGTTTTAAGTAATTACCAATAGTGTCCACTTTTAAAATGCAAACTCAAAACCCACTTACCAAATAACAGATTATTTCCAAATAAAGGTCTGGGTTGTGTGCAGGTTCCACCGTAGTCTAATTCCTTACCAGAACCTGGGGTCTGTGTAACCCAAATACCATCTTTGAACAAACAATTTTTTACAATTTCAACTTATTCCCCAGGCGAAGATCAGTCCTATCAAATGAAAAGTTGTCAGTCCTAGTTTTCGCAACTATTATTTGGACTTTAAAGAAAAAGGTCATGAGGGAGTTAATCAAACAACTGTGTGGTCTCTGTTCAAGAATTGTACCGCCGTGCAACGCCGCGCAAGGCCCGCTAGCCTCCGGTCCCTTCAGCCTCGTACCAGGATTGTTTGAAAAAAAAATATTACAAACAAAGTCCAAAATGCACTCACCACAAAATTCTTATGTTTGGTTGTATTCACAGTGAGTAGATTTGTAACTTTCAACAATAGTCATTCACTGCGTGTTCCTTTTGTCAACAAGCACGTAAGGGACTTCAAGAGTTGCTCAACGGAATGCTATAACAATAGAGAATCAGTAACTGGTAGCCAAACCAAATAGTATTTTCCGTAACCCCGAAGCAACCAAACTCAGAGCGATCGACTCTGTCTTACATGCATTCTAATAAGCGGAACTGCGGAATTGTGCTTAAAAAGGGGTTTCAAATTCATAATATAACACTGTGGGCTAAAACAAAATCCATAGACAACGATGCGCTCAGGTTTTGCTACACCAACATTTACAGTGGCAATCCCTGGGTAGACTTGATGACAAGTCGTTAGGCGCTGCCTATTTGTCTGCCGTTCATGCAACAGTCACAGTGCGATTATACACATGCAACGGTCGTAGGTAGCGCGTGGCAGCTTGCGACTGACTCACACACACACATACTGAGATCGAGGGTGAGTGTAACGTCCCCGTAGCTACACCGCGCTGTTACTACACCGCGCTTAACAGTTACCGTCTTGTCTTCAAGACTAATCCTGGGGCGATACAGGTGGAAAGGGAAAGAACCATCTGTGCCGAAAAAAATAATGTTCCGCCATCTTTAACAAACTTTTTTACCCATACATAATTCAAAATTATCATGCAGACTTGACTAATTGACTCATTGTTACTACACACTTTACTGAACCATTCAATTACCGTGATAGTTTTAAAAGAATTATAGAGTGGAATAAATAGAAAAGGAGTTCTGTTTGGAACTGACGCCTATTCGTGATTTTGTTTGTAATTAATAGCTTTTTCCATTCTGACCATGTTTTTGTTGTAATCGTTACATGGCGTAACTGGGGGGTGTCACTCGTAGCATCAGCTGCTACCATTTTATTTTTCGTTATATAGGGGGACCCCGAATCGTGTAAAATTCGTGCCACCTTTTCTCATAACCCTTGAAAGGTTACAAAAAGGGGCTTTTCGTATCATTCTGGCTGGTCAAATACACCAACTTCATAGTGGAAATATGCCAATTGTTCAGTTTGCCTGCAATCACTGATAGACTGAGACATTAATTTGTTTGTCAATTTTTGTGAGACCTTGTTTGAATCTGAAAACTACAGGCACTGGCTCCCACCAAACAACAACAACAACTTGCGGAATGCCAACAAAATGTGCCCCAAAATGTGGCTGGTCGTTACAAAAATAGTTGCATTCCATCCCTTGTCCAAGCACTCAACAATAGCTCTTGATTTGTGTTCACTCAGTTGGTATGCCATTTGTCCCCATTCTTTCATTTTGTCCTTTGAATGTGACTTGCCGTGCAATGTTAAGTTTTACCTAATTTGTCACTGGCACTAGCCGGTTTGCCTTTTTAATGTGTAAAAAAACAAATTGTATGTCCTTATGTTTTTTCGTAAATTTTAACATTTCCATTTTTTGAATCTTTGTATTTTACACTCAATAGGAGACTTTCCAACGCTAGGCGGCAGCAGACATACCGGGTAAATTTCCATTGTTTACGTAGTTCTGAACATGCGCATAATTCTGAGAACAATGGATTTACCCGGTAAGTCTGCTGCCCTCTATCGTCCCAGAAAGTCTCCCATTCAGTTTGTAGCTGCGATGTTTGAATGTGTTTTAATAAACCAATAGTAATGATAATAATATTTCTCCATCCTTGACCAAATCTTGGCTTCTAAATCTAAAGGTGTTGTGGTCCCATGCAATGTTAGTAAATGGAACTCCCCCAGGACACGCCTGTATCTCACACTTTCTCGCTCATGGATGTCTTCATTTTTGCTGTTTAAAGGCAGTGGACACTATTGGTAATTACTCAAAATAATTATTGGCATAAAACCTTTCTTGGTGACGAGCAATGGGGAGAGGTTGACGGTATAAAACACTGTGAGAAACGGCTCCCTCTGAAGTGCCATAGTTTTCGAGAAAGAAGTAATTTTCCACGAATTTGATTTCGAGACCTCAGATTTAGAACTTGAGGTCTCGAAATCAACCATCTAAACGCACACAACTTCGTGTGACAAGGGTGTTTTTTCTTTCATTATTATCTCGCAACTTCGATGACCGATTGAGCTCAAATTTTCACAGGTTTGTTATGTTATGCATATGTTGAGATACGCCAACTGTGAAGGCTAGTCTTTGACAATTACCAATAGTGTCCACTGCCTTTAATTATGTTGTCACTCTACCGCTTCCATCCTACATTTCCGCCCTCGAAATTCGTTCACGGGTTCGCACTTGTTTAACTATTATTCCCCTTCTATAGGTCTACACCTTTGATACCATGTTGTTATCTTAAACGTAATTAGTTTTGCCCCAAGACAAAATATTGATGGCTTGATGCTTCGCGATTGTGAAGGCCTATATCTGCTTCGCATTTATACAACTGGGTGAGGAGAAGCAATTATGGGTGCGATTCTAAAGGACTTGAGAGCCGCAAGTTCAACTCACTATACCACGTAGGTAGAACAATAATCATGAGCCATGAAATTTCTTCTCATAATAAGGATACAGTATCGGTCGAGAACACATCTTGTGTTTAAATTGAAAATAGAACCAAAAGCTTACGAGGATGTTTACCCTAAATATTGACATCAGGCACGTACCTGAGGATGTCCGTCAAAACGTATAGGCGATGTATGAATTGATAGTTTCGGCAGTCGTTGCAGCCACAGCCACTAGCCATAGCCGGTGATGAAGTCACTTAAATTGGTACATTTAGCAAGTATAGGTCACACGCAATACCGCAAGCCAAATTGATATACCTCACCATGCAATGCCTCAAACCCCATACATTTTGTTTAAAGGCAGTGGACACTATTGGTAATTGTCAAAGACTAGCCTTCACAGTTAGTGTGTCTCAACATATGCATAAAATAACAAACCTGTGAACAATTTCAGCTCAATCGGTCATCAAACTTGCGAGATAATAATGAAAGAACAAAACACCCTTGTCACACCAAGTTGTGTACATTTAGATGGTTGATTTCGAGACCTCAAGTTCTAAATCTGAGGTCTCGAAATCAAATTCGTGGAAAATTACTTCTTTCTCGAAAACTATGGCACTTCAGAGGGAGCCGTTTCTCACAATGTTTTATACCATCAAACTCTCCCCATTACTTGTCACCAAAAGGGTTTTATGATAATAATTATTTTGAGTAATTACCAATAGTGTCCACTGCCTTTGAACTAAAGGACAATACACCATTATCTCTTTTTGCAATTGGATCTAAGGAACATCTTTTTTATTCAGACAGCTAAATTTAATCTGCTGATATCGCACTAAAGTTCACTATACCCTGGATGTACCAAAATAATAGCTATCTCATTTCCTGGTCGTGGTATTGTACCATCACACGACACACGTGATGATGAAGCTATTGTACAAAAGACCAAAACACACGTGTGTTGTGTTGTGTTTAAACCAGCACTGCACTGTCATGTATTCTGTAACCCAAACGGCTCCACACACATCCCATAGTATATAAACCTACAGCCGTGCTATACTATCCTCCTCCAATACATCGCATCCTAGCCTAATGATAATAATGATTATCCGCATGTGAATTGAAGAACTATTTGATAACAAAAACACCGTCCTTCCTCGATGTTCTTCCGGCTTAAAACAATCACAAAATCTGCGAGGAGTAGAAAACAGGGAATTTTACTTCCGGGATTAGGGTGGTGTCGCGTCTTTGTGACGGCGCAAATCTTCTCATGCGAGCGCTGGTGCTGTGAGGAAGACCGCTTGTAGTCGTCTGGGGGAGTTCGGAGCGATTGAACAAGGAAATACTATATATCTGGTTCAACATTGGAGGAGAAACACGGGTTTTGGGGAGTGAACAAACAGATAACCATGGCAACCATCATGAGACAAAGCAGTGCGGATCAGTTCGCCTGCCTAAGGAAAACACCACGGGAGCACACTCGGTAAGCTAGGACCAGACGTTTATATTAATCCGTTTTTATTGAAATTAGATTTTAGGAATCAAGTCGGCGCAGGGCGATGAGAAGGTTTTTAATGCGGACACTAAATCATGTTACAGCATCAACTCTGACATAATTTTGTGTTTTAAATGATTAAAATGCAACTACAGTGTCACTATACGTGTCACTTTGGACACTGTCATAAAATTGGGTTAAAAATCATATACAGCTATAATAATACTCTTGAGAAGGACTCAATAGTGGAGTCAACGTTAATTTAGTAATGGTTTTTGTTTAAATAAAAAATAAACAACGGCTCATAATACTATTCCGTTAGATTCGAAAAGTGAAATGGTTTAATTTTCCACCGACCAGGAATGTATTAGCCTTCAGTTATGTTGATTTTATTTAATGGTCACTGTTTTTCATAAAACCTCATTATGATCAATATTTTAAAGACCTAAATTATGTCAAATTTTACAAATATTTGTGTTTAATCCAAGGTGCGAATAAGTAAAGACTAATATCAAAGAAGATGCCAAAGATAATGTTAAACGTATTATTTTTATTTTTTTCATCTTGCTTCTTTATAAAAACACATCATCACAAGAAGACCATAATAATATAACAAAACTTGAAGAGGGGAATTTTAACATTTTGATCGTTTTAAAGGCAGTGGACACTATTGGTAATTGTCAAAGACTAGTCTTAACAGTTGGTGTATCTCGACATTATGCGTAAAATAACAAACATGTGAAAATTTGAGCTCAATTGGTCGTTGAAGTTGCAAGATATTAATGAAAGAAAAAACATCCTTGTCATCGAAGTTGTGTGCGTTTAGATGCTTGATTTCGAGACCTCAAATTCTAAACTTGAGGTCTCGAAATAAATTTGTGGAAAATTACTTCTTTCTCGAAAACTACGTTACTTCAGAGGGAGCTGTTTCTCACAATGTTTTATACCATCAATCTCTCTCCAATACTTGTTAGCAATTAAGGTTTATGCTAATAATTATTTTGAGTAATTACCAATAGTGTCCACTGCCTTTAATGTACGCCATAGATTACAATAATTCGTGTTGGAATACACAATCTCAGAGACATTACAGTCAGTAACGCTTCTCAGATTCAAATTTATGGGGATAAAAGTGATCCTTTTAAAATAACCACATTACTTAAAGGATTTGGGTAATTTTTCAAAATGTCTATAGATTTACATTAAATTACAGGGTTTGAAGATAATGATAGTGGAAAGCTTCCCTTCAAATCTTACTTACTGAGGTGCTGTAGTTTTTCAGAAATGAGTAAAACAATGTCATGAAAATACGTTTGTAAATGATTAAATTAATTTTCGTCTCATGAGACGAAAGTTATTTTCATGACATTGTTTTACTAATTTCCCAAAAACTACAGCACCTCAGCACGTAGTATTTTCAGGGAAGCTTTCTACCATCATTATCTTCAAACTAAGTTTAGTGTAAATCTGTGGACATTGTGTTTTTTGTTGTCCTACAAAAGTTACATAGACCCTTTAAAGCACACGTACTTAGCATTGGTATTGTTATAGACCAGCATCCGTCTTTTTCTATGTTAGGGACATGGTATAAACATGAAATCATTATACCTGGTGATAGTGTAAGTTAAGTCGGTCTCACTGAAATTATGACAGTAGACCCAGTGTAGTATTTTAACTGTTGTTTTAACTGTTGGTCAAAATTTTGGATTTTGTGAGAGTCAGAACTAATAGTTATGTTCAACCAATTTCCTTAAAAAATCTTCCTATAGGGCAAAACAATTTCAACAGTAGGTTTTACAACATAACCATCTTATGTACCATAATAGATAGATTTGTGTTCCTTCAAATGACTCAGCAAAATACAGAGTGGTGCTAACACACATCGGTGTAAATGGATATCCAATGTGCAAAATGATGTTAATTGTTTTCCCAAATCTTTGTTGTGAACACGCTTTATCTACACACGTTCATGAATGGTCTTGCTTATTTCCAAACATGGGCTTTTGGTTTTCGCTCGAGACGTACACATGTTTGGGTCATTTAAGTTCCGCGATTGAAATATTTTGAGGGCAAAGGATAGCTTCCACATCTGGAGAACCATGACCCGATCCTAGACTTGTTTCAAGTCCTGTTCTCGTGTAAAATATATCGCGCCGCACTCAAAACGATAGCTTTCTGGCGATGGCACGGGATTGGGACTTGAGTGAAGTCTACGATATACCCTGAACTGCATACCATTCATAGTCAATGCCTCCAGCGACCATCGTTTATGGAAACAGCATTTTTATATTGAAATTTATAAAAGCATTTGTAAAGCGCGTAATATTATGCAATGCGCTGATACGGTATTTCCGAAGAGGAAACAATGTATAAAAGCCATTATACACTTTCGGTGAACAGTATTGTCCAAGTCCCACACTTCGTGTTATAACTTATATATAAAATAACAATCCTGTGGAAATTTAGGCTCAATCGGACATCGGATTCGGGAGAAAATAACGGGAAAACCCACTCCTGTTTTCGCGCGTTTCGCCGTGTCATGACATGTGTTTATAACAAATTAATCCGTAATTCTCGTTATTGTTTTATTGTTTTCTCAAAAAGTAAAGCATTTCATGGACTAATATTTCAAGAGAAGTCTTTTACCATTACCTTCTGTAAACCCTGTAAATTGTTTGTAAATCTGTGAACTTTTTTTTTTCTTTCTGTACCGAAAGGGTCCAATGGCTTTAAAGGCACTGGACACTATTGGTACTCAAAGTAAATTGTTAGCATAAAAACTGAAAAGGAGAGCTGTTGATAGTATAAAACATTGTGTGAAACGGCTCCCTCTGAAGTACGGTAGGTAATTCCAGACTTACGCTGAAGCCTTTTACAAGAAAGCACACAATATTGTGAAACTATTCTTCTTTCATAAGAGATGTTAAATTTGCATCGGGGATAAAGAATATACATTTTGGTTTCGATTTAGGAAGCTATAGGTCGCATGGTTGTTATGTTTCAGACAAACTAACTCCATTAATTAATAGTTTCACTGCATTTTTAGTAAGTCAAAGCGAAGCCAACATTAACATTTTGATGAATACAGCTTTCAAATAATGCATATTTTTTAGTACATTTTTCAACCTTTAAAGGCGCAGTGGACACTATTAGTAATTACTCAAAATATTATTGTTTTAACAATTTACTTGGTAACGAGCAATGGAGAGCTGTTTAAAGTGAGTAAAGCATGAGAAACCACTCCCTCTGATCTGAAGTAACGTTAGTTTTGGAGAAAGAGGTAAATTCTCACTCAAAATAATAAAACACTCCAGATGAATATGCGTGTGAAAGCACACAAAGTAATGCATCAACCATAGAGCTATATTGACTGGCAACAACGGTGTTTTTTTTTCTCCAACGATTCTCTTGCAAATTCGATGACCAATATTGAGTCAAAGTTTTCACATGTTTTGCTTCTTTCATGCATTGTTGGGTTATACCACCAAGTGAGAATGCTTGTCTTTGACAATAATTATCAAAGGTGTCATGTGTCTTTCAGCAGGTGTCAGGTTAAAGCCATTGGACCCTTTCGGTACAGAAAAAAAAATATTAGTCCATGAAATGCTTTACTTTTTGAGAAAACGGTAAAACAATATAAATTCTCGTTAGCGAGAATTACGGATTTGTTATAAACACATATCATGACACGGCGAAACGCGCGAAAACAGGGGTGGGTTTTCCCGTTATTTTCTCCCGATTCCGATATCTGATTGAGCCTAAATTTCCACAGGATTGTTATTTTATATATAAGTTGTGACACACGAAGTGTGAGACTTGGACAATACTGTTTACCAAAAGTGTATAATGGCTTTAAGCCTTTCCTCAATTGACGCCAATTCATTTAGAGATAGTGTCATTGCTAAAGAAAAATAAATTATTGGCCGTATCATAGACTTGTGTACACGTCGTTTCTATGTCCATATCGTCCGTCCCATGAGCCTTTTTCCACTGGTCAGACAGGGGCATTGTCAGAGTATTCTTTTGTTACTTTGCGGTTTTTCGGGTCGTTTGAGCTCCTTCTCTTCCTTCCTCCATGGTCAAATCAACACGGGTAGCAATTTGAGTAGAAGGGAACCGTGTTCATTTCTCAATGCTAGGACAAACCTCTGCACAATTCTGTCTGCCCATAATATGGAGATTCGGTCCCCCATAGGAAATGAACATGCACTAGTAGAGGAGGAGGATTCAAAAGAGGGCGCTGTCAAAATAACTTGAACACAGTTTTGCCATACACAAAATATGGGACTGACAGAATCTTCTGTCAGAATCACCGGCGTATATAAAAATCGGCATGGCGATAATTATTAATTTGCTAATGGTAGATGAAACAAAAATAATGATAAAACATTGTTTAGAACACGATCAGCCTAAATTACTTAGTCCAGGCAATATGCCCACATGGACACGTACATAAGCCAGGCTAGGTCTACCACTTGCTAAAAAATGGCAAAACAAAGTCTTCTTTTAAAACTTCTCAAGAAAAAACAATATTATATTTTAGGCCACGGGTACAGCGATACCAAGCAATGTTTGCTGGGGAAAGTCCGAGTGAAATTCTACATCCATGGAGGTATCCAATTAATTTATAAGAATGAAACAAAATCGTCAGATATGACTTTAGCCCAACACCAAGTTCCACTGGCTGGGTTTATGCACTTTGCACCCCCCCCCCCCCGCCCCCTCTGCAAAGTTTGGGCGTGGATAAAAGATAACAGCGCCCTCTCGCAGTAAACTTTCGCCAATGTAGTTCATCAAACGCCATTTTTTTCCATTTTCTGAACTCGTACACTTCCGCTAAAAATCGACGAGCGAACCGTCTTAAACGCCGCTGATAATTGTCAAGTTTGACGGCACGTTGTTTACAAGTTGTCTTTACGAAATGATTCCTGCAGATGGTAGGTTGATTTGTGCTGATTCAGTTGTGTTAGTTAGTTATTTATTTTGAAGTGTTTTATGAATTGGCCAGATTATTTCTGGCTGAGCTTTGCAGCGCCCACACACTGTTTGAATGGGAGGTGTGTGCTGTGCAGTGAAATGTGGCTGACTAGTTCAAGCTGGGTTATAAAGTTCACAAATTTTGGGTCACCTTATTTTCTTATTGTTTATCACAGACAACTCAACAGAAAACATCAAAAGTAGACACCACTAAACATGAACTCCACCTGGGTTGTATTATTAGTTAATGTGACTTTTTTAGTTTAGGAACAATTCAAGTTTTTAAATTTAATTCAAAATCTAGGTAAGTCTTGCATCAACAAGCATCATGCTCATCATCAATGATCATTAGTAGGGAAAAGTTTCCGTATGGCGCCACCACTTTTTCATTCGATATGAAATAATATAGTATCTAATTTACCTCAATGAGATATCCCTTTTTGTAAAAATGAGTGAAAAAGTGGTGGCGCCATACGGAAAGTTATCCATTAGCATTAGTAGGATTTGAAACTTTGCATGGTGGAAGTAAGATATAGAAAAGTTTGCGGTAACACCATGTAATAACAATCTCTCAATGAGTTGGGGTGGTTCTGAAAAGAACCGTTGGATTAACTCGACGATTTTGATCATGTTGACTTCGCCTGCACGTGACCAAGGTTCAATTTCATTCACACAGATTTGGGATAACTTTCCGTATGGCGCCACCACTTTTTCACTCATTTTTACAAAAAGGGATATATCATTGAGGTAAATTAGATACTATATTATTTCATATCGAATGAAAAAGTAGTGGCGCCGTACGGAAACTTTTCCCAGATTTGTTTCAACATTAACTATAAAGTATAAGGTGAGCATTAAGAAACCATGGTCTAACGACGACCCAAAAGTTAAGTAACCAGGCGACATCATAACATCTAAGTTAGATGTTATGCTCTAACTTCCTAGGTTCTAGTCTTGACTTCTTGAGTCCTTGTTGATTTATTATTATTTGTTGATTTATGATGTGATGTGTTTATAAAATTACTATATTTTTGTACAGTCTTGTGAGTGATTGATCATGAACTGCATGCATGTACTGCATGCATGAACGATTTTGGGTAGCTAATGCATGTGTTTTGGCGCAGTTTGTTTAAAATAATTGTTTTGAACTCTTTACTGTATTTTAAAAAATTATTGATTTACAAGTTGCAAGTTTTCTCTCACTGCAGTGGAACATTACTTGGGGGCCCTTACTTCTCTTACAAATGTGATGCTATCCACACTGTGGACTTTTTGCAGTAGGAATTACGCACATATGGCATTGAGCGATCAACCGTAAACTTCTTTGATTATTTTGTAGTTCGGTCTGTTGGAGCGAAAGCACCATCATTAAGGGGGGGGCCTAGACGCATTGCGGCATTGTTGGAATGAAAGGACGGTCTGGCCTGGGGGATCGCGGCATTGTTCAAATGAAAATAGGGTCTCAGTGTATAAAAAGTTTAGTCGTGTTTGACGTTTGACCGCATTATTGAGTAAGGATTCTCTACACAAAGACCGTTGATTTGAACTGGACAAGAAGGTATTTATTTGTTCACGCAGTGATCATTAAAAAAATCAATGGTCAGCAGACAAGGCGCACCGAAAGATAAGACGCACCGACGTTTTGGGGGTCTAAAAATCAGATAAGACGCGTCAATACGGTACTACTTTTGGGGGGTCAACAGGGAGCATGGTTTCATTGGTACCTATCTCGTTCTTGTCTCTATCCCCCCAAGAAGCTCTTCATAATTTTTCAGGTTGCTTGCTGGGATCCATCCTCGGAAGAGGTAGCCTCGTTACCTGGGGCAGCATGCCGAATCACCTGCCTAAAATTGCATGCAGGCGACGAATGCCATGGACTCCATTGCCCCTGGTCTTGGCCTTTGTGCCCTTCAAAAGTTTCCTATTGACTTTAAGACTTTCCAATGGATGGAAATGGCCGCGTCCTTTCAAAGATTAAATTCCATTCTTTGAAAAAAAGAACGATGTTTTAGAAATATCGGGGAGCGTGTCGTGTGGAAAATATTTGGATCAGGCCTTTTCAGTTGACCCCAAATATTTCATAACTATCCGCCTGATACTCTACATGTACGTACGAACGTGACTTGCCGCGGTGACTTGTCTGTGGGGAGAAATCCTGGCTCGTCATCAGAATAAATTTATTGCACAATTTTCACTCTCATTTGTGCAGGCAAGGATGCAATTTATCAGTCACTGGGAATGTTTAGACATGGGAGATACATGTAGAATTCTACCTCCATGGTTAAAATTACGTGATAATTTAGCATGTTAAGAGAATCTCAGAGTGTGTTGCTTAAAAAAAACCAATCCATACCGCACTAGCACTATTCTCCAAAATGGCATATAGACCGTATTGAATATGAGGTCACGCGGCTCAAATATCTGACCTACAAAATGGCGTCTGGGTGTTTGTACGTGCATGTGCCGTGTAGGCCTGGGAGAATAATTTGAATATCCGGTTAAAGAAACACGTTGCCTTGGATCAATCGAGTTGGTCTTTGAAAAGCGTTTGTAATCGTTTGTTATAAAATGCATCTGATTAGAAAAATGTTTTAAAAGTAGAATATATTGATCCACACAAACATGCCTCGAAATTACACGCTTTTCCTTTTACCTCGTTGACGAGCTTGGTCGGCCATTCATGGGAGTCAAATTTTTGACTCCCATGAATGGCCGACCATGTTAGTTCGCAAAGTAAAAGGAAAATCAAGCAATTTCGAGGCAAATTTGTGTGAATAATTGCATTCTACTTTTAAAACATCTTTCCAATCAATGCATTTTATAACAAACGGTTACAAATGCTTTTTATAGACCAACTCGTCCGGTCCAACGCAACATCTTCCTTTAAGATGGCGACTTTTCATAGCAAAAAGGGGTTATTCAATACGGTCTGTTGAGGCACACACAAGCTTAAAGGACGTACACAATACATGTATGTGTGTCAGTACATAATTACTGTATTGCCCAATGTGTACGTCTATACTTCAACCCCTTTTAATAATCGCTAACAAGTAGATTTTTATGCCAAACATTATTTTGAGCAATTATCAATAGTATTTGGTGTACTGTATTCAGGATTGTCCCTTGCTAGTAATCTACTTTATACATGAACCATGTCTTACTGTGGAAAAAAAAGAAACAAGAAGAAGGAAGTTCTGTATTACCAGTGACCTTTTCCTCCGTAGTAACGGATAGAAGGACCATAGTACACATTGCACAACAAATAAACAACAGGTACATGTAGGCCAACACAGTCAGATTCTGTGCAGCACGTACATAGTATACAGTTGACTGGCGTTATATTTAAAACAAGATTGCTTAGACTGGCCAAATTACCCCTTTACTGACTTGTATGCTTCGTTTTTGAAAGGACATGGGCACCAAGGCATTTTCTCCTTGGTAAAGGGCACCCTACACATTATGGAAATTATATTTCTACTGTCGTATTTCAAGGGCACCAAGGCAGTGACCATGGGGCATGGAGGCAATCGCCTTCGTTGCCTCTGTCAGTCTGTCAGTCTGTAAAGTACATGTATAAGGCTTGACTTGTAACAGGAACATGTAAGAGAACGGCAAAACAAAGAAGAAATGAAATTCAGGACTTCAGAATTTATACTCTTTAAAAGTAGAACCTCGATAAAGACTATTTCAGAACTGTAGGAACATTAATAATAATAATAATAATAATAATATAGGTATTTATACTACGCCTTTAACACAGATCAAAGCGCTGAACAATAAATAAAACAAGAACAATGCAAAGAAAGAAAGAAAGATAAACAACCAGATTTCCTGTTTTCAACACCTCCAAAATACTGCTGCCCGCATTGTGGCACTATCTAAGAAATCCTGTTCCATCACCCCAATTCTGAAACAACTACACTGGCTCCCGATCTCTCAACGAATCATCTTCAAGAAATAGTAAAAACCATTGTATTTTTTTTTACAAAATTACAAAAATAACAGTACTCTTTTTAACGAGGATGACTGTACACATATTAGTAATTTTGTACATTGTCTATGTGAAAGGACATTTCCCCCCTGGTTAAATTTGTCCTACAACTTGCACTTCCTGGTTTTCCTGGCTGTCTTTCATCTGTGATCAAATTTAACGGTGTGCACTTGAGGTCAAATATTGACAATAGTGAAAGCGTTCATTATTATTAAACTAGTATTAAAACAACAACGACTCAGTTAAAACGTTCATGCTTGAGTCATTACATATAATGGTGAATTCATTTTTCTTATAGAAATAATGTACGTGTAACCAGAAGATGGATTCTCCTAGATTACCGTTACACGAACAACTTCTTTCAGCAACTTTGCATTCACAGCAAAATATTTTGATTGGAAAGTTTTTTGCTCAATGAACGCAAATTTTGAGTAGCAAATGACATGCCTGATACTTCACGAAGGCAATGAAGGTGATTGCCTTCATTCCCCAGCTCTGGTCATTGCCTTGGTGCCCTTTACCAAGTAGAAAATGCCTTGGTGCCCTTGCCCTTTCAAAAGCAAAGCATACACTACATGTAGTACTTGTATTGTTACTCGACAGACTTTTAGTTTACATCCTAGGGGAATTGCCTTGGTGCCCTTTACCAAGTAGAAAATGCCTTGGTGCCCTTGCCCTTTCAAAAGCGAAACGTACACATACATGTAGTACTTGTACTGTTACTCGACAGACTTTTAGTTTACATCCTAGGGGAAGTTACCTTTAAAGTAGAGGAAATGCTTTGTGCTGGTTCACAAGAATAGAGTTTCACTCTAAGTTATTCAGCGGCGTACACGTGAATAGAATGTACACATATTCGTGACCTGCTTTTGTGAACGAAGAAACTAAAAATGCCTGTAGCGAAGTGAGTAGGTTTCTGTACATCGTACTTGGAAGTCTCGTACATTATTGAGTAGTGGCAAGATACACTGGATACATGTAAGATAATCTTGTAAACTGGAATTTCTGAAGCTGACAAAACTTCGTTTGCACTGTGGGGCTTCTCGGGCCTGGCTCGCATATTTTTATGTCAGTTTTTTGTTTCTTTGGATTTTATTCATTGGATTTTGTTTTACGTTGTACACTGATGATTGTGTACTTCCATGACTGTATTTTTTAAAGGCAGTGGACACTATTGGTAATTGCTCAAAATAATAATTAGCATAAGACCTTTCTTGGTAACAAGTAATGGGGAGAGGTTGATGGTATAAAACATTGTGAGAAACGGCTCCCTCTGAAGTAATGTAGTTTTTACAAGAGAAGTAATTTTCCACGAATTTGATTTCGAGACCTCAGATTTAGAATCCTCAGATTTAGAATTTGAGGTCTCGAAATCAAGCATCTGAAAGCACATAACTTCGTGTGACAAGGGTGTTTTTTTTCTTTTATTATTATCTAGCAACTTTGATGACCGATTGAGCTCAAATTTTCACAGGTTTGTTATTTTATGCATATTATGTTGAGATACACCAACTGTGAAGGCTAGTCTTTGACAATTTCCAATAGTGTCCAAATATCAAAGATTAGTATCCTCACTTTGTGTATCTCAACATACAGTAATATAAAGAACAGTAACTAGTGCAAATGTTGACACAATTTATCACCAATTTGCTAGTTCAAAAACAAAGGGAAAAAAACAAAATCTTGCATAAATGTAGAATCATGTGCTTCCAGATGCATTGTAACTTCTCAGATTTAAAATATTGGGTGAAAAATTACCTCTTTCTGTACAACTACTTTACTTCAAACGGTGTCGTTTCTAGCATTGTTTTATTCAACACAAACAGCTCTCCAGTTTTCAAATGATTTTAGAAGGCCTACCAGAAAAAAACGTATCAAAGAATTGTTTTTAGTGTCTATATAGGGGCCTATGCCTTTTAAAAATAAGGTTGCAAATGTGTATACCATGTCATACTCAACTCTTTGTGATTGGTTAGCAGATTTTACCCTCAGCGGAAATTTTCATAATATAAAAAAAAATAAGAATATAATAATATTTTACTTCATCTCAAAATATCCTTCTGTTGCGAAAATGTGCACCAACCTACTTGTATTTCACTCTAACACAAAATCTCACAATTTAATTAAAATGTTTTCTTCAGCTTGGTGGTTTAATTGTTGATTTCATTCTCATTATTGTCCGTTAGAATCTGTCCAGGGCTCTTTCAATTAAAGATTAATTGTGCGAATGCATTAAACTATTAGTTTGTGTGACTAATGGATAGTTAATTCAGGTGAGGCCTGATCTGGCGATATAGTGCTACAGTACTGTGAGTCCTTTCTCCCTGAATGCATGTATTGCATACACTTAAGGCAGTGCACACCTTTGTTAATTACTCAAAATAATTATTAGCATAAAACCTTTCTTGGTAATGGGGAGAGGTTGATAGTATAAAACATTGTGAGAAACGGCTCCCTCTAAAGTAATGTAGTTTTTGAGAGAGAAGTAATTTTCCACAAATTTGCTTTCGAGACCTCAGCTTCAGAATTTGAGGTCTCGAAATCAAGCATCTGAAAGCACACAACTTTGTGTGTCACTGGTGTTTTTTTCTTTCATCATTATCTAGCCACTTTGACGACCGATTGAGCTCAAATTTTCACAGGTTTGTTATTTCATGCATATGTTGAGATACACCAACTGTGAAGGCTAGTCTTTGACAATTACCAATAGTTTCCAGTGTCTTTAAACGTGATATGTTTGGTCAGTTGGTAGGCCTACACGTGTACATGTACATTAGTGTGTATGCGAATTTCATATTGGAATCAAGTTTGTACAATAAGTGAGAATTGTGTATCTACAATGTATGTGCTAGGGTTGGGACGTTTAACCATTTGAAGCTCTGACGGCTACTAAAAACTGTCAAACCTATTTTTGTATCCTAAAGGCCGAGTTATAGTTGGTCGCGCATTAGTCGGGCGTCGGAAATCTAGACGCGCGATCATAAAAAGACACTGTTTTTAGGCCTCAGTCTTAGGATTGCGCGCAAGATTTTCGTCGCGCGACCATCTTAGTGGTCATAAATTTTAATGGTCATTTGAATGGTCATAAAAACTTGAATACAATACATGTCTTCAAAATAATAAAATAGACAAATTTAAAATCTTGGATATTATTGCTGTGTCCTTCGGACGTATGTCAGATGGGACGTAAAGCAGGACACATGTACTGTACAAATAGGCACTGTGTGTTGTGTAACTAACGCACAAAATAGAAGCCAGTTACTACTAGGAAGGGGCTTGCCCCGGTGTGTCTGGCAATAAGCTGCAGATTGTACATAAATTTTGTCTAGTTTTTAAAATGCAAACAATTCAAAAACTGTCTTAGAATTGTTCTGTCTGTTACACCATTGTGTACCATATCGGTAAATATATGAGCTATAAGACTGTTGTTTTAAATTGTGACCTGCCTCTGATTTCCCCTTTCTGCTTACCACAAACCTGTTTTTAGCGCATTTTTTTGTGGACAGTTAGCCCCTGCATTCCGCATTATATCGCACCAAGAATTTAAGCCACTATAGACTGAAGCTTCTCTCATCAACACATCACTCCTTAAAATAATTCATTGACTTCACCTCTGTCATCATCATTCAATGCCAGTTACTGAATGCCATGCGTAGTCATCGACTCAGAGCTGCCCCTGGAATACCCAATGATCTGTTCGGGAACAAAAACAGCTAATGATAATAAATACCACATTTGGCTGCAAGAAACAGCTGAGCGATGGAACTTACAATTTAAGGCAAGCAGCTTTTCTTCGGATCAGCTGATATCCTTCTTTCTTTTATTTTCGCAGTTTGACCATTCAAAATTGAAAAATATTATTCAAAATCATTGACATTTTTGTAATTTTCTCTATTAAGGTGAAGTTTAAGTTGCAGACTTGCAATTTTGTGCAATGTTTTGTTAGTGACTTGCGTTCATGTACATTGTACATATTATTATTATATACATGTACATGTACTTCTCTGTTATCTGACAAACCTATGTTCAGAAATGTTGCATTTTGAAATGGTTTCAGATGCAAGTATACCTTGCATAGTCACAGACACAGAGCTGCCCCTCCAATACACAATGATCTGTAAGGGCCCAATTTCATAGCGCTGCTTAGCGGCGGATTTTGTGCTTACTTTGCAATTTCTATTTCATAGCTCTGCTCACCTTAAGCACACGAAAAGGCGTGCTAACTTTCTGGTGCTTACCGCACGAAAATGCAAATCCACAATGCAAATCCACGGTAAACACGCAATATAGCCGCCAAATTTTTCTGCTAACCTGTGAAATACACTAAGGCTTAAGCAAATTTTTCTGCTACAGTAAGCACGCAAATTTGCTTACCGTTAATCAGCGCTATGAAATTTGGGCCTGTTAGGGTACAAAAACAGCTAATGATAATAAATACCACATAGGTCTCAGAGAGATGGAACTGACAGACAGTTTGTGCAATGTTTTTGTCAGTGACTTGCAGACTTATTTTTATTGTTAAAGGCTTTACAATTTTTTTTGATGAGTTATGAATACAGTTGAGAAAATTGAGCAGCTTTACTAAGAAGTACATAAGGCCACATAAACAAAAAATTTTGATCGTCCTTTTTTTGCGGATGGGGGAGGGAGGGAGGTTTTTTTTAATATATTTTTTTTATAAAGTTTTGTTGACATGCCAAATATAAAATCAAGAAATCATCACAATCACTATAAAACAGAGGGTTTGTGTGTTTTTGATTTTTTCAATAGTTTTGTCATACAAATTAAACTCCTAAATGACATTTTCTGTAAACTTTTTCAAACAACTACAAGCACAGTGTAGCCCAAGTAAACATTTGAAGAATTGTTCTTGCTTTGCCAACATGAATAAAAACCTTCTTTAAACATCTTTTCAAACCTGTACATTTTGAAAAAAAATATCAGCTGAAAAATATGGGCAGTAAAAGTATAAAGAGAAATCCAGAAATGGGGAAAAAAAGGGGGAAAAATGGGGTCGGGGGTTTTGATTGGTCGGGCTGGGACTATCAAAAAAGAAATTGTATGTGGCCTAATCATAAATACATGTAATAACAATAGTTGGTTTTTATTAAGTGCTTTATATACCCGAAGGGCATCTCAAAGCACTTGTACATCTCCCTCTTGAAGAACTACACAGAGTTCACACGTACTACAGTAGTTCAATGGTGAAAGGTAAATTGTACCATCATAACCATAGAGTTTGGTAGAGAATGGTGATAAAGTCACTGACCCCCATCACCAATGCACCTGATATTCTTTTACATGTATTTATGTCAAGTGCATGCACTTGTACCATACAGGCCTGTCAGTTACACACAATGTACATGTATGACTCTTGACAGCTGATGATGGATAAAAGCCAAGCTCATCATTAAAGGCACTGGGCACTATTGGTAATTACTCAAAATAATTGTTAGCATGAAAACTTACTTGGTAACGAGTATTAGGGAGCTGTTGTCCCAGATTCAAATTGTGGGGTGAAAAATAACCTCTTTTTCTAAAACTACATTACCTCTAACAATGTTTTGTAATGCTTATTAACGATTAATATCAACAGCTAGCCGTATAGACAATACATTAATCTTACTCATTGTACGTACATGTACACTACATTCATTATGAGTTTTAACATAATGCCAGTCTGCCAGCGGACCATGAAGTCTTCGTGTGTTGTCTGAGCACTCTTCCATGGACATGTGTAGGCTAGGCATGTGTGTGTTCCTAATTTTCATTTGGATAATTATCAGTCGTCATCATGATTGCGCTGGATCGTCCTTGGACAACATGTTGTTGCATTAGACATGTTAGACTGATAAAGTCACTAAACATGTTGGAGCTTCAAATATGCAATAGGGCGTTCATTAACAGTCTTTCAACAGTACGTACATGTATAGTAACGTACAACTTCATAGTATGCAGATTATAAGGCTCAAAATTTACACTGGACTGCATGCGTGAGGCTAGACTGGTACCCTGTCTTTAGGATAGGCACTGGTCTTACAGACCCAGTGATTTCATTGGATTGGAGTGTAGGTTTGACTCCTGGTCTTGACACATGACCTTGAGCAAGACACTTTTCCATTATTGCTTCCTCTTTTGGATGGGATGCAAAGCCATTCGTCCAGTGTGTTGTGTAATGCACATAAAAAAAACAGTGCACTTAAAAGAAGAGGTTTGCCCAGTGTTCCTGGTCTGATCGTAAGAAAATTGCACCATAGTCCCTTGTCATAGATCTCATACTTCAAAAAATTTAGAACTTCCAAATACCTTGCAGGAAAGAAATACAGAGGTCAGTTGATGCACTCCTAGGGGTGTGCTTTTTTAAAGCGCTGTACAATCCCAGTGTTGTTATTTGTAGTAAATTTGTAAATTTTTCCTCTCCCTTTTCTCATCAATGCAGAAGTCTGAAACCAGTCACCATGCCATTGGTCAAACGAGAAATTGAGCCGGTCAACTTGAGCCGAGGGGTGATCTCACAGGGCATCTCCAACGAGCTAGAGTGCGTCACCAACACCACGCTCGCCGGTATCATCCGGCAGCTGAGTAACCTGAGCAAGCATGCCGAGGACATCTTCGGCGACCTCTACAACGAGGCCAACTCGTTGTGTCGGAGGTCAAACTCACTCCAGGATCGGATTGATAGACTGTCGGTCAAGGTCAAGCAGCTGGATGCGACGAGAGACGATGGTAAGAGGAATTATTTCGTGCCGCTGCAGCTGCCCCTGGTTTCTGCCTGCTTTTGTCTTTCTAGCCCCGTCTTTTTTATGCATTTGTTTTTCTCGTTATAAATGCTTGTTTTTCTATGATTATTTTTCTTTTTGTAAGTAGGGGGGGGGGAAGGGGGGAGTAGGTGGATTTTGACGACAGACATGGTTTGTCTAAAGCATTGGGAACTAAAGTTCCTTGAAGCTACATTGTACTACATGTATGCAATGTAAATGTACGCGCACATTTGGAACTAAAGTTCCTTAAAGACAGTGGACACTACTGGTAACTGTAAAAGACTAGTCTTCACAGGTGGTGTATCTCAACATAATATGCATAAAATAACTGAAAATTTGAGCTCAATCGGTCGTCGAAGTTGCGAGATAATTATGAAAGAAACAATGTCCTTGTAACACGAAGTTGTGTGCTCTCTGATGCTTGATTTCGAGACCTCAAATTCTAAACTTGAGGGCTCGAAATCAAATTCGTGGAAAATTACTTCTTTCTCGAAAACTACGTTATCTCAGAGGGAGCTGTTTCTCACAATGTTTTATACAATCAACCTCTCCCCATTACTCGTTACCAAGAAAGGTTTTATGATGATAATTATTTTGAATAATTACCAATAGTGTCCACTGCCTTTAAACTTGAAGCTACATTGTGAATGTAATGTAGAACTTGGTTTATCCAGGCCAGGCTAGGTCATCTTCTCACAGCTTGACCAAATCTCACAATCATTCTATAACAAGTTCGAGTGGGCACAAATAGTCGACCCGTGGTTGACTACTGACCAGCAATGTACATGCACAGTGACACACTCACTCGAATGTCTCATTTGGAAGTTTAGTCAACCTTCTGCCTTTTTCGCTATAGTGTCACTGGTTTTCCTCTGCGCTTTGCACATGTTAGAACGGAACATGCTGTTGGGACCAGTGAAGAAACCATGGGCTCGAGGCTGGTTCCAAACGGTCGACCACAGTAGTCAACCAATGGTCGACCAGCCTGGGTTTGAGTGCAAATGGTCAACCTTTAGTTAAAACCAGTGCACACTCGAACTTGCTCCATGATGTACTGACTGTGTAGACTTCCTGCTTTTGCCATGTTTACATAGACATCTTAGATGGTGACAAAAGCTCACAGCTTGACCGTATCTTACAATCAATCTAGATGTACTGATTCTATATGGACTCCCTCCTTACGCAGACATCTTAGATGCTACTCCCGCAGCCATCACAGCTTGACCGTATCTCACAATCAATCTAGATGTACTGACTGTGGACTCCCTCCCTATGCAGACATCTTAGATGGTGACAAAAGTTGATTGACCCCAATTAGTCTTAGACACCTTGTACAACCACAAGAAGTACACGTTTACTCAACACTGAGGGGGGGGTTTCATCCACAGACAGATCATGATCTGTCTTGTGACATTGAAATAGCCCACAACACCCACAGCAATTGCCCTTGTGCCCTGTGCTTTTTGCCGTTGTGCCCTGTACAAGGTTCCTGTAAAATTTTACATTTTGCCTCGTAGAAGTGCCCATTGCCCGAGGGAAATTGCTGTGCCCCTTCAAGAGTGAAGTTCATGGCCTGTTTATTGTAGACAGTGCAAGTCTCACGCATTATATATGTACAGGGGATGTTGTGATACACCTAGAAAGATTATTGGTCCTTGACAGTTACCATTCGTGTCCAGGGGTGGATTTCACATGGGGTATGTTCAGACAGCGTACTAAGTTAGACCCGAACCGGTTTAACTTCTACGAGCAGCAGGGGGTGGTCGTAAAAATAAAAAAAACCTTGCGTTCAGACAGCACTGAGTTAAACCCGATACGGTTTATCTTTGGTTTTAAGACGTCATAGCAAACGCGACCCCGTTACTCTAACATCCTGGTTATTGGCATGTTCATTGGTCACCGTGTGTTTACATAATGAGGTCAATGGGTCGTCTGTTGTGAGTTAAACCGGATGTGGTCTTTTTTATTCTGTCCACACACAGTGTTAAAAGATAAACCCGAAGCGGTCTAAAGGTAAACCCCCTCCCTGGATGGTTTATCTTTTGTGGGTTGAACTCGATTCGGACTTACTTTAGAACCGTTCAGACACACAGAGTTGAACTCGATCGGGTTGAACCATGAGTTAAACCAACTTTAGTACTGTGTCTGAACGACCTCATAGAGTTACATGTAGGACTAGTCTTATCTCCAGTTAGGACGAGTCGTCCTAACTAAGGACTAGCCATACGTTTTGTAGGCTATACATGTATCTCCTACCTCCTATATGTGTATAGGACTAGTCCTAAGTCCTAACTCTTTGTGGAATCGACCCCTGTGCCCTTAAGAAGTTAAAAAAAAGTTCTGGAGGAGTTTCCGGTTGTTTGTGGAATGTTCCAGGATTGAGCTAAACTCGTTGTTTGAACTACATGTAGACGTGACATTGATGCATTCAACATGTTCATTGAAGAGGAAATCCTATTACTGTATGACATGCTATTAATTGAGAAGTGTACTGTTTCAACTGTCTGCTGTTTCTGGCTGGAACAGTACCAGGCCTGTACATGTTTTGAGGGCACCAAGGCATTTTGGTAAAGGGCACCCTCCAATTTCTACTGGAGTATTTCAAGGGCACCGAGGCAACGACCAGGGCCCAATTACATAATGTGTCTGTAGAGCTGCTTTAAAGGACAGAAAGAAGCTAAGCACAACAGTATGTGTACAGCCGTCAGCTGTCGTGTAGCCAGGAATCACACCCAAATTTACGAGACAACCTAGATCATTATTAATTTCTTAAATTGTATGCAAACATGCATTTGTGCTATGCATACAATTGGTTATTTTTGTACAAAACATTCTGATGTTATTGTTACAGGCGAACATTTTTTGTAAAATCAATTTTGATTGTATACCATTGACATTGTGGCATTGTGAATGAAAAGGGTTCACCTGTTGGTTTTAGTCTAATATTTTTTATATTTTGCAATACACTGATGTACAGCACAGTGCACACGTACATGTACATACATGATGTACTGCAACCGTTTGCGCAACACACAATGTACAGTACTGTACGTACATGTATGTCTCAAACTGTACGTACGCAGGCCCGATACTTAGAGGGGGAAACGGATGCATTTGCCACCATTGCCCATCGTCATTGCCTTGATGTAAGGCCTAATTTGAATACGTCGTACAATGTACCCTTAAAGGAACACATTGCCTTGGATCGGACAAGTTGGTCTATGAAAAGCGTTTGAAACCGTTTGTTATGAAATGCATATGGTTAGAAAGATGTTTTAAAAGTAGAATATAAGGATCCACACAAGTATCACTCAAAATTGCACGATTTTCATTTTACGTCGCGAACTAACACGGTCGGCCATTTATGGGAGTCAAAGACCAACTCGGCTGATCCAAGGCATAGTGTTCCTTTAATTGCTACAAGTTAAGAAAAAGGCA
Source organism: Asterias rubens (assembly GCF_902459465.1). Lineage (NCBI taxonomy): Eukaryota > Metazoa > Echinodermata > Asteroidea > Forcipulatida > Asteriidae > Asterias > Asterias rubens. The sequence continues at coordinate 17,555,248 of NC_047072.1, forward strand.
TATGAATGGGAATAGAAGAGTACTGACTCTGTCTTGGATTGCTGTTTAAAAGGTTGCTGCTTTGGTCTGGTCTTGGCCGTGCGATCTGGGTCCTGTTATTGCAAGGCCATGACCAGACTACCGGTTTTAATTGTGTAAAACCACCGCGCCAGTAAAAAGACCTCGACGCCTACTCTTTCTCTGATTATTTTCAGACACATTTTCTAAAGTAATTCATTTATGAAACATAAAACTTGTTTTTAAAGCCATATGGACACTTTCGGTAAACAGTAATGTCCAAAGCCCACACTTCGTGTATCACAACTTCTATATAAAATAACAAACCTGTGAAAATTTAGGCTCAATTGGTCATGGGAGTCGTGAGAAAATAACGGGAAAACCCACCCTTGTTTCTGCACGTTTCGCTGTGTCATGACATGTGTTTGAAATAAATCTGTAATTCTCGTTATCGAGAATTGATATTGTTTTAATATTTTCTCAAAAAGTAAAGCATTTCATGGAGTAATATTTCAAGAGAAGTCTTTCACCATTACCTTCTGTAAATTAAACCCTGTAAGTTATTTGTAAATCTGTGAACTTGTTTTTCTTTTTCTGTACCCAAAGGGTCCAATGGCTTTAAGGGCATGCAAAGATATTTCCTTGTGTTCCGAGACCATGAAACATTGAGCATTAAGTTTGAATTGAAACCAACAGTCCGTGTGTACAGGTATATGTTGCCTAAGAAGTCTACGCATGTGTACAATACATGTACATGTATATGTACATGTAACTGTCGGCAGAAAAGTGAAAAGTTAGCCTACATGATGAAACTAGTACTTCCCAGTGCAACTTGTCCAAGTCCTTTATTTCCTTCCTGTTTTTGACATTTTAGTCAGGGATGTTCTGCAACAGATTACTCCATACATGCCATACAATACAATGTTCATGGACGTGTACATGGACATGTGTGAACTTAAGCCAAGTCAAATAAATACCATGTTGACCGTCCCCGCCCGCCGCGATTTTGGCGGCAGCACCAATTTATTTATTTTTTTTAATTATAAGCCATTGTACACTTTCGGAACAGAAAAACAATTAAAGTTCACAGATTTACAAATAACTTGCAGGGTTTACAGGAAGTAATGGTGAAAGACTTCTTTTGAAATACTATTCCATGAAACGCTTTACTTTTTGAGAAAACATTAAAACAATTATCAATTCTCGTTAGCGAGAATTACAGATTTATTTTAAACACATGTCATGACACGGCGAAACGTGCGGAAACAAGGGTGGGTTTTTTTCTCCCGACTCCGATGACCGATTGAGTCTAAATTTTCACAGGTTTGTTATTTTATATATAAGTTGTGATACACGAAGTGTGGGCCTTTGAACAATACTGTTTACCGAAAGTGTCCAATGGCTTTTAAAAAAATAATAAAAAATCAATAAAAAAAAACATTGAAATCAATTTTCTTATTACATATTATTAATAGCTTTTTAAAATGTACCCTTCATTTTTATTGAGCAATTTCATCATCTTTCTTGCATGTAGGCCTACAAAAAATGCTATCACAACGCATAATGAGAAACACACTACTTTGAAACGTTTTGCCCTTCACGTTTGCATGCCACAGTTCTTTGCACCGGGACGTGATGCCACACACACACACAGAATAACTTTGGAGCAAAAGCAATAATAACTCTTTGGAAAGAATAACAGTGTATGAAAATGGACACAGAAACACACACAGAATTTGATGACATATAGAACATACTCATAAAACCATATAACACCATCTTCAAATACGATATGGTGCGCCATCTTAGACATGGTGGCCATCTTGAGAAAAAAATAACAACAAATTTGAAAATAACAAATAACAAGAACCTATCTCACCAACTTTTTCAAAAAGTCTGGACGAGCAACATATTATTTATTTTTACTTTGCCAAATATATAACACTGACTGTATCCTTCGTTTTTATATCATGTGTACAGGATGCTTTGTTTTAGGACATACAATGTAGCCTTAAAGACAGTGGACACTATTGTAAATACTCAAAATAATTATCAGCATAAAACCTCATTTGGTAACGAGTAATGGGGAGCTGTTGATAGTATTAGTATAAAACATTGTGAGAAACGGCTCTCTCTGAAGTGAAGTAGTTTTTCGAGAAAGAAGTAATTTTCCACGAATTTGATTTCGAGACCTCAAGCATCTGAAAGCACACAACTTTGTGTGACAATGATGTTTTTTTCTTTTATAGTTATCTCGCAACTCCGACGACCAATTGAGCTCAAATTTTCACAGGTTTGTTATTTTATGCATAATGTTGAGATACACCAAGTGAGAAGACTGGTCTTTGACAATTACCAATAGTGTCCACTGTCTTTAAGTTTGTAATATCTACTCGTAGGACTAGTCATACGTTGTGCAAGTTAGGACTAGTTCTATACATTACACTCTTTGTGAAAACGACTCAAGGTCCCAGTTTCAAACATGGTAGAGAATTTAGGTTACCAGACTTAAAAACCCACCTTTTGCTACAAATGTAACTCAACAATATTAGCATTCTGTGTGCACAGAATCTGTTCTGTCAAAATATTTTGCTGTGCAAAGTTGATGAACCAAATCATTCACCGTCATGCCTGTATCATGTACACAGGTTTTGTGTACAGTGCCTTTTTTATTAAAGGGTCTTGGTACCTTTTGCTGGACACAAAACACAATGTCCACAGATAAATTAAATTTATAAAATACCGTTTGAAGAAAATGATAGGCCTACACGTAGAAAGTTTACCTTTAAATATTAGTTGCTGAGGTGCTGTAGTTTTCGAGAATTGAGTAAAACAATTTCCCGAAAATACATGTACATGCTAAAATAATTTCAGAAAAAAATATGTTTGTGACTTGTCTGTCCCAAGCAAGTAGTACAATAATAGGGGAAGCTTTCTACCATCATTATCTTCATTCTGTGTGAGTTTAATGTAAATCTGTGAACAATGTGTTTTGTGCCGTACAAAAAGTACCTCAGTCCTTTTCAGAAGCATCTGGCATTTGTGTTACTCAGAGTAGACTGTGATTAAAGGATCACAAGTGAATGGAAACAATCCATCTCGCTGCATTCACTGCTTTATGAATATTAATATGCATATATTTTGTCCGACCGTGCCCGACAATCCACTCTCTGTGGACTGTCAATAAACATAGAATATTCCTATGACTAACCATCAGTAGTAATTGCAAATCCGCCATTTTCAGGCTCTCTGTCCGTTCTTAAATCAGTATTCTATTTTCCTTCTCAGCTTGTGAATATTTTAATAGCAAGTGCTTAAAATCTATTTCTAAAATGCATTGGCAGGTGCAGTGCAAATTTGTGAATTCCATTTTCAATGGTTTCAAAAGTCCATAATTTGAGTTGTAAATATGTATGCATAGTCAGGTCTGGAATGACACAGAGGCTAGGCCACATGGGGAGGACATGACCTCTTTACCTGCCCAGGACATGACCCTTGATGACCTTTCAAATTTTCCTATCCTACTAGACTTTGGTGAACTTTCCCAATGCAAAATTTACCTCTGTAGGCCTGTGCTTTGTTTTTGAAAGGGCAAGGACACAAAGGCGTTTTCTCCCTGGTAAAAGGCCATTCTCCATGTACATGATGTATGAGGAAATTTTAACTTTCTACTGGGGGAAGGGCACCAAGGCAATGACCAGGGGTGGATCTCACGAAACGCTAGGATTAATCCTATCTTGAGTTAAGATGAGTTACTTGTCCTAACTTAAGATGGGTTTAATGTTTACACAAATTTGTAGTTTTCTGTCCTGGAACAGAGACGGCTTTCCATAAAAATGGTTGACCGAGCAAAGGAAAAGTTCATTGACATTTAGTTTAATAAGCTAGTGGGAATGCTAACGTAACATTATATTTTGTAGGGGGTCATGTAGTTTACTAGTTACACTGACATTTAATCCGTTATTGTGTTTACATTGTATTTTAATCATCTCTGGTAGCATTGGTGCTTGGTAAAACGGCTTTCTATAATACAACAATTGCATCTTTTTCTCCCGTCATGCTTTTCCCATCTTGCCCTTGCTTTCAAATCTTACCATCGCTCCTCATAATCCCTACTTGCCCTTCATACCATCTCCATCTTTCTCCATGCATCTTTCTTACTACTTCACCATCTTTCTTCCTACTTCTCCATCTTTCTTAATTCATCATCTTTCTTACTTTCTCATCTTTCTCACTTCTTCTACTTTCTTCCATCGTTCTTACTCTTTCTGCATCTTTCTTACTTTTGCATCCTTCTTCTGCTTTCTTATTACTTCTAAATATTTGTTACTACTTTTCCATCTTTCTTACTTCTGCTTCTTTCTTACTATTGCTTCATCTTTATTAATACTTTCTTACTACTCTATCTTTCTAACTACTTTCTTACTACTTCTGCATCTTTCTTACTCACTTCTCCATTTTTGCATCACTTCCTGCTGCTCTCCTCTCTTCTCTGCACACCCTTGCAAACCATCCCGCAGTCTCATTGCAAGACATCCAGATGCGTAAAGCCTTCAAAAGCTCCACACTATTGGACCAAGAGGTGGTGGCCAATTACACAATGCCCTCGGCAATGCGGGAAACCTACATGCGCTGTGACAAACCGCCCAAGCTCAACCTCCTAACCCCTTACAGGTAAAACCCAGTAACAAAATAAACCACCCCCTGTCTATATTCCCAAATGGGCACAGAGGATCTTTAACATTCTCAATTGGGTAGGAGGATCGGTTTAGGATTTGGAGATGAGTCTTATCCATACAAAGTGTTTGATAATTCACAACTACTTCAATTTTTTTTTATTTTAAATAAACACTGTGAAAATGATTAATATAAAAAATAAGAATTTTGTGAAATGCGCAACTCTGCTTTTTCCTGAGATTGAAAATATTAATAAAATTATTCTAATTTAAGTAAGACGCATATATTACCACAATCGAACACGGCTGTTCTGGGTTCGATTTCTCAAAGAGATAAGACTAGTCTTTTCTGAAGTTAGGACCAGTAACTGGTCTTAATCTAAGAGTTGTCATATCTCTTAGCATTGCCTCTGACTAGTCCCAAGTTAGGAAGAGTTCTGTGATATCGACCCCTGCATCCTCACATGGGTTCGATTGAAACACACGAATAACCAGCTGCAATGGTCAGGGGCCAATTTCATAGCGCTGTTAAGCACAAAAATTTGCTTAGCATGAAATTTTGGCCTCGATAAAAACAGAATTACCAACCAAATTTCCACGTGAGGATAAACAAACAACAGCTGAATACAAGTAACAAGAATATGCAACAAATGGAAATATGGTTGGTAGGCCTAATCCTATTTTTATCAAGGAAGAAATTTCATGCTAAGCAAATTTGGGCCCAGGTCACTTTTAGCATGATGTGTCCAGTGCCCCTCACAGCATAACAAGTTAACTACGTAAAATGTAGTGTTTCAACAGAAATACTTTCATGATTGTATGATGACAAAGGGCATCAAAAACTTATCGATGTGAAAACAAATGATAAATCTAAACGCCATCCTGAAATTGCTTCGTCATCCAGAAACGGATCTCCTTTTGATATTAAGCCAGACGCAAATCACCTTGGACAGTGCTGGTTTGATCCGCTGACTTGATTGTCCGTAACGATGACTCACCATCGTTGAGGTGTCGCGGAGACCTCTCTCCCCTTCCCCGGTTCCCTGAAGACCGGTCTCCCTCATTTTCTTGAGATAATTATTGAGGTTATGCACTGCAGCTGTTTTGGGAAAACCATAATTTGCATTTTAAACGTTGTCATGAAAACCAATATTCGTTTTTTTCTTTGACACTTGTCAATGAGTGTGATGCATAGATCATTAAGGATCAAGTGATTCTGGAAGCTCTTGACTTCGCTGAGGGGAGGCTTGTTTGTAAAGAAACGGGAAAACAACTCAAAATAATTGTCAGCATGAGAACTAACTTGTTAACAAGCAATGGAGAGCTGTTGACAGTATAAAAGCATTGTGAGAAACAGCCCCTTTCTGAAGGAAAAACAGAGCTTGAGTGCAATGTTATTCCCCGCTTAGCCACTTGGCAGGTCACATACAAAGAAACAATTGCCATCAAGATAAATTAAATGGTATTCCAAAAATAGTTGTTAAAGAGCCAATAAAGGATGATCTCAATATTTCAACTATTACCTTTTTATGGCCAAATAGACATCGTAGATACCGGTAAATAACCATTTTACTCTCAAAATTTGCATTTAAAAACGAATAACTTGAGTAAAAAATGCACCCGGCCGGCGGCCGTGCAGCTTTTTCAGTCGAGAGTCAAAAACGGCTTATCTATTATAATGACCTCTTGACGCCAGTGACGATATTCCCCTAATTGGGTGTGAACACAGTTCTCCAGCTTTGGCAAACTGAGGGCGCTATTTTCCACACCAAATAGCCGCCACTGATGTCACGATTCCTTTGTCGCGCAGGGTTTTTTTACCCCGCGTTTTTCAGAAATTTGGCTAGAAGCGTTCTGTAGAAAAAAACATTTTTACCATGTTTTAACATGAGGTAAGAGACTCGTTATATTTTTGTTATGTTTCCTATGGACTGCAGCTATAAGAAAACTGTAATATCTATATATTTGAGATCATCCTTTATTGGCTGTTTAACTATACAAAAATTCCATCAAGTCAAACGACAATTACCTGTAATTTAGAAGCAAAAATAAAAAGATTCATTAAATATCGACGTCAAAGAGTACTTTTAGGAATAAGAGTATAATCATAATATTTGCTTCTTATAAAGCGCTTCTTAATTACGATCAATTAGAATCTCAGGAAAAAGTTTAGAGCTGTTTTTTTATTTAAGGGAAATATAAATAAAAACTGCACACAACATTTGCCGAGCATTTTTCAACACTTCTAATAAAGGTGCGTCCAACCTTTAAGTTCAACTACAATAAAGTAGTAATTGAGAAGCACTATGGATGGCCGAGTTTCGATTTCCGACTCCTAATCCTTACCCTCCCAGGGCAATCCCAGATTCCCACCCAATTAATGAAAATTAAATCCAAACCCAAACAAATCCTCAATTGTTTAGTTGAGTTGACGCAGCTGTTGGACGTACAGCAGTTTCGGGCCAGCACCATTCCAGACGTGGTTACGTTTGACGTTCACACCATGCAAGCTGGCATGAGGGAGACCTACCTCAGATGCGACCCGCCACCTGATCTCAATGTCTTGAGCCAGTATAGGTAAAGTAACACCCAACTGGGAACTTAGCACCCAGATTGGGATAGTGCCCAAGTGCGGATGTAAATCCAAATTGGGAAAAGTGTCCAGATTTGGATTTCTTGTTAGTGGGGGAGCCAAAGCCATGAGCAAAGTTTTTAGATTTAAAACCAAACTTTTTGAAGAGGCCACGAGTCTTGCCTGGCCAACAGGGATATTGCCCAGATGAGAATGCTTAGATAAGAATATTTCCCATTTAAGAATGAAGACTGATTGAGATTTAAAGCCCAGGTTTGAATCAAATCGGATGCCCCCTCTTCCAGGCTCTGATGATAATCCCCCTGAATATGAAAATGTGTTCCTTCTTTGTTATGAGATGTACCAAAAAAAATGTAGACCTGAATGTCTCCCTGAATGTTGTACACAAGTTTAGAGATTGGCTGTTGCAAGCCTGGTGTTTATTTCCCCCTGTGGGAGTTTGCCGAGTTGCCTTGACGGGAAGATTGTCTAAACACGACCAGGGCCCAATTTCATGGCCTTGCTTATCGTAAGCAAAGAATCGGCGCTTACGAAATGAGGTGAATTCCGTGCTTACGTCAAGCTTATTTCACGGGTAGGCAGGGAATTTTGGCTTCTGCTCTTGCGTACTCCACGTAACTAGGCATTGTAGCGCAGAAATTCGGCGCTTGCATGTACATGTAAGTGGAGAATGGTGATCATAAGTGCAGATTACGGCGGTGAGCAGCGCCGTGAGATTGGGCCGAGGTGAGTGCTCTTGCACCTTTTGGAGAAATTGTCCGACTGGTTGCCCCGAAGTTGCATTGTGTGACAATGCCCTTACATGTAGATTGGATTCAAATAATAACTTAATCCCAAGGCGATCTCAAACGTCTCAAACCGTTGTGATGTTTTGTCCTTTCAGGGAAGACGGTAAGGAAGCCTTAAAGTTCTACACTGACCCGAAGTACTTCTTCCAGCTTTGGTGCGAAGAGATGCAGAAGAATATCACGGATATCAGAGAAAAAAAGAACAGGAAAAAGGTAAAGGTGTGAGCCGTGGGCAAGTCCTAAGGTGGGGGCGGGCTGAAGTGGTTCCAGCTATAGTAATTGGTCCACTGTAGGTCAATCGGGGGGGGGGGGGGGGGGGGGGGGCTGGCTGAAGTTGTTCCAGCTATAGTAATTGGTCCACTGTAGGTCAATCGGGGGGGGGAGGGGGGGGGGGGGCTGGCTGAAGTTGTTCCAGCTATAGTAATTGGTCCACTGTAGGTCAATCGGGGGGGGGGGGGGGGGGGGCTGGCTGAAGTTGTTCCAGCTATAGTAATTGGTCCACTGTAGGTCAATCGGGGGGGGGGGGCTGGCTGAAGTTGTTCCAGCTATAGTAATTGGTCCACTGTAGGTCAATCGGGGGGGGGGGGGGGGCTGGCTGAAGTTGTTCCAGCTATAGTAATTGGTCCACTGTAGGTCAATCGGGGGGGGGGGGGGGTGCTTTGAAGTGGTTCCAGCTATAAAAAATGGTCCACTGTAGGTCAATCGAGGGGGGTGTGCTTTGAAGTTGTTCCGGTTATAGTAATTGGTCCACTGTAGGTCAATCGAGGGGGGTGTGCTTTGAAGTGGTTCCAGCTATAAAAAATGGTCCACAGTAGGCTGATCAGGGCTCAAATTTTACAATGGACTACTAGGCCCGATTTCCAGCACAAAAATTTGCTTCACATGAAATCTCTTCCTTGATAAAAACTTTTCTCTTGACGGTACTTCCAGACATATTCAGGGGCCATATTTGAGCTTTTGATGGTTCCCATCTCTTTCGTGCGTTAATCACATTACTGATCTTTGAGACCAGTGACTCTTTTAAATAATGTTCTGTTCAGCGCCTTCACTGAGGTCAAAGGAGGCAACGGATTGGACGATAGCTGTTCTTTGTGCATTAAAACGCGTGCATGAGCTCAGCGTCAGTTTATACGCGTGCACCTGTTACACGCGCGCACTCAAAATGAATACATTTTCAGCGCGCGTGCGCGAAGTTGCAATGAAACTAACATGGATATAAACAAGCTAGGTTTACACAATGTATGCTGATATAGTGGCCACTTATTCGCTATTTTCCTAAGCCGGTCTTTATACCACTGTTAACACTCCCACATGTGACCGGGTTTTGACCAATCAGAGACTTGAAACCGTCCAAGGTATTTATGAATTTTTATTATTCAGCCTTCTGATGGATGATGCTCAAGCCTACATCCGTATGGATTGTAAAGGGGGTAACTCTGTTTAAGCCCCAGGAGTAGGTAGCAACGGCCCCTGGACAAATTGTTGATTGTAGCCCAAACCTTAATGTGGCCTTCAGGCCTTATGTGCCTGGAGACATAAAATGAAAGAAATGAAGAAAGCTACCTACCAATCCTTATGATATGTATTTTTCTCAAACTTAACATTCTAATTTTTTTGCCAATGTTATTTTAGAAGCGACACGCAAAGTCAAAACAACAGGACAAGCCAAGTCGCATCAAAACGTCAAAACAGAAATGGCAGGCGATGGCACAGGGTCAAGAGTTCATGGAGGAGGCCACGCCCACGCCGACGCCCACCTCGGAAACGAAGGGTTCAAACCAAAACATTAATGAGTATCAGCAGCCGCAGCAGGCACCGGTTCAACAGCCGTACCATCAACCTCTTGCCACGAAAGAGAGTATGTCAAGATCCTCATCGGAAGGATTCGACGAAGGGGGCTCATATGACAGCGGTCATCGAGCATCGCACCGCCCCACAAATCGACCGCCCCCGCCCCCGTCGAACCTCCCAACACCTAACCATGAGCAGCCGCCGATGTCAAACGGTTCGGCCAGCACTCCGAAGCGACCTGCACCAGCCGTACCCCCCCAGGCATTCAACCACCAGGCGCCGCCTGCGAAGGACCACAACAGACCCCAACATATCCCCGTCAACCAGACCATTTTGCCCCCCAGTCATCTCGGGGACATGCCCATCATGAACAACGACGCCAATCATGTGCTGCCCCCGCCCGCCCCTCCCGCTGCACCCACTACAAACGCAAACATTCCCCCGCCCCCGCCCCCACCACCACCCCCTCCCGTCGGGGTAACGGGCGGCAAATCCATACCCCCTCCACCCCCGATGCCTGCCCCCGCACCTTCTCCTCCACATGGTGGGGATATACCAGAGTCATCTAGTCCTGGCAGCTTGGCGTCTCCGAATCGAGCATCAATGCGACCAAAGGCTCCACAAGTTAATAACGAAAGAAATAACCTCCTGACGGCCATACAGCAAGGTAAGATGTTACCCCAGCCCTTCTTTCTTCTTAGTAAACCCCTTGCATAACGCTCAACGCTATAGGGACGCTGAGCTCACGGGCACTTTTTACCCACAAAGAACAGCTATCCTAACTGGGGGGGGGGGCAGGCCCTTTGCGCATGCTGGACCATTCCTTTAATTGAAATTTCATTTGTTTCAAACAGATTTTCAGTAGTTTGTTTCTTTTGTTTCCCTTTCTTCCCTCTTCCCTCTGTTGCTTATGTTTTTGTCTTCTTCTTTTCATGCGCTTTGAGCACCTTATTAGGTGGATATTGTGTGATATAAGTTTCCTTTATTATTATTGTCATCCTCCAATCATTTGCCTCCCTTCGCCTAAGTGAGGGCACTTTTCAACCCAAGTGTGGACGCTTTTCGAGCATGTGACGAAAAAGCGTGTGATGTCACAAGCTGTTGGTTCAGTGTGTTGTGTAACGCATGTTAAAGAACCCAGTGCCTTATCAAAAAGAGAAGGGGGTTCGCTCGGGTTTTCTTGGTTTGATTGGCAGCATATTGCGCCACAGCACCTTGTAAAATGTTACATTAAACCTTTTCATTTTAAAATATTGCATATCTCTCTGGTGTAAATTGTGTATTTTTTATTGCATATTGTATTTATATTGTTTATTGTACATTTCTATAATTGCTTGTTATTTTTAGCTGATTTTAAACTTATTTTGATACCTTGTTGTTAATTTTGATGTTTTTAGGGATTTTTGTTTTAATATAACTCTGTAAGCACCATTGAGCATTGTTTTCGATTGATTTGGCACTATGTAATTGTTTTTATAATGTTTACTATTATTTACATAGTGCTATGTAAAAGGAGTTAGTCTCATAACTCAAACGTAGTCCCACATACCTTGCAGAAAAAATACTGTTTGTTAAAGTGCCCTGAGCGTCACTGAGTGACGGATATACGCTATTTTAGAAGCTACTGTTATTATTTTTTATTAAACAGTATTTCAACTTGACCCCTTGCAGGTATCAATCTCCGTAAAACTGAGATACAGGAGGAGAAGGACAAGTACCAGACACCGGCGACGAATTCCGTGGAGGCGATCTTGGCACGCCGCATCGCCGTGGAGCTGAGCGACACCGACTCGGACGGCAGCGAAGATGATGATGACGACGAGGACTGGGACTAAGCCATTCAGGGAGTAGGGGTGTTACTACATTCATAGGGGGTGGGGGGAGGGGTGCACTCCCTTCACGGAGTGCTTCTTTCACGGATCCGCGCTTCTTTAGAAATCCGTTGTTAATAATACAAAATCATAATAATACCGTTTACAAAGCGTTTTTTTTTTCTAAGGTTATAAAGCGCTCAGAGAATGACATTAAACGAGTATGTTTTCAGTGACCTTTTGAACATAGTAACGGAGCTAGAACTTTAAATGGAGTGTGGAATGGAATTCTACATCCTAGGAGCTGCAACTGAAAGTGCTCTGAAATGTTTTCAAGTGTTTCAAAATAAGTCTGCGTAAAAAAAAAATCACACTGTATGAAAAAAACAGCAACGTGAAAAGCAATCGGAAAAGGCCATATTACGGGCAACCAGTTCCAGGACATCTCCAAGAAGAAAAGCCATTCATAAACTCCAACGCGTTCAAAATTCAGCAGCCAGACTCATCACTAGAACCCGATCACTTGAACCCATCACTCCGATCCTTCGCAATCTCCACTGGCTACCAGTTAAATCACGGATAGTTTTCAAACTCCTAACACTCACCTACATATGCAAAAACGGATCAGCACCAGACTATCTCCAGGGTTTAATTCAACACTATCACCCTCCGCGAGAACTTCGTTCCAGTTCAAAAGGTCTTCTCATAGCAGCTCCAGTTCACACGAAGTTCTACGGTCAACGTTCCTTCCAATATGCTTCACCTAGACTATGGAACTCTCTTCCCAACAATCTCAAAGACTGTGCCACACTAGAACAATTTAAATCACGACTTAAAACCCATCTCTTCAATCACAGAAGCGCTTAGAGACTTTATTTTGTATTATGCGCTATATAAGAACTGTTTATTATTATTATTATTATTATTATTATTATTTGAATGTTCGCTGATTATTTTTCGTGTGGGTCCTAACACGCCGTTAGAAAAATTGTGTGCTACCAAAGTGGTTCTGTATCAATCACTGCAATCGGTTTCCTCCAAGTTGACTGTTAAAGTTGCCTCGTGTGACAAGGCTCTTACACATACAAAAAGTATTACACCACAAGATCTCATACAGCAAACCTTCTACGCTACTTTTTTTTCACAGTCTGGTTCTTGCTTGTTGTATAAGGGGATGCGTGCTGTAAGGGCCCAATACGCATCTATATCAAAGTCCAGCAATTTGATTTTACAGAAGATACTGATGGTATTTGACTGTATGAAAACGAGGAACATCCCTGGTGAAGTGGGCTGCTAAATAATTTGTTAAAAACCCGGAAAATTTAAAACAAGAAAAGGTGCTTCTTTCTGTTTTTTGTTTTAGTTCTTGAGGTAATTTCAGTCGAATCTGATGGTTAATAAATTAGCCCGATGTAAACACTCTAAACACATAAACCCCGTCCCCAGAGAAAAAATCCCCCCCCCCCACCAAAAAAAAAAAGAGAAAAAAAAGAACCAACACTACTCAAAAAGAGATATTCACATGGTGTTACTGCAAACCTCTCCACCATGCAAAGTTTCAAATCCTACTTATTTTCTATTTTACAAAATAGTCAATGCAATATTTTGGTTGATTTATAATTCAATATGGCTGAATCCAAAGTGAAAACAAATATGAAGGTTAGCACAAGTTTTTTGAAACAGTTTTGCCAGCCTGAACAATGTGTGACATGAGGTCATGATCCTTGTCATCATTATGTCGCCCTCTTGTGGAACATGTTTTCCATGTTGGTGGAGTTCTCGAAGCTGGTACATGTATAGACTGGGCCCCTGTCTTTATCCGCAAGGATAAAGACAGGTCGCTGCCGCTAGATCCAGTGATTCCCATTGGATACAATGCACGTGCAGTGACATAGATGCCCAAATAGTCGCTGCTCTCAATGAAATTTTACTGCGTATATATATGTGAAACGACAGAGGTCAAACTACACGCCGTTTTTTGGCAGCTCTGGCGTTATTCACGAGCCTCGAAGGATGGTGTCAGACGTTCAGGCTAGTACATGTATTAAACATTGACACCTAAAGTTTGGCTTCACTTAAAAGACAAGATGTGATTTGTTGAGTTTGAACTCCTTTTTTTTAAAGCAAAGTAAAACAACTTTAATACCTCCCAGGAAGAAAACAATTTGCTATGAAAACATCTTTCAAAATTCCTCTTAAATAAAGAGGGAGAAACTGTTATATTCTTTAGGTTTAAAGGCATATTTTAATATTTATACAAAATGTAAACAAATTTGTAAGTAATTTGAACAGATTTAGCTTTTCTAACTTAATGGCACTGACTTGGCATATTTGTACAGTATCTTTCTATACAAACAAAAAAATATTATCTAAAATTAGCATGAGTATTGTTGTATACCATTTTTTGTGTAATTACTACATCGTTTAACTTCAACCAAAATTGCTGACGAATTGGCAAAATTAAGGGTAAAAAAAAAATGCTTGCGAAAATTTAGAAAGTCTTTCATTTTTTTCACACGCCCTCAATATTCAAGTGGTGACAATAGTATGTTGTTTGGTAAGGCCGAGAGACTCAAGTAATGGTTTTGACAAGTGTCTGTGTCTGGATTGCGTTGGAGTTGAGTGGCTTTGACTTTCGGCTGTTTGCTGTAGCCACATGTTGAAGCATTGTAGGGTCAACTTTATTGGCTTGTTTACTGTATCATTACCTCAAACAGGGCCGGCGCTGAGTTGGTAACTTAAAGATTATGCTAAAAAAGAACCATTATCTAGAAATAACTTCCCTTCAAACTCATCCCAGTCGAAGTGATATTGACGTAATACAATTTAGGTCTTGTAGTATATTACTGCATCATATTCATACTGGGTTTGAAAGTATGGTTTCACTTTTGTTTCCCTTAATTTTTTGCACTCTGTGTGTATATAGTAGGTTTTAACTTTTGTTTTGTTTGTTTACAGAGTAAACCATAGCCTTTTGTTTGGAATCCTTCACATTTTTTAATATCATTTATTAACTCATTTTGTACTAGGTTTGCTCATCTGTTTACTCGATGACACGTCGATTCTCAGTCGAAACAGTCGATTCGCATAATCTGGAATATAGCCTCAAACATACGAAGTTGTATCTTGCAAAGAATAGTTAATGGCCTGACGTTTCAACCCTAGCAGAGTCTTTTTTGAAGGCTAAAAAAAAGGTGTATCTTCTTACATGGTGTCAGAAGTGGGATTATCTTCTTACAAAACCAAAGAAGCTCAATTGTTAACTTCAAAAGGTGGCCCTCTTTTTTGTAAATTTTACTTTATGGTCTTCTGAACCATTACCAGAATACCAATCCCATTCTGAATTGGCGGAAAGGGTGCTTTTGTTTCAAGTGTAAGATACATTTTGCTGTAATAATTTGATATGTTATTTGGTGCATTGGGCTATTTACTTACACAGAATATAAATAATTTTGTTTTATTTTAGCAGAAGTTTAAGATAAAGATAAATTTTGAATTGGGCAAATTTTTTTGTCTTGGATTTTTGTGCGAATTTTCTTTTATTTTGTTTTAATATTGGAAACAGTTGTGTTAAATACATGCAGAACAGAAAGCAGACTGTTATAATGTAAGAAGTATCTAGATATTTTATTAATAGTGTATTATACAGAATTCTAGGGAAATGTATTTGTAATTATTAAGTATTGGTTATCGGTTCGTTTACCGATTTTATGCTGATAATAGGTTCATTAATTGATTGGCATTCTATTTATAATTATATATATTGGTGATCAATTAATGGGTCTCGATAATTCGTTCATTGATTATTGGGTATTTACAATCGGTTTATTGATTACTTGCCTTTCAATCAATATATCTTTTGATACAGTAATTTACACTTTTTTGATGAACCAGTTTTTTTGAAGCATAAGCCAAACTTCCTGAAGCTGTGAAATTGGGCATTTGTTGATTTCTTTGAACAAACGGATAATGCTTTATCCTATTGATTTATAGGGGAACAATTGTAGATGAATTTGCACTAAGATTATTAAAGAGAAAATGTAAAAATCAAGAACTTTTTTTTTTACTTTTTGAATCTGTCATCAAAATGGGTGAAGCGGAGCTCGACAAATCTCATCGGAAACAAAATGTTCAGATTATTTTGACCTTTGTATCATTCGAAATATCTTAATGCTGCACCAATCGCTTGGTAATCAATTTACCCATAAATTGTAACTTTTGATTCCTTGCACTGACGTCATCAAACACTGGCACTGGATGTCTACCTTATGCAGGGTGTTCCATTTACCTTTTATGAACAAATAGCCAGCAGGACCCCTTGTTCCATCTGAGGCCACTTTGAAATGGCTCCATTTTATGAAGAAAAGGGAGGAAAAAACGTTGTAATGAAGGCGCTCTCGTGGTTTCCTTTCGTTTGGTGGCTCTCGTGGTTTCCTTTTGTTTTGTGGCTCAAAATTACCAATATATTGAACTTGAGGACTTCTTTAGTAGGCCTATAAGAAATGATAAGTGTACAAATCTTCACACTTTAGCTGATATGGTTTAGGGGGTTAATATATCACCATGTATGATACACATCGAGAAAGGCACGGCGCTTTTATGCGGTGTTTTCTTTTCTAGTAAAAACAATATAATTAACAAAGATTTGTGGCTGTTGCCGTGTGTTTCTTCCTGTTTATGTCTTGATTCTTTCCCCCCAATTTTAAACAAGTACACTCTAAAAAAAAATTAAATCCAACACTTCATGAGTTCGGTGAGTGACTACACTTTGAAAGTGTTTAATCCAGCATTTTTTTATGTTAAATGGACGTCAAGTTGCGAGAGAATAATGGAACAAAAAAATACGCCCTTTTTCGCACAAGTTGTGTGCTTTTCGATGCTTGATTTCGAGACCTCAAAATCAAACTCCGAGGTCTCGAAATCAAATTCAAATATTTTTGTGAGAAATTACTTCTTCCTAAAAACAGAAATTACTTCAATGGAGCCTTTTCTCACAAATATGCTATACTACCAGCACTCAATTATTCATTACCAAGTAAGGTTTAACGCTACTAATTAATTTGAGTAATTACCAATAGTGTCCATGCCTTTAAAGGCACTGGACCAAATAAAACTTCTTTTGATAGCGCCCTCTGTTGAAACACTACTTCAGCCCATGCTGATTTCCCATCGTATGGGGGAACGAATCCCCGGCGGACAGAATTCCTCGGGACACTGGATCTTTTGGTTCTGAAATTAATATAGTATTGTTTAATAACAACGAAACCATAAAGAAGAGGTAAGCATTAAGAGCTACCTCTTGATGCATTCACCACATACCATCACAAAGGCGGAACAGGCCGCGATTTTATATCTGGAGGGACTGGGTGCTGTTTACTAATAACCCAGGTCCAACTTCGTTCTCAGGTAGCGTACGATCTTCCCGCACATTAGTGATGCGAAATATCGATACGGCGGTGCGCTAACCATGGTGACGAGGTTGCAATGTTCCTCGACTGTCAAACGGGGAAGATGCGCGGTGTTCTACCTTTTGCGCCTGACGTATAGTACTGCGCAATTTTGAAAATAATTACAGAAAGTAAAACAGAATGGCGCAGCACAAATTTTAAAAGTGTCCATTCTCAAGACTGCGCCCAACAATAACAAGCATGTAATTCAGTTGGCGGTTTCTTCAAGTCGAAAGAACATCAACAGAACGGTGAGGCATTTCCACAGTCAAAACAATGGATTCACGTGCCATTATGGGGTGTATTCTGGAGCATCTGGGGGATATATTTTGGAAAGAATTCAAGGAACAAGACACTATAGATAATGCATCTGAAAGACAACTTTTTCAAGGTAAGTTTTGACCACATCTTCTCTTTGCACTTCTTCAGTCGACGCGAAGAAGTCATCACAGCAGATGAGGGTACCGGTCAACTCGGTCCCAAGCCAACTCGGTCCCAGTCAACTCGGTCCCAAGTCAACACGGTCCCAAGTCAACTCGGTCCCAAGTCAACTCAACCTTGACTTGACTTGACTTGGGACTCAACCGACTTGACTTGGGACCGAGTTGACTTGGGACCTAGTTCACCTTGGACCGAGTTGACTCATATTCATAAGCCTGCCTAATGACCACAGTGTGTGTGTTAGGTGCGACTCAGCAGACCACTGACTGAGACCCTCATTGCAAAGCTAGCTAAACAGTTCCCTGAAAAAAATCTATCTGTGTTCTGATGAACTAATTCGAAAATCTCCCTGGTGAATGAATTGAATTTTGAAACACCGACATTTCGTACTGCATTAAACATGATAATTATTAGTCTATAATTTAATAAATGATAAACATGATGTTATAAATTAATAATATGATTAACACAACATGTGTCATGATTTCATTTTTCTCATTCAGATTCATTCAATGTTCAGTTGTAATTTTTTGGGGTCGGCAGCGCAGGTCAGACATTCATTTTAATTCAAGACTTAAGTTGTTTTATAAGGCAACTAACACTCAACAGACTCCTTTCGTTCTAAAACTTTTGTGTAGTAGTTGCGATAACCTAACCCTCCTCCCGACGGCGTGAGGAGGGTTACGTTTTTGCAACAAACTTCTTTCGTTCATACAAACGAATGGAGTCCGTGATATGATGATTACGAGGACTCAGGAGGATCGTTCCGCTATCGGCTCCACAGTTACAGTATACTATTACTATTACTATGATACTTGTTAATGTTAAATCCCGGAGCAATTATAAAAAATAAAAAATAAATCCTTTCGATCATCAGGGATATTGTGCCACAAGATGGACATCAATACCCATAGGTGCCGACTCGTTAACTTCTTGCTGCTTCTGGTGCGCCTTGTTGACGGTCAAGATGTCGAGGCCATTTATAAGGACAACCAACAATGCACGCCCCTCGAAGACGCCCTCGGGTGTTTCAAAACGGTCATGTCAGACTTGGAGTGTGACTGCACGCAGAACGAAGTTGAACATTTTCAAAACATCCTGAAGGAACAGGTATGGACCTGATTTCAATCATGTAGCTCTTTTTAAAGCCGAAATTTGGCTAAGCAAGAAATTCCCAAAGGTGTTTTGACTCTGTCATGTTAGAATGAGTAAGACGGCACTAAGAACGAAGTTGAGCTATGAGACATCGTGAAGGAACAAGAACATTGTATGGGCCCGATTTCATGTAGGCAGAAAATTCTGCTCATAAAATTCTTGGCAGAGCAAGAAATTCCCTTGGGTGGTTTGACTCTGTCATTATAGACTAAGAGTGTGACTGCACCAATAACGAGGTTGAACAATTTCGAGGGATCCTGAAGAAACAAGTGTGGACCCAATTTCATGTTAAAGGCAGTGGACACTATTGGTAATTGTCAAAGACTAGCCTTTTCAGTTGGTGTATCTCAACATAAAACAACAAACCTGTGAAAATTTGAGCTCAATCGGTCATCGAACTTGCGAGATAATAATGAAAGAAAAAAACATTCTTGTCACACGAAGTTGTGTGCGTTTAGATGGTTGATTTCAATAATATAGAATAATAATGTTGAAAATTTCTAGTGTGCCACGTCTGTCAATGATGACACGCCTGGCGCAAAAAAACAAGAACTCTGCTAACACACATTGACACAAGACAACCAAAAGTTTGAAGGCTATCGTTTGGTAACTTGTTTTTACTAAGCAAATTACTAAGCTGTATTTTTTGATATTTTAACTGCAAGGCTGTGATTGTATGCTGTAGAGCAGGAGATTTCAACAAAGCCCTTCTTGTGTTCCTGAGTTTATTTGGCGATACTGTACAAGAAGACCCTTCAAAACCAAACTCAAGGGTAAGTGACAGATGCTGTCTCAGGCCTTGAACTTTGGTCCGGAAGGGACAAAGCAATTTTCCTCTGGTTAGGGGCTGATTTGACCACAAGAAGTTGGAAGCACTAGGGAAAAGATCAAATGTGGGAATAGGTAGAATTGATAGATCGATCCATTAAGCTCCGCCCCATTGCGTATTGACCAATTAATACCCTGATCGCGCAACCAAAGGGTGACAAATTAAGTCAAACATGCGTGCGTGTATGCTTGGTTCACACATGTGCTGTGGGCGGATCCTATTGGATCGGTCTATTATTGAATTAGGCAGCCTAAAAAGGAGGGTATCTGTGGGGAAAATGAGAATGTAAAGACAAAAGGTCATTATTTATTTCATTCTTGGATGTTCACACAAGTTGGAGGCCCCCTATCCACAGTTTTGAGCCACTCTTGTTTTGTCTATGAGGCAAGCCAGAAAGGGGATATCTGTGTGGAAAAGGAGAATGCAAAGACAAATATTTATTAGTTATTTCCTTCTTGGATGCTCACCCCATGGGTTGAATGGTCTGGAGGCGCCTTACCCACATTTTGTTGCGTTTTTGTTCTGTGCGACAGGTCAAGGTTCAGCGGCAGCTCCAGGCCTTCATTAATGAAAAGAAAGTCAGTCAGAGATTCCTGGATCTCCACTCCTATGAGATCTTCCTACAAGAAGCAAAGACAATCTTAGAGAAGGTTCACAGCGCATTCAGTCCTCCTGTGTTACTCTCGGTAGGTCCAATAAAAAGTTGATATCTGAACTAAAAAGTTGCATTCCCAGGCTGCCGCTTCCCAGGTTGAATTGTAATTTAAATCATCCCTGGCTACACTGCAGGTAGCGGTAAAGTGGTTTGTCCCATGTGTTGTGTAACGCATGTAAAAGAACCCAGTGCACTTATCGAAAAGAGAAGAGGTTTGCCCCGTTGTGCCTGGCTGTTGCTGCTGAATGCGCTGTAGCACCTTTATAAACCCTTATTGGAAGGTACTACATAATTGGGTCTCAAAATCTTTCTGTTAAATTGTATGTACTAAGCGCCTTGAGTACCTAGTTGGTAGTTACTTGGCTATAAGATTTTGATATTATATTATTATTATTATTATTATATATGGTTCTGACTAGCACCCCGGAACAAAGACATCATTTCCAAGAACAGGGTATTAAATATGATGTATTGGTCAACAGAGAGGTATTGGTCAGTATTGTGGAAGTATCCTGGCCGAGCGGATAAGAGCACCGAATACAAACGTTGGTGTTTCTGATCAGCAGAGTGTGGGTTCGAGTCCCAGTCTTGACACCCGTGTCTTTAAGCAAGACACTTTAACATGATGCTTCGTCCTTCGAATGGGACTAAAAGCCCAGAAGTGTTTTTGTAATACAGAAGTATTTTTGTAATAAGAAATGGTCATTAAATATTGTTTTGATTTATTTACAAGGTACAAAAGAAAGCTGAACAGAAACAAGGAATCACTGATGATGACAAATCCTCGTCGTCATCGATGGTTATTGACTCGTCCAGTGAGGGCACATCTTCAAGACGATCCTCTCCGCTAAAAGGTCAATATAAGATGGCATCTTGTGGCCAAGCGGTCTAGCTCACCCAAGCTCTGGGCCCAATTTCAAAAAGCTGTTAAAGACACTGCACACTATTGGTAATTGTCAAAGACTAGTCTTCACAGTTGGTATATCTCAAACTGAGAAAATTTGGGCTCAATCGGTTGTTGAAGTTGCGAGATTATAATGAAAGAACAAAAACACCCTTGTCACACAAAGTTGAGTGCTTTCAGATGCTTGATTTCGAGACCTCAAATTCTAAACCCGAGGTCTCGAAATCAAATTCGTGGAAAATTATTCTTGAAAACTACGTCACTTCGGAGGGAGCCGTTTCTCACAATGTTTTATACTATCAACAGCTCTCCATTACTCGTAACCAAGTAAGCTTTTATGCTCATAATTATTTTGAGTAATCACCAATAGTGTCCACTGCCTTTAAGCAGCAAATAAGCAAAAATTGAGTAGGACAAAAGTCACAACCATATAACTCAGTGTCATTTTGGCCAGCGCTTGCTATAGTAATACTTTTCTGTGCCTATCAAGTTTTTGTGCTTGCAGGCTTTTATGAAACTATAAAACAGAATATTACTTTTGATTTTTAGGTCTCCGGAAGCTGTCACGCAGCAGGTTGGACAGAGGTGATCATCCGATGCTGGATGAAGCATCGAACGAGAATGGGTCGACTACTTCCGAGACTGATGACAACTGTGGCACTCCGAAGGGACTGAGATTTATTTCATCACGCAAGAAAAAGTGTAGAGGGACAAAGGGAGGCAGTAATGACCGTGAAAAGAGGTACGTAAAGAAGACTATATTTTAGGTTTTCCCGCCCAACTTCAGCAAAAGTTCATTGAATAAGCCAGTTGGGTGTTAGATTTGAACATTGTCTGGTACAATGCAAGCTAATTATAGGGTGGCATGGTTGGCTTGTGCACAAAGCACTCGCCTCTCACCAAGGTGACCCTCGTTCGTACCCTGCCAGGGCCATATGTGAGTTGAGTTGTGTGTTGATTCTCTGCTTTGCCACACGGGTTTCCAGACCATAGGGTTTTCCTTCCTTTGGGAAATATCAAACACTTTCGATCTATGGCTATGCTCTATGGTCATACTAGGTTGATGTGGCTGGCTGTCAAAGGCGCCATTGCATGCAATGCATGCCTGCTTTTTTTTGCACATCTTTTTTTTATGACAGTTTTTTTTTTTTTTTTTTGCTTTTCCCTGGACGACCTCTGCTTGTTATAATAATTATTGTATTGTCCGAAGAATTAAAATAAAATAATAAAATAAATAAACAATTAATACAAAACAATAGACTTCTGTTTTGTTGAGTTCTCTAAGATTCTTTTATTTGCAATACCTATAAGCGTCTACACCTTGGCAGTGTTGGAAGCTGCCGTGCCTTCACTGACAGACGAAGACTGGACGGACATCAGAGGAACGACTAATCCGTTTGTAAGTCCAAACTTGAGTCTATCTATCTTATTAATCATAATACTTCAGTGCAAAATTTTCAAATCCAACTTGCCTCTGTCTTATTATTTATTGATCAACCCTTTGTCAACGAAGTCTCTCTTTTTTTTTTTTCTAACAGCAAGATGACTCTCTGCCGAAGAGACAGAAAGCAAATTCGAGAGATGCAAGCAACGCGTCTTCTGCACCCTCTCTGGATCAGAGCCAGTCGCCGATCGCTGCACCCTCTCTGGATCAGAGCCAGACGCCGATCGATGCACCCTCTCTGGATCAGAGCCAGTCGCCGATCGCTGCAGTAGACCCTCAATCCCCCAACGATCTTGGACTCCAGAGTCCGACAGTGTCTACTCCAAAGAGGTAATAATAATGTAAGTTTTCACTCAAGCGCCAGTGGACTACGGAGGAGCTGGGAGGCAGACACGCTATATTTTTCCCTCGTATTCCACGAGCACGCGTGTGATACCAAATTCATCTTCCAGCCTCATATAAGTCAAAGTGAGTTTGACATTTCAGAGGGTTATTTCGTGACGAAGAGCCTGCTTGCCCAAAGTCATTTTTTGCACTGACCGTTGGCGGAGCGTGACGCATTGACACTTACAATACGCAAAGTGCAGTATGAAACTGGGCGTAGGTTATGACTTGATATCACATGTATGTATCTTTGTATACACTGTAGGTGAAATGAAGCATGTTACGATAGGTGCCAGCCTCACTACGCTACACAATGGTAAGTCTAGGTGAATAAAAACATCAGCCCTCGGGATGTCGGCAAACTATTTAGGACAAATCTAAAAGTGCTTTGGACGAAGAAAAAAAAATTCACACCGAATTTGTCCAAAATAACATTCCAGATAAGGATGTCATCCAATGTGTCTGTGGTTAAGTAGCTGCTTTAAATTTGGACCCGGTGTAAAATCTTGATATCAATTTTCTGCGTTTTTCTGTTTCCATAGGGGAAGATCAATCAGGGACCGGCAGTACCAACCAAACAGAAACAGGGTCCGGGATAACACATCACTGCCAGAGAGGGCGGCAGACTCATCAGATGATCTTATGTCTTCTGGGTCTAGCTCCGGAATAACCACCAGTAAGTTGTATCCATCTACATGTACATTGGGTAGATCACAGGCTGATTTGGCCTGAACATCTGTGCAGCATTGTGCAACGGGTGAACTTAAGTCACCATTTTGGGGCTCAAGCAGGGTATAATACACAGTATAACAACTTTTCTTTTTCTATTTTTAGCGACCTTCCCAACCCTAAAGTCGCCGAAACTACGGCATAGTTTAAACCCTAGTCATGCCTTCAGACAGCCGAGTAGGAAGAAGCAGTTCTGGTCTTATGAAGAATGCAAGCTGTTAAAGAAAGCCGTGGATAGGTTTGGCGTCGGCAAGTGGTCTGAAATGAATATGGCGTACGATTTCAACGGGCGGACCAACGTCAATCTGAAGGATAAATGGCGTAATATGGTTAAAAATGAGGAAGTCTGAGTTTGTTTAAATGAGTATACAGTGTTAACACACATCGGTGTATATGGGTAAAAAACAGAATGACTATTCTTTATCCCAGACTATTCTTTATCGTTGCGGAACCCGCTGCCAAACCATAGGATTCGAACTGCATCTAGCTACTGGGCAACCTCGGTAGTCTAGTTGGTAAGACACTGCTCTAGAATTGCAAGGGTCGTGGGTTCGAATCCAACTCGAGTAATATGCCTGTGATATGTTTTTCACAGGACTCGGGAAAAGTACTGTGTATACAGTGCTGACACACATCGGTGTATGGGTAAAAAACCAAAATGAATATTCTTTATCCCTGATGCAAGTTTTACATCTCGTATGTTCTTATTGTTGTTTTACTTCTATTTGTTGTTACTGTTATTATATTTCTGGTAATGGAAATGGAACCAGGGATACCTCATGAGTGAGTGTAATCGCTGTTGCTCGCAAGGAGCAAGCCCCTGAGGTAACTTTTAACTGTAAGTCCTTGCTATGTGAACTAGAAACACCGGGGTTAACCTCCACTCTTTAACGAGTCGTCGCGTTCTTCCTATACTCTTCCACAAATCGTCGCTTTTTTTTCTCACAAATCACTCAAAGTTACCACTAATTAGTAAACAATTTTATTAATTATTATGTAAAAACAAATCCTGGCAAAAAGTAAAAATCATGAGCATCATCTTTTAGCCTTAAAGCCATTACATGTATACACTTTCGGAACAGAAAAAAAATTGAAGTTCACAGATTTACAAATAACTTACACTTATACAGGGCTTACAGAAGGTAATGGTGAAAGACTTCTCTTGAAATATTATTCCATGAAATGCTTTACTTTTTGAGAAAACATTAAAACAATTATCAATTCTCAATATCGAGAATTACGGATTTATTTGAAACACATGTCATGACACGGCAAAACTTGCGGAAACAAGGTATGGGTTTTCCCGTTGTTTTCTCCCGACTCTGATGACCGATTGAGCCTAAATTTTCACAGGTGTGTTATTTTATATATAAGTTGTGAGACACACAGTGTAGGCCTTTGGACAATACTGTTTACCAAAAGTGTTTGTACCAATGGCTTTAATTGACATTAATTTAAAAAAAAAAAAAAAAAAAAACAGTCCAAAATACAGTTTGTTTGTTTTTCATTTCAATAACCAACATTTATTTATCATTTTCTGAGAAATACATTACTTTTACAAAGTTAATTGCTTTATTGCTTTTGGGTACAGAATAAAATAAGACACTTTACTTCCACAAGTTACCACAAATATAACTGTTATGGTTTTGGGTACAGAATAAATTAAGACACTTTACTTTTACAATTTACCACAAATATAACTTTCTCAGCCGCAATCATATTTAAAGAGCGTCTCTCAGGTTAAATTAAGTTTTGTGTTGCACTTTCACTAGGTGAAGTGCTTTAGTTTGGGGAAAAGCTATAAGTCTCTAGCCTTGTGGTAAAATGGTAAAAAATGTCAGTATTTAGTACTCTTTCAGAGCAAATTTTGAAGCATGACGTCATCGAACCTTGAAAACAAATAATAGTATAATATTATCAAAGTCTTGTATAGCGCACGTATCTACCAAACAAGGTGCTCAAGGCGCTGAGTACATGTAGATACAAACTTTCAATAAGATGAATTCTGAGACCCAAATATTTAGCACCTTATAAGAAGGGTTTACAAGGTGCTACGGCGCATACAGCAGCCACAGCCAGAAACACCAAGGCGAACCCCTTCTCTTTTTGGTGAGTGCACGGGGTTCTGTTACATGCGTTACACAACACACGGGACCAACGGCTTTATGTCCCACCCGAAGGCAAAGCAATGGACACAAGTGTCGTGGCTGGGGATTCTAACCCACACTCTGTTGATCTGTTGATCAGAAACACCCGAGTTTGAAGTCAGTGCTTTAAACCGCTTGGCCAAGACACTTCCAAATGGGTCTGTACATTCCACAAGAGGAATTTCTACTCCAGTCATGAGCTTAAATTCCATGCCATTTTGATTGCATACCATCGAAATTCAGGAATGAACTTTTAAAAAAACATATACCCCGTACAAAATTGACAGATTCATGTATTTGAATAGAGACGTCTTTGGTTATTGGCAGTGGCAGTATGCGCAGTGGAAGGGTTTCAAACACTGCCATTTTACATCCTTTCAATGCAAGGTTAGAGACTTTTTCCCTATTTATAAAGACTATTTATAAAGATACTTGATTCGTTTTTAGATCCAGAGGAACAAAAACCTCCTAAACTGAAAAAGAAAAATTGTTTAAAAACTTATCACCACTACCAACATTTTTGTCTGACTAACTGCCACAAGCTAGATCATTGCCCCAATACTTACAGAATCAAACAGCATTTTTGTGATCTGTCATCTCGAAACCCAAGCCTTAAAGTCAACAGTTCTATTTCTGTTACCTGTGTATTTTACAAGTTACTTTTTTTGTTGTGAGTGTAAATTTTTCAAATCAATGACTGTTATATTTGTAGTTCACAACAAAATGCTAGTGTTCAAACTTTTTGTTGGGAGCGTAAATTTTTTGAATCAATGACTTTGTTATGTTTGAATCAATGACTTTATTTGTAGTTCCTAAAGAATAAAACCTAACCAGTTCACAACAAAATCAGAGTGTTCAAACTTTTTGTTCGGAGCGTAAATTTTTTGAATCAATGACTTTGTTATATTTGAATCAATGAACCTGTTATTTGTAGTTCCTAAACATAAAACCTAACCAGTTCACAACAAAATGTGAGTGTTCAAACTTTTTGTTGGGAGCGTAATTTTTTCAAATCAACGACTTTGTTATAATTTCAATCAATGACTTTGTTATACTTGTAGTTCAGAAACAATAAAAACTAACCAGTTCACAACATAATGCGAGTGTTCAAATGTTTAATTTATTTTTAATTGTGAAATGTAGCTCGAGTAAAGAGTGTATTATTTTTCGCAGAACTCGGGAATACAGCGACTAGCACACATCAGTACAAGGGTCAAACAAAATAAATAAATACTTAAGAATGCATCATTTTTTTTAATTATGCGCATGCTGCAGAAATCCATATTAAGAAACGCCAACAAAAAATCCACACCAGTTGCCTACTAAACTTAACAACAGTGCTCACCTTAAAAAAAGTTTGTATTTATAAGCACTGGACACTATTGATAGTTACTCAAAATAATTGTTAGCACAAAAAACTTAATTAGTAACAAGTAATGGAGAGCTGTTTATAGTATACAACATTTTTAGAAACGGCAGTAACAGAGTTTTTGAGAAAGATGTATTTCTCACTCAAATATTAAAAGCCTTCAGGCCTGAAGCCTTTTGTTAGTAACTGAAAGCACAAAATGATTTTGTGCAACAACTGTGTTTTTCATTTCATTATTCTCTTGCAGCTTCGATGACCAATAGACCGTATTGAATAACCCCTTTTTTGCTATGAAAGTCACCATCTTGTAGGTCAAACCGTATGCGCATCCAAACGCGTACATCAATGAAGCACGCAGCATTCCCGGTTTGATTTCTACGACACAAGCATACACACACGCTTGCAGACGCCATCTTGTAGGGCAAATATTTGAGCGGTGACGTCATACTCGATACGGTTTCCGAATTTTCACTGGTTTGCTATTTTATGCATGTATTAGGATACACCAAGTGAGACTGCTGTTCTTTGACAACTACCCAAGGTTTTCAGTGCCTTCAAAGTATGCGGACAACGTTGGTTAACGTCGGGGGTGGGGGGGGCACTTTCAATAGGAATATCGGGCATGAATCTACGCTAAAACAGCAGAATTCAAAATAAAATAAAATGATGCACTGTTAAAACTGTACATAAATAGACATCTACATGTAACAGCAATGTATAAAGTAAAGTACATATTTTGTGATGATTAGACAGATGGTCTCTAAATGGTTTTAAACATCAACAGGATTGATTAAGACACAAAGCAAGGTGTTCGTTTAACTTACTTTTACATATTCATTTAATGAAAACAAACTGAAATTCTCAAACACCCTTAAATTGGCATAGGTTTAAGTTCTACTAGAACTGTATTTAATGATGAACAAGTGAAGTGTTTGGTGAGATTGCTGGTGATTTTTAGCGAGGGAGCTATGTCACTCGGAGTTGTGAGTATAAAAGTTTTCATTATGGAATGTTCGGAAATCTTCAGCCTGGATTTGTGTTAGATAGCACGCTGATAACGGAAATTGCCTAACTCTGAGAGTTGCCAACATTTGCATCTTGAAAACAGCAGGGAGATTTCGGACAAGAATCTTTAAAAAAAAATGTTTTATGCAAGTCCGCCCCAAACAAGGCTAAAAGCCACTCTTAGTATAGGGCTACAAGATGAAATTGATTAAACATTAAAATAAATCGGGAGAGCCAGAGGCAGGAATTGATATTCCTTCTAAAACAGATTGTAGGATGGAGGGAAACACCCACCAGGCAAGGAGTTCCAAAGAGATGCAGTACGTGGAATCAAGCTGTTGGAATGACTCTTTGTTCTACATCTCAACAAAAAGTGAGCTGTTTTGGTTTCAGTATCCTGACGATGACTAGAGCAAGCTAGTCGAAACGTCAAGACCAATTAGGACACACTCTGCGGTAGTGAAGTTTTGTACGTTTTATGAAGTTCCCTCGATCATCTAAACTTTAAAAAACATGTAGTCCCAGCCAAATTTCTGTAAAGCGGAATTTTTATCTGAGCCCCCTTATAGAGGCAGAACAAAACAAATCAGTTTTTAAATTACTTATACTCAAACATCTCTAATATAATTTGTTATTTTATTTTGAATAATAAAGTCTACAATAATATATAGTTTTGCTTTGCCCTTTTATAAATCGCATACTATGCATTTGATGTAAACATTAAATTAATAACAGAAGTCAACAACAACAAAATGTTAATTTTATAAATAGTGACCTAAATCTCGCAATAAATAAAGATAAATGCTCTAAGTGCACAATCTTTAGCAAATAAAACTCTTTTAAAATGTATTCTTTTGTTTCTACTTAATGAACAGAAACATTGTAATCATATAGACGATGTGACCTCCGACGTCACACGAAAACCATAACATGGCAGGCAAAACCTTTGTGTTTTGGCAGCCAGCTAGAAAGTGTCTGCAATCTTACCATGACTTTGTGTCTTTTTGCATGGCGAAACATGACGTATACAGTGTTTTTTCAACATATAGCATTTTTAATTGTAAACACGGGTCACATCGTCTATACATTATCAAACCAAAACAGAGTTTGGAGTGTTTAGCACATTATTGGTACACTCAGCCTGGGTAAACTAGCAGAAAACAAAACCACCCCCAAAAAATAAATAATAATCATTTCGAAAACCAGAATTCTGTACCGACATGTGTGACCCCGTAAGAATTCCATGATTTACAGAGAAAAAGATGTTTTCAGTAGCCAAAATTCTTCTATTTCCCACTTTTTAAAACAAGATTATTTTGCATTTAATTTATCTCTCACCATTACACTACCTCTCCCAGCTAATTTTTTCAAAAAAAAATAAATAAATGACTGATGCGTAGACAAAAACCATATTTTAAAGTCAGTGGATACTATTGGTAATTACTCAAAATAATTATTGGCATAAAACCTTTCTTTGTGACGAGTAATGGGGAGAGGTTGATGGTAAAAAACACTGTGAGAAACGGCTCCCTCTGAAGTGCAATAGTTTTCGAGAAAGAAGTAAGTTTCCATGAATTTGATTTCGAGACCTCAGATTTAGAACTTGAGGTCTCGAAATCAACCATCTACACGCACACAACTTTGTGTGAGAAGGGTGTTTTTTTCTTTCATTATTATCTCGCAAATTCGATGACTGATTGAGCTCAAATTTTCACAGGTTTGTTATTTCATGCATATGTTGAGATACACCAACTGTGAAGGCTAGTCTTTGACAATTACCAAAAGTGTCCACTGCCTTTTAGTTTATTCCGAGTTGTTTTAGTTGATTGTACTATAACAAACACGGCATCAGGTTGGCTCAGTGATTTCTTTCCCTGCCAGTTTTATTTCTGTTTACCCCAGGTTCGAATCCCAACTCATCAGACTTGCATGTGCATTGCTTTTTCAGTCCCAACCTGATTGCGTGGGTTTTCCCCCATTCAGGGGTTTTCGTCCCACACCTAAAACTTAATTATTTATCCAGTGACTTTGAGATGTAAAGATATTTCCTTTAAAAAAAAACTGAATATTTCTTCTTGTTTCCTAATCGCATCCCGTTATTGATGTTTGCGCTCTTGGGTGTGTAATAAAATAATTATAAATAAAAACAATAAAATCATCTCATCAAAAAATACTTTTCAAGGTCAAATTTCATTCCCCTACTTTACCGACTAAATAAAAAAGTGTGATGCACCTTTAATGTATACCTTTTGCTTTAAAGAGTGTGATAGTTCTTGTCCCGTCGAGTCTTGTAGAAGCTGTATGCAAACCCGAGTATAGCGACGATGACAATGCCTAAGACGATCCCGCCAATAAAACTGGCCGCGTCAAACTTTTGAGTGGACGGTTCTTTCGTCGCGGGGGATGCAGTTGTTACGTCCTTTCCGGTTGTTACGTCCTTTCCAGTTGGTCCAGCAGCAGGAGTTGTTGGGGGTGGCGTTGTTTTGTCGGAGTTCGGGGTGGTTTGCTTTCCTGCCGTTGTTGGCCCTGTTGTTAATTTTGCTGTAGTTGGTGGCAGGGTTGTTGGTTTAACAGTAACTGAAAGGAACAGTTGAAGAACTAAATTATTTCATTTTGTTTCCGGAAAAGTAAATTATTCAATACTAGGGTTCTTCTCCCTAGGATTTTTTCAAAACTATTGGTCATTCAGGACCCAAATGTTTGAAATTTCGCCAAAGGCAAGGACGCTAAATAAGCAAGATTTGAATAATGTCTGGTACATTGACTTGCTTAGTCACAATGCAACGATAACATTTGAATTCTTCAGACTATGCAAAACGGTTCAGGGCAAGCCTTTGCATAGCAATCTCCGGATGAGTGCCATTATGCCATACACATCCATTCAAAATTGTGTTCGGGTGTTCAACGTCTCTAATGTAACTAAGCAAAAGCTTGCCCCCTCATCATGTGACATAGCCACTGTCGATAGACTGAGGAATTCCAATTGAAGTGGTAACTTGAGATCAAGCATGTCATTGTACCGGACAATATTCAAATCTAACACGCAAATGGCTTATTGACACAAGGTTTGTAGACTGTTTTCTACTTGGTGTTTTAATACATCAACACTTTTTGGTCAAAAAGTTAAATAAATGCAAAAAATTATAATTGTTCAATTGTTTCAACACAACACCCCTCCAGCTATGAAATGGTAAGGCCCTCGGGTAAACAACTCCTTATAAGGAGATTGCTTTGCGCGTCGAGCGTATCCCGTGATGTGGCACATGTGTTCCAGCTGTTGCTCTCGACCAATAGGAATAAAGAAACTGTCCCGCTCACAACTGGTTATAAACACTTGTCAAAATAAAAGGTTTTAATACCCCCACGTGACGTGCTCTCCACCAATAGGAATAGCGAAACTGTCTGAGGTATTTATTGGTTTAAACATGAAAACAATAACTTACCAGCTTTAACAGATGTGACTGCTGCGGTGGCTTCTGTCTGCGCTGCTACAGTTGTAGCAGTTGGCACATCCACTGTGGCAGCTGATGATCCTTTATAGAAAAAATAAGATGTTATTGGTGAAGTGTTAGACTTGTGTACAAGCCGTTAAATGTCTGTCGCAGTGATAACATTCCGACGTTTCTCTCTGCGTTTCCGCTGCGATTCCCGCAATACTGGCAGTATTCTCGCGAGACTGCTGACCCCAGCGAGAATACTGGACTCACGACTACAGTCCAATTTTGCAGTCGTCGGCAGCCAGCAATTTTACACGAGAGCAGCGATTTCGCAAGAGCAGTATTCTATTGCGGAAACCTGAATCATTACGCCACCAACTTGACCCCACTATCTCAATGCGACGGACCATTTTAACGACTTGTCCACAAGTCTTGTGAAGTGTTGGTATCACGGTTACAACCTCTTCCCCATCATATAGGTCTGAGCCTCTGTCTTTTCTTCAACTGTTTTAATGGTAAATGTACCACCAGTGTGTCCGACCTGCTTAATTGGGTCTCGGAACTCATCAATTCAATAACCTATCTTTCTTAAAGTTTGTATATACTCAGCACCTTGAGTACCTTGTTGTATATATACCTAAGACTTTGTTACAATCATACGTTCACCCTAGAATTTTCTGCTCTGGCAACCACTGATTTTTCTCAATGAAATTGGAATCTGTCAAACTTGGAGTTATCACGTGAGGAACGTAAAATTGATAAAACAATGCAAATGAAAAACCACCCAACCATCTGTTTTCTTATTGAGTGATAACAGGTGCACACAAATTGTTTAAATATGCACTAGTATAGAATATTGATTGGGGTCGGACACCGATTGTTGTCGCACATTTCGTGTCGTCTCCCACGCAATCCAGTGTGTCCGGCCTAATAATGGAATTGGAGGTTGATATTCACATGGCCAAACTCTAAATAGCAATGCTTAAAGGCACTGAACACTATTGATAACTGTCAAAGACTAGCCTTCACAGTTGGTGTATCTCAACATATATGCATAAAATAACAAACCTGTGAAAATTTGAGCTCAAGCGGTCATCGAAGTTGAGAGATAATAATGAAAGAAAAATAACCCTTGTCACACGAAGTTGTGTGCGTTAAGACCTCAAGTTCTAAATCTGAGGTCTCGAAATCAAATTCGTTGGAAATTACTTCTTTCTCAAAAACTATGGCACTTCACAATGTTTTATACCATCAACCTCTCCCCATTACTCGTCACCAAGAAAGGTTTTATGCCAATAATTATTTTGAGTAATTACCAATAGTGTCCACTGCCTTTAAAATAAACATTGTAGGCCTGTTGTATATGTACACACTCAGACAAATGACTAAAACTCCACTCATTAGACATTGTCCGTTTGCACGGACATCACATGAACAGGCTAGATGATATGTGTAGGGCTTAAATTTTTTTAAAGGCAGTAGACACTATTGGTAATTACTCAAAATAATTATTAGCATAAAACCTTACTTGGTGACGAGTAATGGGGAGAGGTTGATGGTATAAAAAATTGTGAGAAACGGCTCCCTCTGAAGTGATATAGTTTTCTAGAAAGAAGTAATTTTCCACGAATTTGATTTCGAGACCTCAAGTTTAGAATTTGAGGTCTCGAAATCAAGCATCAGAAAGCACACAACTTAGTTGTGACAAGTTTTTTTTCTTTCTTTCATTATAATCTCGCAACTTCAACGACTGATTGAGCTCAAATTTTCACAGGTTTGTTATTTTATGCATACGTTGAGATACACCAACTGTGAAGACTAGTTTTTGACAATTACCAATAGTCCACTAAAACTGTAACACGTATTGTAATTAGACGTTGACCATTTTAGACATTTTTTAGGCATTTGCACACTGCACATCATTGTGTAGGGCCTAACAACAGGGCTCGCATGTACAATGATGGTTCCATTGTGGAAGGCAACAGACAAGAACAAAGATTGTGAGCAATTCTAACCATGGGGGATAGCGCAGGACATTTCCACAATCACAGCAGAAAACATAGACAATTGTCACAATGGAGTTTCTTCAAACTCATTTTAAGAGAAGGGTTTTGGTTTTTTTTTACTAACCAGTTGTTACTGCTGGGTTCGTCACTGATGGGAAAACACCCAGATCTTCATTTGGTTCTGTTCCATTAGTTACTGCAATAAAAAAAAAATTAACAAAATTATAGTTTAGAAAAAAAAAATCTCTCAAAGTTATAAATGGTTCATAACATGGTGGAATGTGCTGTAGTCAATACCACTAAGTTAAGACCAAGATTAAGACCTCTCTACTGCGATCTTGGGACCTGAGATGGATGAAAAATTTTACATTAAAAGTTCTCGGCGCTGAAATATTTCACCAGAAGATTATTGGTGCTGGTAAAAAACAAAATTACAAAGAGCTGTCAGATTGGAAAAATTTTTTAAAAAATTATGGACTTTGGTGAAATTTGATTCAAATACTTTGTTTTATCGATTTAATCTCTTCAAAAATTTAATAAAGTCATACACAGACAGAGGACACACACTAAAGGCCGGACTGAGGAAGAAAATAAAAATTATAAATTCTACATGTACAACCAAAAAGGTTTATGGGAGCAATTTGGTGTTCAAAAGCGTACGTAATTCTCCTTTCAACAATATGTAATAATGTAAAAAGACAAAATGACCGACATAATGAGAAAGTTTCATTGTAAATATGTAGGGGGCCTAAGCCTATTTGTTTTGACGTTTTGATTTAGCCTGGACTTTAGACTTTGACACTTTATAAGTGACATAGTGTAGATCGTTTTTGTACTACACACTGTGGGTCGACCATGGCTACAAAACAATCATACATGTTCAAGTATATCCCTGACCCCCACTGGGTTTTGTCTAGACACCTGGCAAAAATACAGAATGCAACAATCTCAAACACAGTTGAAAAGAGAACCTGCTTAATGCAACAAAACATAAGAAAGTTGAAATGTTGTAAAGATGCGCCAGGTGATTTACTCTGGTTTATAACTTATTATCAGGCGCCCTTGCCCAGAACGTGCAGTATGCAAGTAAAAAAAATATTATAAAGGCCCTATATTTTCAGGCATAATTGAATATTCTTCCTACTTTAGTCTGATTTCCAATTTTTTTTGCTCTTGGAAAAATCTGGAAAATTGTGATTATAAATAGCTAACGTACACAAGTGTATGTACCTGGGTCAGCCCTTGCTCTCAATAAAAAATTCCTACTTTTTCCCAAGGACCAAATATCATGCCTGTTAGGGGCCATTCACAATTATCCACATTTTCACGAGCGTACAAACTGACACTTTTTCAAGGCCCCCTACCTCCCCCCCTAAAAGTGTACGAAAAAAAATGTTGATTTTGTTTCCAAACAAGTCTTCATCTAGGGAACGGAAGGGGCTTTGCGCAATAATTTGCAATCGCGGTTTGGGAACACTACATTTTTAAAAGAGCTTATTACCATTTTAAACCGTAATCCCTTTTTTTATATAATGGAAGCAGATATAAAATACATGTTTTATTACGCTATTTGTATTTTTTATTTTAAAAATTATCAAATTACTGAAGCCTTTTACAATGCAAAAAACATTTAAAAATGTGGCGACGGGCGAGAAAACAGATGGACATTAAAAAAAATTAAAAAGCGTACGGTGGGCATGAACCCCCTCCCCCCCCCCCCCCCCAGCGTAAGGTTTGTACGCTCGTGAAAATGTTGATAATTGTGAACGGCCCCTTACATTATGGACTGGGACAAAAGCTGAACGACTAGTGAAATGACGAGCTTGGTCCTTCTGGCTAGTCACCATGGGCAATCCCAATTGTAAAACTCTACTTTTTTTTTTTAACCCTACACAATTGAAAAAATAGTGCACATACAAAAATTAATTTGGTTTTAAACTCTGATCTAAGAGCCCCTCTTTAGAAAATCTGGGAGTTGGAAAGAAGAAAAAAAACTGCTGGGTTGCCTTTCAAGATCATTGCAAATTAACTTCAACTCAACTTCACTTAGAATTAGGACACTAATTACTTTCTGATCCATCACTGTTTACTCTACCATCTCATCTTGCGAGGTTAATCGGGTTTTCCCACCGAGAGGGTTTGAACCAATTGACAGATGCTTTTGTAGCGCGTACTTTGGGTCACGTTCAGCCTAAGGCTGAGGCAATTATGCTAATTGAGATGACATTTAAGTGTTTAAAGGCACTGGACACGTTTATGTAATTGTCAAAGACCAGTATTCTCACTTGGTGTATCCCAACATTATATGATGCATTAAATTACAAATCTGTGAAAATTTGGGCTAAATTGGTCATCGAATTTGCAAGAGGAAAATGAAAGAAGAAAGATCGATAGAACCATGGAGCAATTTGCTCCATGATGGAACACCCTTTTTGTATCACTTTGTGCGATTTCAGATGCCTAATAAAAGGCTACAAGTCTTTGTTGAGTGATAAATTACGTCTTTTTCAAAAACTTCATTACGTTACTTCAGAGGGAGCTGTTTCTCAGATGTTATACTATCAACAGCTCTCCATTGCTCGTTACCAAGTAAGGTTTTATGCTACAATTTTGTTGAGAGTAATAAATAGGCCTACATGTGTGTCCAGGGGTGGATTTCACAAAGAGTAATAAAGACTAGTCTTATTGTAGTGATCTACCCTAAACCAACTGCAAAGCGTGAGCTAATTACTAAGCGCGAGCGTGCGCGCGGTTGGTTTGGAATTAAGAATATTGTGATTTAGAAGATAATTAATAACAAGGTTTGGAATAAAGAAAAGGAATGTAAAAGGAAGAGTTTAGTTTTGAGCTAGACTGGAGAACAGGAGGGTTCGAGAAGAGAACTCTTAATAAAATCATTTATCGTGACATCAACTTACTTTCGAGTTCAACTTGTCATTTGTTTGTTCTGTGGCGAACTTTAATTATTCATCGTCAACTTCAAGTTCAAGCCCTCCCGATTAACTTACTACTACTCCGCACATACGTGAGGAAGAAGGACCCAAACCCAACCAAGAATATTACATTATTATCTAAAATCGCCCTAACTTAGGACCAGCCATACGTTTTTAATAACTCCTAAGGCTAATTCTTACTCAGTAAAATCGACGACAGTGCCTTTAAGGGCGGGGGGGGGGGGGGGGGGGGGGAATGAATCACGGATTGTCTTGGTGCTATACAGTCGTAGTAGAGTCAATGTGAAGCCATGGAGGTGAAGCCAAGCGGAACTTAAGAGCTGTGGTTGGGAAGGCATCAGGTTGTGCTTAAGTGCGGGTAAAAACATTAATGATGGTTCTTTTTAAAGCCACTGGACACTTACTCCAAATAGATGAAATAATAAATTGTTAGCATATAAAACTTACTTGGTATAACAAGCAAACCCTATTTGAGATATGGTGGACACAATGCTACAACACTATAACTAGTATAGGTTTGGGTAAATTTGTTGGTATACACCCAAACCAAACAGTACACTCCTATCACGTCCGCCATACCTCAAAAAGGCTTATGGAGAGCTGTTGATGAAACATTGTGAGAAACAGCTCCCTATAAAGTACATGTAACCTGTAATTTCTTGCTCAAATAATAAAAGACTTCAAGTCTAACTAAAGCCTTTTAATTGTGCATGCATCAGACAAAGTAATTAATGCAACAAGAGGTGTTTTTATCTTTCATTATTCTCTTGCGAATTTGATGAACAATTGATTCAAAATTTCACAGGTTTGTGTTTATGTATGTTTGGATGAACCAACGGGGACTGATTTTGTTCCCAAAACAGTGGTGATTCACTGGAATCCCTACTGCCACTGATCATCTGATGCCAGTACTTCTTTCATAAAGCCGAGGGAATCTAGCAAACATGATAAATTAATTGATTGTATTTTTTGTAAGGAGCTAAAATTAGAATAACAATTGTATTTTCGTACATGTATCCCCCAGATGACTCATTCATTTGTCATTAGTCATAATGGACCGAGGTAGTTGATTCATTCGTTATCGTCAATGCTCTTAACAATTACAAATTTAATGAATGCAATGTTGTTATGTAACTTCTACTTCATTCATGTTTTAATTGTTACCATGCCCAGAGCTTTATTACATTGTCAAACTCAATAAAGATAAAATCAAATGCAAAAATTGTAATGACCAAAATCAAAGTTGTTTCGCAATTTTAATCATTCAACCCAAAATATCCAAGAAATGAATGAATGACTTGGTTGGGCATGAAACTTCAAACTGATGATAGAAAGAAATGATTTTAAAAACAACAAGTACTTACAAGGGGCAGACGAAGCGTATGCTGCCAGCAGAACAACAAGGAATATTTTCAAATACATCATCATCTTGAATTGTTTGAAACGACAAAAAGACACCACCTCAGCTAGCTTGCAGCATCCACTGACGAGTGATGAAAAATGATTGCAAAACACGATTTGCTCTGATGATGATGTTGCCGTGTCACTTTGCTGCATGTTAGTCTTGATAAGCAACGTTAGTTTTTGTACTAATCGTCAGTAGAGGGCGCAATATAACAGGCTCACAATAAGTCAAGTCTAGCTTCTGCTGCTATCAGTGACTACGTTTACAAAATGAACGACGCAAATCAAGACTAGCCTTTCAATTGTCGAGTGCAAGCAGAGATTGCGCGGTTTTTAAGTGATTCATATTGCGCAAACTTTTGGTGGCGCCCTTTAAAATCTGACACATCATCATCATCACCAAGATCGAACGCACCCCACCCCCCTCATCATCAACATCAAGCCTGTATTCTTCCCTTGTTGGATGATGATGAAGCCCTACTACAATAATTTCCGCATTCTTATATCACTGTTGTAAGCTTGGTTGGTTATTAGCTTACGCGTAACAGACCAATCATAAAGCAGCAGTTGTCCACACGTAAGAGGGCGGTATTTAACACAACCTTTAATTTTTCACCTGCAAACAAAATACCACAGTTAAACCAGCATAGCGCCCTCATTTTTGTGTTGGTGCAATAATTAAAAACACAGTTGACTTGGTGTGTACGAGTTGACTTTTGGGTACGACGAGTTGACCCGTTTCGATTGCAGCGCATGTTCGTGAATTTTTAAACAAAATGACCGGTATAGAGAGATCCCTTCGCTCGGTTTTCGGTAAGATAATTCCTTCTAAATGTTCGTTTTTACATAAAGAGTATTTTATTAACTATCTAGGAATCCAATAATATTGGCAATATCTATCAAAATCTGTGTGTGAGTTTAAATGTTTAATTTAAGAAATGTTTGGCTGGGCATTTTTAAAACACCAATCAACAAAGCCTTTGCAAGCAAAGTTTGGCAAATTGAATTTCATCTCTAAAATGGTCAAAACTTTGATTTTGTTTAGGGGGGGGGGGGTGGTTAACTGCTGTCTGCTGCAGCTGACCCTAGAGACTTTATATTGTGGCCAAGCATCAGGATTCAGTGGACTTAATTATAAACATAAATTAAACTTTTAAAGAGAGCATTGGATGATTGTTCCTTGTTTCTTTCCTTTCCACATGCACCCCTAAAAATACTTCTAGAAACTATTTTATAAGGCTCCCCCGCCGTGTCTCGTGAGCATTATAGGGGTCTAATATTTTAGGCCTCCTTAATTAACGCTATACGTGTTTCAAATCAGCGTTGATAATGATAGGTGAAAGTTTTACGACCGTTGTTAGCCAGCAATAACTGAAATTTCTTTTGTACTTCACTACCAAAACTTTCCCCACAAACTCATACATTCATAATGCTTGCATTTCCTTTTTGTTGAGTTGAAATTAAAATACATCGTCAAAAAATGACCGATACTCACTCACACTGTTGTGTTTCTGCCGCATCGCACGTTTTTAGACTTCTCAATATGCTCAACGCTTTATAATTCGGGAACCAGCCTACTATATGTACATGTACGTGTAGATCGACGAACTGCCGAGCCGTGGCCGAGTCGGACTGAACCATTATGTGAAAGGGGTGTTACGAACCGGTGCGGCAGTGCGTGGGCGCTGTTTGTTTACAATAACCGTTCACGCATAAAGCGTCCACGCACTGCCGCACGGGTTCGTAACACCCCTTTTACAGAATGGTTTAGTCCGACTCGGCCGCGGCTCGGCAGTTCGTCAACCTACATGTAGTAGGCTGGTCAAAAAATGTGCGATGCGGCAGAAAAACAAGCAGAAAATTTCATTTTTGATGATCTATTTTAATTTCACTCAACAAAAAGGAAATGCTAGCAAAATGAATGTATATTGAGTATATGGGGAAAGTTTTGGTAGTGTAGTACAAAAGAAACTTCAATTATTGCTGGCTAACAGTCATAAAACTTTCACCTATCAACGCTGATTTGAAAAACGTATAGCGTTAAGGAGGCCCAAAATATTATTAGACCCCTATTAGGCTCATGGGGGAGCCTTATAGTTTCTAGAAGTACACTAAAAATAGTCAGTTAGTCAGTTAGAGTAGTCACGTGAAAAAGCGAACATACATGTACCACAACCCAAAGAAAAGAAAAACCCATTTTCCCAACCAAACACAGTCTGTCATTCTGTGGGGTAAAAAATGAGAGGACATAGTTTATTATGATATTCAAAAAGAAAAACTACTTAATATCGAGGGATATTTGTGTGAATGATTTTGTTTCATATCTCCTTTTAGAATTATCTTTCCAACCATATTATTTTATAAATGACAATTGCATAACAGCCATCACCTCTTAAGAATAAAATTCCAATCTGAAGGCAATGTGTTCCTTTTATTAAAGTTATGTAAATAATGATGATGTTGTTCCTTCTCTTTCATCCGGTAGTGGGTAACATCCCGTATGATGCGACCGAAGAGAAACTTAAGGACATCTTCTCTGAGGTTGGTCCCGTCATCAGTTTCCGCCTCGTCTACGATCGCGAGTCGGGCAAGCCCAAAGGATATGGGTTCTGCGAGTATAAAGATCAGGAGACGGCATTGAGTGCTATGAGGAATCTCAACGGGTATGAGCTAAACGGACGAGCACTGAGAGTCGATAACGCAGCGAGTGAGAAGAACAAGGAAGAGCTCAAGAGTGAGTAAACTTTGCCAATAGTAGTGTAAAGCCCAAGAGTAAAAGATACGTTGTTTGTTAAAGGCAGTGGACACTATTGGTCATTACTCAAAATACTTATCAGCATTTAAACCACACTTGGTAACGAGTAATGGGGAGAGGTTGATAGTATTAAACATTGGGAGAAACGGCTCCCTCTGGAGTGACGAGTTTTTGAGAAAGGAGTCAACTTTCCACGAGTTTGATTTCGAGACCTCAATTTAGAAGTTGAGGTCTCGAAATCGAGCATCTGAAAGCACACAACTTCGTGTGACGTGGGTGTTTTTTTCTTTCATAGTTATCTCACATCTGTGACGACCAATCGAGTTAAAATTTTCACAGGTTTGTTATTATAGGCATGTTGAGATACACCAAGTGAGAAGACTGGTCTTTGACAATTACCAATAGTGTCCAGTGTCTTTAATGGTATTCAGGCCTGTATGCTTTGTTTTTGACAGGGCAAGGGCACTAAGGCATTTTCTCCTTGGTGAAGGGCACCCTTTGAGGAATATGTAAAGTTCTATTCACCATACCGCTCCTTCATATCTCACCAGTCTCATCAAGATTTACCAACCTGGAAGACCTGGCCTTTCGCTCTGGTTCAGACAGTACACTCTTGGCAGTTGCAAAGGTGCATTCCACTGCTGGGGACCGTGCTTTTTACGCGCATGCTCCGCGCCTTTGGAATCGTCTCCCTCATCAAATTCGTTCCGCGGAGTCACTCGCAGTTTTCAAGAAACATCTCCAAACTTTCCTGTTCAATGACTGATTGCTTTGACTGTTTTCCCATTATCAGTGCCATTATTTATTTAGTTGCTTATTGTTTAGTTTCTTGTAAAGCGCTGTGGTACCTCGTGTAAGAGCGCTGTATAAATGTCTTTAATTATTATTATAGGTTTTCTTGGTCAAATTCGGCAAATGAGCAGTCAATTTCATTTTCATGCGTTCGAATTACAACTGTCTTGCCTCTCCAGTTGTTACTGCGTTTCAAATTCGAAATTCGGCCGTTGAATTTTGTTTTGAGTCAAGTCAAATTCCTTTAGCACTCTGTTCAATTCAGCGTATCGTCATTCTTTTTCGTGGCACACACGCCTCAAGAAGCGTCTGTGAATTTGATTGCTGCTTTGATGAATTGTTAAATTGAATGATTATTTTGTTAAATCGAATAACGTAAAAGTACATTTGACTCGTCTTAAAACGAAACCGAATGACCCTTTTCAGTAGCATTCAATTTCGTGCCAAATAGAATAAGCTGGTGGTTAAATTG
Source organism: Asterias rubens (assembly GCF_902459465.1). NCBI lineage: Eukaryota > Metazoa > Echinodermata > Asteroidea > Forcipulatida > Asteriidae > Asterias > Asterias rubens. The sequence continues at coordinate 17,597,233 of NC_047072.1, forward strand.
GCTGCTCATTTTCCAAAATTGAGCGAGAAAACCTATATTAAGGGCACAGAGGCAATGACCAGAGGCATGGGGGCAATCGCCTTCATTGCCTTCGTGGAGTATCAGGTCTGGGTATTGTCAGGCGAACAAAAAACATTGTTGTAAAATGAAACTTACTGTTTATCAATTTTATACTAGAACATTTTTTTTTCTTTCTGTGAAATATTTACTGGTCCTGGTGGCTTTTCAATTGAAGTGCTTGACCTCAATTATCTGTTTGTTGGTCATCATTTAGTTATTCTCACCTCTCCACACTGATGAAATTGACCCAAATCATCTGGGCCCAATTTCATAGAGTTGCTAAGCACAAAAATTTGCTTAGCATGAAATTTCTTCCTTGATAAAAAAACAGCATTACCAACAAAATTTCTATTTGTTGCATATTGTTTGTTACTGGTATTCAGCTGATGTTTGCTCATCCTGAACATCATGTGGAAATTTGGTTGGCAATCCTGTTTTTATCGAGGGAGAAATTTCATGCTAAGCAAATTTTGGTGATTAGCAACTCTATGAAATTGGGCTCTGACGTCATCATAAGAATAATCTTTGATGGGCCATTTTGGTGGTCATAGCACTATGCATTATTCAGTGAAGTGCACATTTAAGGCGACACAGCGTTTACACGTCTTAATAAAAAAAAAATTAAAAATGCATTGGAACCAGCGACACAGTTTTTACACGTCTTAATAAAAAAAAAAATTAAAATGCATTGGAACCAGCAACAGACTTTAAGTGCATGTAGATGTTCCTCCCCAGTCCAACTTACAATTGTCTTGTTGTTCTTGTACCTTCAGATCTTGTGCCTGCTGCTCCTGCAACTGATGTAAGTATTCTCTCGTTGATTGATGTCTTATCAGATGACATCACTCTCAGTGTCCAAGTTTATTTTTTTTTTCAGGGTGGGGGGATCCAAAAGACCACAGAACTTGTAGCTTAAAGCTATGGACACTATTGGTAAATGTCAAAGACCAGTCTTCTCACTTGGTGTATCTCAACATATATGCATAAAATAACAAACCTGTGAAAATTTGAGCTCAATCGGTTGTAGAAGTTGCGAGATAATAATAAAAGAAAAAACACCCTTGTCACACGAAGATGTGTGCTTTCTGATGCTTGATTTCGAGACCTCAAGTTCTAAACTTGAGGCCTCGAAATCAAATTCGTGTAAAATTACTTCTTTCTCGAAAACTACGTCACTTCAGAGGGAGCTGTTTCTCACAATGTTTTATGCTATCAACCTCTCCCCATTACTCGTCATCAAGAAAGGTTTTATGGTGATAATTATTTTGAGTAATTACCAATAGTGTCCACTGCCTTTAAGCCTTTGGTGCACCACAAGACGGTCGATAGCAACCACCAAAAACACGTCAAATTGGACTTTTGTATAACAGTCATAACTTAAAAACTATAACCCCACAGTATACCGCCCTCATTCCATTGTTAAGAGTGAGTGTTGAGCTTTCGTTTGGTGTGATGTTCAACAGTTGAGAAAATTGTTGAAAAATCACGGTTGAACATGTTCTGTTTTGCTTCTTTTTTAAAAATTAATCTGTGCACCATAGGGCTAAAACAATTACTGGACCAGTATTTTAATAACATGACCAGATTCAAAACGAGAAGAGACTAATAATATCAATAGGAATAAAGACTTGTTATGCGCACATATCCATCCTTCTGGGTGTTCAAGGCACAGTAACACAAAAACAAAACCAAAGAAAAACAGACACAACAAAATTAGCCTTGTAAACCTGTGACATAAGACAAGTTTTGAGAAGAGATTTGAATTTTGTGGTACAAAGACAAGATCGAAGATTAAGTGGGAGAGAGTTCCAGATGCGTGGCGCAGCTTAAGGAGAAGACCTGTCACCCCAAGAGTGTCGAGACTTGGGTTCAATGAGACTGAGGAGAAGCATGGAACTTGATCGAAGATTCCTTGATGGAGTGTTAACTTGAAGTAGTTCAGAACTATAGTGGGGAGCCTTACTAGAATCAAAATAAACTCTCAACTCTTGATTCAGATTGTTGTAATTTTTATTTGCAGTCGCCGTTTGGAGACGCCGTTGCACCACATGAAGCTCCCGAGGCTATCTCGAAAGCCGTGGCCAGCTTGCCTCCAGAACAGATGTTTGAACTCATGAAACAGATGAAGGTTGGTCTCTCTGTTTGAGTAACTTTTTCAGTTTGTCAGGGCCAAATTTTTATGGCTCTGCTTACCGTAAGCACAGAAGCTTACGAAAGCAGGGAATTCTGTGCTTATGGCAAGCGTATTTCAAGGGTTAGCGGCGAATTTTGGCTTCTGCGCGTGCGTACTCCGCGTTACTAGGCATTCTACGCTTACAAGGCTAGCGCAGAAATTCTGCACTTGCATGTTAGTGGAGAATCGCGATCGTAAGCACAGAATTCGGCGGTAATCAGAGCCATGAAATTGGGCCCAGTTCTACTTTGTACTCACTTTCAAAGCTCTTTGTGGTCTATCTCTGTCTATATATCCTCTTCATTCTGCTGGCCAATCCTCATCCACTAAAATTGCTGCTTTTGTAAACTTGTACTTAAGCATTTCAAGGGCACGAAGGCAATGACTACGGGGCATGGAACATTCATTGCCCAGGGCTGGAATTTCACAGCCATTGCCGTCGTTGCCCTTCAAGTGGCCGTGATGCCCCTTTCAAGGGCACGATGGCAGTGACTAGGGGACATGGAACATTCATTGCCTCCAAGAATAATCAGGTCTGCTGTTTCGAAACAATTTTATGGTCAGAGAGTCTTCAAGTTCTTTGCACCTTCATAATGATGGAAAGACTGGCCGGTTCATATTCACCAAGCCAACTCTGTTCTGATTTTCAAGAGACCTTAAAAGACTTAAAGGAACATTACATCTGGATTTAAAAGAAACAAACTCAACAATAAAAAGTTGCTGGCAGTATAAGCACTTTATGTTAACCACCATATACATAAACTGACAAACTTGTTTGAGAGAGATCCTTTGACCATCTGGGTCACGAGAGAATAGTGAAACACCGATTACAAGTTTTGCATTGCATCGATGCCAAAACAAAAATGAATAAAACGCTCACTGAGCGATAAACTCCAAAGGCCGAAATAAGATGATTTATTTCTCATCAAATATGAAATTTCAGACAGAAATATTTCAAGGGATGTTTTCTATACTATCATCATGATTAGACCGTGTTAGTTTTATGTAAATCTGTGATCTTCACGAGTTTTGTTTCTTCCCAATTCTGTATTGTTCCTTTAATTAATTTTAGCTCTGGTAATACTGGTTTTATTTCTGATCTTGTAGTTGGTGATTCAGAACAACCCAGTGGAGGCCAGGAACATGCTTCTACAGAATCCACAGCTTGCTTACGCCTTACTGCAAGCCCAGGTCGTCATGCGCATCGTCAATCCAGAAATCGCTGTGGTAAGCTAGAAAGGAAAGTTGTCTCTCAAAGGCGTGACCTCCTTAAGTTGATAACATTTCTACAGATCAACCCTCCCACTATGAGTGTGTTTCTTAAAGCCATTGGACACTTTCGGTAAACAGTATTTTCCAAAGGCCAACACTTCGTGTATCAACTGCTATATAAAAATAACAAACCTGTGAAAATTTAGGCTCAATCGGTCATCGGAGTCGGGAGAAAATAACGGGAAAACCCCCCTTGTTTCCGCACGTTTCGCTGTGTCATTTTTTACTCAAAAAGTAAAGCATTTCATGGAGTAATATTTCAAGAGAAGTCTTTCACCATTACCTTCTGTAAACCCTGTAAATTATTTGTAAATGTGTGAACTTTTTTTTTTTTTTTTTCTGTACCGAAAATGGTATGATGGCTTTAGTCTCTGATCTACCCCAGTAAATGGACATACCTAGTGGAATTGCAACCCCTGCTCGGTTATTTTTTACTCTTTCCTGTTAAACTCACTCCATTGTGCTGTTTTTGTACGATATTGTTGATTTTGTGCGTTTAAACATTCTATGCTAAAATGCGAACAATAATGTGGTGTCATAATTATTATTTTTTCTTCAAATTTATGTATTTTCTTCAGACGCTTCTTCACAAGCAAATCAATGTACCTCAAGTTCTCGTGCCACCTGACATGCCCCAGACCACACAACAGCAGCCAGGCATTATCCAGGGTCAGGGGCCAGGTATGCCCATGATGCCCGGTGGACAAGGTGGCCCTGGACCAGGCATGATGAACCAACGCCCACAGATGATGCCCCAGCAGCAGGGACCAGGTAGGTTAACTGACCACTCCCTCTTTTTTTTTGTTCCTTCGCTTACCCCTGTCTTACCCATTTTCTTACCCCTCTCCTATCCACATCCCTCGGTTAGCCCTGGAGTACTTTTACTTTTGTAAAAAAATAATTCCCGGGTGTGGAACCAACTTCTCCTGCTGACTGTCAAATCATCTCCATCCATCACAACATTGAAGTCAAACTTAAAATCTCGAACCAGATTACGTAACGGAGCTTTTCGCGAATCTTTCAGAAAAGCACTTGATAAAGGTAATCAAAAGGATTGTTTTTTTAACACAATTGAAATCTATTTATAGTCATATGACTCGATTTCCTTATTGATTGAAAACATTTTAAATGAAATTCAGCAAAGTTCACGACTTGACATTTTCGCTCAAGCAGGTCTTTAAGTTTAGTAATGGTTTAATATTATTTTTGATATTCCTTGTTGACCAGGTGGGATGATGCGGGGTCCGATGCACGGACCGAACATGGATCAACGAGGACCCATGGACAATAGAGGACCCATGATGCAACAAGGCCCCCCTAACCAAATGGGCATGGATCGAATGGACACAGGTAAGCTGGAGTCTGTTTGTTGGTCTGTCTTTCTGCTTGTTTGTATATTTCACTTCTGTTGTGATTAGGCATCGTACCAATGTTTGTTACGTAGCCCATATGGCATACATGCAACGCCAAAAGAATATTTTGTCAATTTGTAATGGCAGCAGTATTTAAACAAAAATTGAATCATGCTCTTTCACTTTCGCAGAGCCAATGGGTCAGCGAGGTGGTATGCCGCCCCTCAGCCAGGAACAGCGAGGAGGGTTCGACAATCGCAACCAGATGGACAACCGAGGTCCAGCGCCGGACCAGAGAGGTCAACCAGACCCAAGGTCACATGACCCCAGACGACCCGATATACGAGGTCCGGACATACGAGGTTTTGACGGGCGAGGGAACGACCCTAGAGGTCAACCCATGAGAGGCGGTGGTGACCCTAGGGTCATGGAGAGAGGAGGACCAGGCATGCCGGTAAGCATCTAGGGAGGGTTTTTGCTTCTTAGAAATGAGTACAAGCGTAAGAGTATATCACGAGGAAACAATGAAATGAAAAAAGTTACAAGAAAGATGTTAGTACAGTCCAGAGTCGTACAAAACACTACATTTAAGTATTGTTGTTTTTTATCTGTTTCTAGGGTGGACCACCAGTACCCCAAATTGGCCAGGGTGGCCCAGGAGGTCCGGTGGGGCCTGGAGGTCCAGTGGGGCCAGGAGGTCAAGTGGGGCCAGGAGGTCCAGTGGGGCCAGGGGGACCAGGATTCGGAGCACCTCAACCTACGCAGCAAGAACAGGATAAGGTGAGTTTGCAATGGGCAATGGAGGGATTGGTAACCAGTCTATTAATAATGAAGCATCTGAAAAATTTAACAATTAAAAAAAAAATTCTTTTATTGATTTTCTTTTGAAGCAATCGGATCATACTGATTAAAACGTTGAGTTGTCTACCACAGGTTCTTTTCAGTACAAACACTTCTCAAAAAGATATTTTCACATGGTGCTACCATAAACCTCACCTGATTATCCTTTGACTTTGCAAAATTTCAAATCCTACTGGCTATACTTTGTTGACCCTTCCCAATTGCTGTTCATGTGCTAATGTGTAATAGTTTACCTCAATTTCCTCCCTCTTTGGTATTTGTTATTGTTTAAAGACACTGGACACTATTGGTAATTGTCAAAGACCAGTCTCCTCACTCGGTGTATCTCAACATAATATGCATAAAATAACAAACCTGAGGAAATTTGAAATCAATTGGTCGTCGAGTCAAAGTTGCGAGAGTATAATGGAAGAAAAAACACCCTTGTCGCACAAGGTGTGTGCTTTCAGATGCTTGATTTCGAGACCTCAGCTGAGGTCACAAATTCAACTCAAATACTTTAGTTAGAAATTACTTCTTTCTCAAAATTTAAGTGACTTCAGTGTGAGCCGTTTCTCACAATGTTTTATACTATCAACTGCTCTCCATTGCTTGTTACCAAGTAAGTTTGTATGCTAACAATTGTTTTGAGTAATCACCAATAGTGTCCAGTGCCTTTAACTTTTGGTTCCCTGATTCTGTCATATATTATTCATTCATGTTTTCTTTTTATGCAGTGGTTGCCTTTCCCTTTTACAGGTCAAATTTAAAATAGAAAATTTTGTTAGACTTTTTGATTTGATTGATTTGAAATGGTTGATTCAGAATTGAAAATGTATTAAAAATTTGTCTTACCTCGGCCCAAGTTAGTCAAAATTAGTTTAAATTTACCCAGTCATTCTCCCCTAGAGTTTTATTAATATTGATACTTGTTGTTTCTTTTGTTCAGGCTGCTCTGATCATGCAAGTACTACAGCTATCCCCAGAGCAGATCAACCTCCTCCCTCCAGAACAGAAGGCTAGCATCATGTTCCTTAAAGACCAGATTGCACGCAGTCAGGGACAACTACCATAAGCCAAGACACTACACAACAGCCATGTTGGTCTATTTGTGAGTATGGCTTTGTGAGCCAAAGTGAGGTTCGGGGTTCGAATAGACTGGTACCTCTACACTTTCCAGGGGTGAGAAATGTTTGATGTGTTTCTTGTTCCTGAAGGAGCAGATTGCACGCAGTCAGGGACAACTACCATAAGCTCCTAATACTGGAATACATTACTCTACAGCCATATTGGTATATTTGTGTGTATGACTATGAGAGCCAAAGTGAGGCTCGTGGGTTAAAATAGACTGGTACCTTTACACTTTACAGGGGTGAGAACTTTACAATGTTTTTCATGTCACTCAAGGACCAGACTACAGGCAGTCAGGGACAACTACCATAAGCTGGTTACTGGGTACAATACACTACTACCATAGTGGTCAATTTGTGTTTATGGCTATGCGAGCCAAAGTGAGGCTCGCAGGTAAAAAAAAGTCTGGTACCTTTTTGCATTTCTTTATTTGGGCATGTCTTTTTTTTCCGGGGGGTGGGGGGGGGGATTGGAGATTGATGTTTATTTCTTATTGTTGACTTAAATTTGTTGTCGTTTTTGTGGGGGGGGGGGTCGGCACTCAATAAATGTACATTAAGTTCATCATCTTTGTGTAATACCATGTTGGGTAGCACCAAACCATTTTTATTCCTGTACGTTAGAATTCATACAAATTTGAATAAATAAATCCAGTATCTGGAAGTCTACTAAACTCAACTGATTTTGTGTCACCTCTAAATTATTTTGTTGTCATTTATAATTCAAGTTTCTGTATAAAATTATCAAAATATTCTGATTAAATAAGTCATGATCCATATAACATTGCATTAATTTGACACATAATAATGATTTCAAAGTCAACAAAATATATTTTGCTATATTTTTAAAACTAAGTACAGTCGACTCCTGTTAATACGAGGTCCGCCGGACTGGCCCATTTTCCTCGTATTATCCAAATCTCGTCTTGAACGCAGCGTGCTAAAAATAGATATACATGTCATCATTGTGCATGCACACAACACGCGTAGGTGCATATACATGTACAGGAATGGTTGTTATTATATAAACAAATTATCATTTTCAGTCTGAAAGCTCACTGCTCGTAAAGTTCATACCAGAACTAGTCCCCCCCCCCCTCCCCTTCCTAGGGAAAATATTCCACTCATAAATACTGATAAAGTCAAGAAAATAGATAATCATTGTCGCTCGGAACCGACACCCCAGAAACACCTTGTAACATTAACCCAAAGGTCGCAGGTCCAAATCCCACTCTGGTAAATTTGTCTTTGTACAACCCCGAATTCAATCAAAACTACCCAGACAGTTTCCCTTGTGGTTTATAACTTGATGAAGACGGTGTTTCTTGAATCACTGATTACCCCACCTGTCTGTACTTTCTCAAATTATATATTCAGTCTCTACAAATCAGCTTAAAAATCATAAAGGCACTGTTGGTAAATACTGATTGTAAATTCTACATTTTACAGGTCACAAATTACATTATTCGTCACTTCCAATAAATAGATACCGTTTTAATAAGAACATGATATGATATAAAAAAATTATTTCCTTTAAAATATTTGACTAAATAAACAAAGCACACTTGATAATTTCCAGTGAAAGACTCGGATCTCATTTTTAAGGAATAATGTGAGTGTAACTTCTCTTTTTCTGAACAGAAATCTGCTAAAATAGGAGAAAGAATTTGCAGCTCTGCAGTGTAAACTGGGTCTTGGGGAATAGCGGCGGCAGTATCAACTGTGGTCCCAATAAATATTTATTTTCAGTTTCCTACAAATTAACTACATACTAATCAACCAGACAACCATGTCTGTTTCCAACGATAGTAAGCTACGCGTAGGACAGTAAGAACACGGACAAAGCTACACCTATATAAAAACAGGCATTATAGACGATGTGACCTTTGACATCACATGTTTACAAAAGAGCCACAGAGCCTGGACTTCCTGCAGGCATGATTTGTACACAGCTCAATGGAAGAAGACATAAAATCTTATATTTTATGGAGATTGCACTGTCTAATTCTTATCAACTTTTGATATGATTAAAGGAGGCACATCTCAAAACTTGTCCAGCTTTTACTTTCATAACTCTTGGTTTTATGTGGAAATTATGACACAAAATGTCCACTTTTCCATAGGACCAGTGTAGTATCTTGCCTGCCAGCATACTTAAAGAATGTACAAGGTCACACTTATTGTAAACAATGTTCACATGGTCTATATTTAGGCTTGAGTACTCTTCTGTTCCACATCTTTGTCAACTAATCTTGTCTATGGTCAATGATGGTATTGCTGGTCCTGAATTTCTCTCTTGAAGGAGCACAACAATTTTCCCTCTCGTTAGAGGCACTTCTTTGAGAAAAATGTAAATTTGTATTGGAATTTTGCAAAGAGTACCACAGCAAAAGTACAGGGCACCAACAATTGCCGTGGATTACTTCAAGGCATGGTAGTGGAAAAAGGTGTATAAGCTTGTTCCCTGCCGGTTGGTGGCAGTGTCAAATGTGGCCTACATAAAAATACAGACACGGTTTTATACTAATTTACTACTTAAACTAATTGTCTTCTAAAAGTAAATAATTGTAATTTTTGTTTTAAAAGTTCTCCTTGTTATAGAAGAAGCGGCAGCCATCTGCTTTCATGCTGGCATGACGATTGCAGCATTTGTGTAGCACACTTGATAAACTCTTTGGCCCACAGAAAAACACCCCGGCGTTCTTTCTGGGAAAAAAAACAAAGTGATTCAGACAGGAATGAGACTAGAACCGGGCTGTCAGGTTGGGCTTGGGCTCCGGTTCAAGGCACCCTAACGATGTTCGAATCACCACCTTGTGCTAAGTACACGCTGCTCCAAAACTTATAGGCTTGGTAGAGCTGCATTTCCGCTCCAGACGCAGCAAGCCGGAGACAGAGCCTAAGTATGGTTACACCTCGAGGACCTCGGTTCAAATCCCTTTAGGGCGAATAAGTGGATTGATTTTTCAGTCCCTACCTGACTGCTTGAGTTTTCCCTGGAAAGTCGTTTTGGTGTGTAAGCAGTTTGCACTAGCTTATCATATTTTCACAAAATTATAAAGACACAATCAAAGTCATGTGTAAAAGTTTCAGCTGAACACGGTGTCTACTTGCTCTTGGAGAAAAAACACACATCGACTTAAAATTAAAAGAAATCTACTAAACCAAACTTCTTTGGTTCTTACCCTGGATTATCTTGGGCAATCTGCTTGAACGTGTCGTCCCATTTCGGCCGGCCGTAGTTGGTCTTCTGTCTTAGTCCGGTGATGGCATCTACCTCCTGCTCTTCCTGTAAGTAGATATTCTTAGCCTGGCAGAGAAAGCAAGAGCAAGAAGTTCGTTAAGCCATTGGACACTTTCGGTAAACAGTGTTGTCCAAGGCCCACACTTCGTGTATCACAACTTTTATATAAAATGACAAACCTGTGAAAATTTAGGCTTGATCGGTCATCGGAGTCGGGAGGAAATAACGGGAAAACCCACCCTTGTTTCCGCACGTTTCGCCGTGTCATGACATGTGTTTAAAATAAATTCGCAATTCTCGATATCAAGAATTGATATCGGTTTAATGTTTTCTTTAAAAGTACAACGTTTCATGGAATAAAATTTCAAGAGAAGTCTTTCACCATTACCTTCTGTAAACCCTGTAAGTTATTTGTAAATCTGTGAACTTTTATTTTATTTTTCTGTACCGAAAGTGTATAATGGCTTCAAGACATAAGAAGAACATCAAACCCGACGAAGATCTAGTGTGTTGTATAACTTGTTTACTTTCAAGCTGTGGATATTTGGCCTTATATTCAGGACTCAAATTTGGGGTGGAAACCAACAAGACCACAAGGATTTTTGTTCAAAATGTTAACTGTGTTTTCTTTAAGACCAGAATAAAAATTTTAGAAATCCAAGTTAACACCGTGACTTCTTGACTTGCCCTGTGGGCTTCACTACAAACTGTGCAATCCTTTCAGATGTAAATTTTAATAAAATTTAAATTTGTGAGGCCAGAAGGGATCCAAGAGACAAATCTCTTTCAAAACAATTTGTTGCGGATTTATACCAACGACCTCTGGATTAACGTGCCACCGCTCTACGCACTGAACTGTCTAACACTATGTTTGCGGTCTCCCTATTTTCTCAATATCTTTTTCGAGGGTGCCAGTCAGATGCCTTACAACCTGTAACTGCCTAGTAGCCAGGGATCACACTCAAGCTTATGCTACAACCTTGGAAGCGACAACAGATGGATGCGACGTATATTTTAAATACTACATAGAAAAGTTACAGGGTAACTTTTTAACAATTTAAAAGAAAACTTGACTAAGGCGAAAGTTGGACCAACAGCCTTTGGATTAACGTGTCATTATTTACCTGTCTGTGACTCCATCCTCTTGTTAAGTAGATATGATACTCAAGAAACTCGCTGCGACCGCTCTCAGCCAATCTGGTCTCTAGCGAAGTCAGGAGCTCCGTGAACCACTCAAAGGCGTTGGTGTCACGACAAATCCAGAAGAAATACACCTTCTTGAGTTTGAGATCGGAGTCAGGAGTTAGAATCCGTTCACTGTCGAGAAGAAATGGCAGATTAAAATACACTTCTTCTCTCACCCTGGCCCAGCAATATGGAATGAACTCCCACCCCAATCTCAGACAAGTCACTTCTTATACCAGCTTCAAAACTCATTTACAAGATGGAAACAATTTGGCTGAAATGAAAGTCCGCAGTAGATGCAGCTATTGCAGTAAGCAATTCTTTTTGTGTCACAACAAATCAGTGAAGACAAAGACAATTGCTATCATTTGTATCAATATTGTAACAAAACATTTGCTGACCAAAATGGCGTCCGCCCTTGTTAAAAATGCAATGGGTCTGGATTTGATTTGTGATTCTTTCCAAGGGTACAAGAAATGTCAGGACTCAGGGAAATTTGTTGAATGTTTAATTCTGAACGTCTTGAAGACATTGAGAGGAAGAAGCAGAAGCAGATACAAGAGATTTTCCCTAAAGAGACTCGGAAAGCATCAATATAGTTATTTTATCGACAACGTGAACTTACGAGATTGACTTAAGGATAGATGCGAATGGTGTGACGCCGATGCCTGCCCCAACACAGATTCCAACTTCATATTCAAATATGTCAATACTCGCCGTCCCAAACGGTCCATCAATAGCAACTCTACAAAAAAAGTAACAAATTGGTTTTGTGAAAAGTAAATTTAAAAAAACTTTATATCATTCAATTATAATGTCTTACTGAGAGCAGGATACATAAATAAATTATGAGAGGCAAGCATTTGAAATCAACTTAATTTGGGCTATCAACCCAAATTCTAAATTCCTACTTAGGTAATCTTTGGAATTCTTACTTAGGTCTCAAAGAGATAGATTTATAAATAATGCCATCGATGTGACTGAATTCTTACTTCACCGTGCCACTTGTTCTATATGGATAAAATGAGTAAAAGCAAATTCTTACTTGGGTAACCGTGTCACTGGTTCTATATAATTCAATGAATGAAAGCAAATTCTTACTTGGGTAACTGTGTCACTGGTTCTATATAATTCAATGAATGAAAGCAAATTCTTACTTGGGTAACTGTGTCACTGGTTCTATATAATTCAATGAATGAAAGCAAATTCTTACTTGGGTAACCGTGTCACTGGTTCTATATAATTCAATGAATGAAAGCAAATTCTTACTTGGGTAACTGTGTCACTGGTTCTATATAATTCAAAGAATGAAAGCAAATTCTTACTTGGGTAACCGTGTCACTGGTTCTATATAATTCAATGAATGAAAGCAAATTCTTACTTGGGTAACCGTGTCACTGGTTCTATATAATTCAATGAATGAAAGCAAATTCTTACTTGGGTAACCGTGTCACTGGTTCTATATAATTCAATGAATGAAAGCAAATTCTTACTTGGGTAACCGTGTCACTGGTTCTATATAATTCAATGAACATAAGTTGATTCTTACTTGGGTAACCGTGCTACTGGCTGCTCTCCTTCTTGGTCCCCTCCTACACTCTCCTTCAGTTTCATTGTCCAGTCACCGACGATGCGAACGTGGATGCTTAAATAATCCTCCTCAGGGGCCTAATGGCAAAGGAGATTTGAATTTATCCTTAAAAGTTACTTAAAGGCACTGGACCACTATTGGTTATTACTCTAAATAATTGTTAGCCTAAAAACTGTTAGCTGTTAGCATAAAACATTATGAGAATTGGCTCCCTCTGAAGTAACGTAGTTTTTGAGAGAGAAGTAATTTCTCACTAAAATATTTGAATTGAATTTGAGACCTCAGCTAGCCGAAGTATCGAATTCAAGCATATGAAAGCACACAACTTGTGCGACAAGGGTGTTTTTTCTTCCATTATTCTCTCCGTCTCTCGCAACTTTGACAACCATATTTTTAGTTCAAATTTCACAGGTTTGTTATTTTATGCATATGAGATACAACAAGTGAGAAGACTGGTCTTTGTGAGGGCAGGGGGTCGAGTGTCAGATATGAATATTCATGAAGGGTTTGACTCACCGATGTCAATGTAAATGGATGCCACTGTATCCTCGATATGGACGGGCACAGAAGGAAGATGTACTGACCGGGCAGCATCTTAAAGCCTTGTTTCTTCATTTGGAGCTCGATGACATTAGATGGATGTTGGACAACCTGAGACAAGGAGGCGTTAGTAATACCCAGTTTTTATATAGCGCATTTCACACCCGAAAGGTGTCTCCAAGCCCTTTCAACATGATTACCCCTGGTCACTGGGCCTTAAATCATTCCTTAAACCACCTCAGCTCCCTGGGGAGTATACAGCCTGTGCTACACTTCTCAGCTAAACCAATAGCAAGAACCACCTCTACTCTCGCAGGTACCTATTTACCCCTGGGTGAACAGAAACAATTATAGCTAAGTGTCTTACTGAGGGACACAAAAGTCACGATCGGGATTCGAACCCACACTCTGCTGAACAGAAGCACCAGAGCTTCAGTTTGGTGCTCTTATCCGCTCGGCCACGACACCCTAAGATCAACTGCTTGGTCAGAGTGGTGTCTTGCCTCGCCTTCCACCTCTGGGTCCCCGGTTCGAATCCTACCGGGGGCACTATATGTGGTTTGGGTTTTCAGTCCCTACTTGACTATGTTGGTTTTCCCTGGAATAATCCTCTAAGGTTTTCCTCCCACATCTCAAACTGAAATTTCTTCGTTGTCTTCTCTCTTCCCGTTTTGCTCTAATAAGAGCGCTTTATATCCGAATCCAAAAACTACTAGAGTTTATCTCACCATACCTTTGTGATTATGATGGTATGCCAGGCTCTGTAAAGTCTAAAGATCCTCTCAAAAACGTAACACACCATCGGAAACAATAGCCACTTCCAACTCTGCATCAATACAAAAAAATCAACACAAAATAAACCTGTTTGACTAAATTATACAAAAACATTTAACCAATAGTGGTCTTGTCAAAATTAATCAAAGACAGGTAGTCGGATTATAAATCTCTGATGTCAAAATCTCTGATGTCAGATTTCCATTGGACTGTATTTCTATCAGAGACATGGTTTACTCGCTGAAAAAACTAAAAGACTGCGTTCTCCAATAGACTAAAAGACACGCCCACTCTCTTGAAAGGTTCAAAAACAAAATGTCTCCTGACAATGACTTGAGCGAGCTAGTCGAAATGTTCAGATCATTTAAGAACTCACTCCGCGTTAGTGAAGTTAATAACAATCCACTATAAGCTATTGTTAAGTACATGTTGTAACAGGCCTGATACTTCACGGAGGCAACGGAGGCGATTGCCTCCGTTGCCCCTTGCCATTGCCTTGGTGCCCTTGACAATTTCCTCATAGAGTGCCCTTTGTCAAAGAGAAAATGCCTTGGTGCCCTTGCCCTTTCAAAAACGAAGCATACAGGCCTGGTTGTAATCCTGGCCGACTTTCTACATTCTGCCCAGGGTAGTAGTTAATAAACAGGACAGTTCTTTTCTGAACTGAGAAGTCTCCTGAATTCTGAAAATCTACTCCGCGGTATACATTCATTTGTAGCAAGACAAGTTCTCAAAAGAATATAATCTACCAAGCGATAGACTTACACATGGTTTTACTGCTAACCCAATATATTTAGATCATAAGGTCTTCCCCTACTACTACATTTTATTAAAAAAGAAAACACTGGAAACTAATTATTACTCACTGATGCTGATCCGTTTACAAACTCTGGATTTGGACACTGCTCCGATGGCCACTCCGTGTACAATTCATAACAAACCTTAGGGTCATGATGAGCAACGTTGGATTGTGAACTCACAACTCCTCTAGATAGATACAAACCAAGAAGATGCTTTCAGAAATCGCCAATGAACGAGATAAAGGAAAACAAAATAAAAGCCTAAACTGTTTGGTGAAAACCTTGTTCTTTAAAACTACATTACTTCAAAGGGAGTCGTTTCTAGCAATGTTTTATAATACCAACAACTCTCCAGCATGTGTCCAGTGCTTTATAACAAAGTAAGTTTTAAAGGGTTTTGATACCTTTTGTAGATCATGTTTTTGGCCATGACATGAATCCCTTATCACCGTCAATGGAGATGAATGATATATAATTTACCTGTAGAAGTTTCAGCTTTGTTAGTCATCAAATTTTTGAGTGAAAAAAGTGAAAATCAAAGAGCGATGTTTTCAGGAGAGCCGTGTTTTTTTTGTAGAGGCTGAAACTTGGAAATTGTTTTACTTATTTCTCAAAAACTACCGGTACAGCTCCTCGGCAAGTAATATTTTAAAGGAAGCTTTCTACCATCATTATCTTTGAACCATGTAAGCTTAAACCAAATCTGTGGATGTTTGCGTTTTGTGTTGTATTGTACAAAAACTACCCAAACCCTTTATACCCTTGAATTAACCAAAGGTTCACCCTCTATTTTAACCATCTCATCACATTATTAACTTACAACAGGGTAACCAAACTTTGTAAATAATTCAAATATTAAAGTTATGGGGGGTAAACTTACAATGCACCATGAGCAAGGATCATAGCAAAGTAGAGTACAAAAAGATGATGGGTGAACCAGAACGTCTCAAAATAGGACCTCCTGCAAAAGAGCGCAACACCCACACAAAAATATCTCAATAATGCTTCTTACATATAAATTTTGGGGAATAAAAAGTGATTTATTTTTCAAAAAACGCATTACTTCGGAGTGAAATTTTTCTCAAGATGCATTTTATTTTACAAAGCTTCGCCAGGAAAGTTTTGTAGCCATTTATTTTCAGAGCCATTACCAAACACAGAAAGCCTCTTTAAAGGAACTGGACACTATTGGTAATTACTCAAAATAATTGTTTGTAGCATAAAACCTACTTTGGTAATGAGTAATGGAGAGCCGCTGATAGTATTAAACATTGTGAGAAACGGCTCCCTCTGAGGTAAATAGTTTTCGAGAAAGAAGTAATTTTCCACGAATTTGATTTCGAGACCTCAGAATTAGATTTTGAGGTCCTGAAATAAAGCATCTGAAAGCACACAACTTGTGCAACATGGTTGTTTTTTCTTTCTTTCATTATCACGCAACTTCGACGACCAGTTGAGTTCAAATTTTCACAGATTTGTTGTTTTGTGCATATGTTGAGATACATGTACACCAAGTGATAAGACTGGTCTTTGAAAGTTACCAATAGTGTCCAGTGTCTTTAAAGGAAATCTCAGCATAATTTATGCAATCTTGTTGTCCACAATGTTACTGAATACAACTCCAGGAAGTGATTAGCTGGATAGCCCCCCAAGCCACTTCCTTCACCGTTGCCCACATTTCCGGAAAGTCACACCCATGGAACAAAATGCTTCAAGTTCTAACTCTTGCTTCTAAAATCCTGTGAATGAATGTCTAGAAATGTTTGTTTAATTTGGGGTGGAACAAAGACAAATTGACTAGAGGGGGATTTGAACCAACGACCTCCAGTTTAACGTGTCAGCGCTCTACCAACTGAGAAATCTAGCTCTAACGTTGGCAACTCCCTATTTTGTCAATTTTGTTTGAAGGTGCCAGTCAGAAGCCATACAACCGTTAGTTACACTGTAGCCACAGATCACACACAAAGTTACCCAACTTTCATTTACAGAAATTGGTGGGGTGAAACAAAGAAAAACTGTCAACAACTCCAGTTTAACGTGCCATCGCTCTACCAACTGAGCTATCTAGCGCTATTGTTGGAGGTCTCCCTATTTTGTCAATTTGTTCAGGGGTGCCAGTCAGAAGCCATACAACTGTGTAGCCAGGGATCACACCCAAGTTCACCCAACTTT
The DNA here is from genome assembly GCF_902459465.1 of Asterias rubens. Classification (NCBI taxonomy): domain Eukaryota; kingdom Metazoa; phylum Echinodermata; class Asteroidea; order Forcipulatida; family Asteriidae; genus Asterias; species Asterias rubens. The sequence continues at coordinate 17,614,366 of NC_047072.1, forward strand.
TACTGAATAAATTGTACGACAAAAAAATAAAACCACCACCATCGCATTCACCCTTAAAGATGAGAGGGACAACAAGACTCAACAAATTTACTAATTTCTGTGCTTGAGGAAATACATTTTGTAGGAAGATCCGTCTTACCTGATAAACTCTGTGGCGCTTGAGAACATTAATATAAGGACTAAAGATAAGACTGCACCAGTCCATCCGGGTAGGAGTACCAAAGCTTTCTCAACCAGTCCAAGACCTAAGCTATTCTGAAAATGAAAAAATATAAAACAAACTTGATTAACACAAAATGTGGGTAACAAACTCAAAATTTAACTTACAGGGTTTTGTTACCTTTTTGTACAAGTTTTTGGCCATGACATGAATCCCTACTCACTGTGAATGGAAATCACAGAGCAATATTTTTCTTATCTCGAGTTAGGACGAGTGTCACTCATCCTAACTAGGACTGGTCTAAACTTTTTAATCACTCCTTAAAGGCAGTGGACACTATTGGTAATTACTCGAAATAATTATTAGCATAAAACCTTTCTTGGTGACGAGTAATGGGGAGAGGTTGATGGTATAAAACATTGTGAGAAACAGCTCCCTCTGAAGTGCCATAGTTTTCAAGAAAGAAGTAATTTTCCATGAATTTGATTTCGAGACCTCAGATTTAGAACTTGAGGTCTCGAAATCAACCATCTAAACGCACACAACTTTGTGTGACAAGGGTGTTTTTTTCTTCCACAATTATCTCGCAAGTTCGATGACTGATTGAGCTCAAACTTTCACAGGTTTGTTATTATTTTTATGTCTATGTTGAGGTACAGCAAGTGAGAAGACTGGTCTTTGACAATTACCAACAGCGTCCACTGTCTTTAACATTCCTAGTCCTAAGTTAGGCCTGTCTTTGTGAAATCGACCCCAGTGCCTTGAAGTAGCAAGAATCACCTTTGAAATAACTCTAATGGGATTAAGTTTAGCTCCGTTCGCCGTCGTCCGTAGGCTGAGGACAGACGCTAGTTCCCCGCTCTCGCCACTTGCAGCATTGTAGAGATGTTGAAAGTTGAAACAGTGACTGACGACATGCATGACTGTGAAGATAACGATTAAGTAGGCGACAACTTTGTGGAATGTGATGTTCTTGTCGAGTTGTCGCCGTAGATTCCGACGATAATACTAGAAAAATGAATAAAAGTTGTCAAAGAGGTGGGAATTTCATTTCATTCAGTTGTTTAAAGTTATTATTTGAGAAGAATTTTGGCCAAAGATTGGAAATTTTGAAGGTTTTCATGCTTCGTTTTAACAAGTTATTTATTTAATGTTTGACAGGGAAGTTTTGAACTTGATCTTGGGCCATTTTTTGTGAATATCGAGAGACTAAGCAAGAAATATTGCTTAGCACAAATAACAAACTTTTGCTTAGAAAAATAAGGTTACCAGCCAGAACACCATCAGTTAATTACCATTGCTGTGACTGGTACCTCAGTCATTTCTTGCTTAGCCAAGAAATTTGCTAAGCAGAATTTTCTGCTTAACAGCTTTTGAAACTAGGCCCTGCGGTGGATTTCGCAAGGAGTTAAGACTAGTCTTATCTCAAGTTAGAATGAGTTACTCGTCCTAAGCCTTAAGTTTTTAATATCTCCTAGGACTAGTCTTAAATTAGGACTAGTCCTAACTCTTTGTGTAAATCGACCTCTGGTTGTTGACTTACATTATTTGTCTCGCAGGAACCCCTGAAGAATGAGATGATGTTCCTGCAGACTGGAAGCAGGATCATCATGCTGTTGAGATTCAGGCATGTTGCGCTGGCTCTAGCGACGGGAAGACTCGCCTGGATCAGAATAACAGGACATCATCATGATTAATCATCACATAACAATAGTCTTTGTATTAATTTTGGTTTAACCCATACACCGATGTGTGTTAGCACTCATTACCTTCCCGAGTCCTGTGAACAAATATCACAGGCATGTTACTCGGGTGGGATTCGAACCCACGACCCTTGCAATTCTAGAGCAGTGTCTTACCAACTAGACTACCGAGATTGCCCGGTAGCTATAGGCAGTTGAATCCTATGTTTTTGTAGTCTTGGTTTCAAGACCTTCGCACCAAAATGGTGAGCAATTCCAACAGGGCATCCAACTGGATCAATTCCAACAACAGAGGGCACCACTGTCCTTGGTTATATTTTATAGCTTGAGCGAAGCAGTTGTCAACTGAAGAGGAAAAGTGCGCCGAATAATAATAGGCTAAATCTAATAAATATCTTTTAATTCTGTTGAGTATCAAATTACCCTTACAATGTAGCCTACACAATTACACAAATGAAATAGACACCTTCTTCATGCTTGTGCAACTCGTTTTGATTCTGGCCAACTGTAAGACAAATTCTGGACCAGTAAACATGTTGAGCTACAAACCCTGCAGTCTGGTGGATTTCCCAAAACAGTTACGGCCTATAGACGATGTGACCTGTGACATCACACGTTTACAAAAGAGCTACAGAGCCTGGACTTCCTGCAGGCATGATTTGTACACAGTCCAATGAAAGAAAACATAAAATCTGATGGAGATTGCACTGTCCAATTTTTATAAACTTTTGATATGATGATGAAAGGGGGGCACATCTCAAAACTTGTCCAGCTTTTACTTTCATAACTCTTGGATGTATGTGGAAATTATGACACAAAATGTCAACTTTCCCATACTACTAGGACCATGGGTGCAGTATCTTGCCTGCCAGAATACTGAAAGATTGCACAAGGTCACACTTATTGTAAACAAAGTTCACATGGTCTATATACCTACCCCCATTAGATGACGCATGTAGTAAAACTCGTCTGAATTTGCGTATGTGATGTAGGATACTACCCATGCTAAAATGTTGGCCAAGAACCACACAACCTAGCAGGTAAAAAATAAAGAGTTAAGAAATGCTTCTTAGTCAACAAACTAACATTTCTGCATCAAAATAACAAACTTTGTGTATTAATTAAAGGGCCACCAAATTGCTGTCAGATTCGGCACTTTGGAATATGAAGATAGGGTTTGTAATGAAATGAAAAAATGGTATTCGATGATTCACATAGGGCAAGGCAATGTGTAATTTATTGACACAACTCGGTCCGCTATTTTGTGGAATCAAATTTTTGACAAAATTTGCTGTTTGGAAAAGAACCCTAAACCTGTAGCATTGCTTTTCGCAAACATCAGGAACCATGAAGAAATATCAAAAGGAAACGTGAATAATGAAAAAATGGCAACTCACCAATAAAATCCATTTTACTCCTTCGTTAATGAATCGATCCCCCATATTTACTAAGACTGTATTGGCATCTTAGCACCGCAAGAAAATATGCAAGTGGGGTCGGTCCTCTGAGCTTGATCTTGATAGTAAGGTGAATTTTTAACCTAGAAAAATAAAAACAGTGTAAAATAACCTTTTGTTAAGCAGATTTAAGGTGATGTGTAGTACAGATCTACCTAGATGTCTCTTCCTACACTACAGTGTTAGTTTTATATGATAGGTCTAGTGTACTCCTAGAACTATGAGGTTCGTTCCGCTATAATCGACCGTCTTCGCTGTCATGGAGACGATAGCGATTCGAACCTCTATTTATAGTTTTAGGACTAGGAGTAGGCCTACCTGCCTAGTACTAGTATACATAATTATTTCAGTTTTATGCTCAAACATTGCTTAATATTTTATATGTACATTTATTTTAAAATCTGTTGGACATGCTGCTGCTGGCCGGACGGATGGGCGTGGCAAAATATTAATGGTACACTCTGTGAGTGACTGACTGGCGTGACATGACATGGAGGAGGTAAATCAAGGGAGAGTGTGTTTTACTTCTAAAAAACTTATTATAAATATAAAATTTAAAAGGCTTGAAGAGTCGAATGGTTTCGAATTCGAGTCGGCCACACATGACCCCCCTACCATGCCCCCCCCCCTCCCCAACGGATGAATTGAAATTGAATGTTGTTGGTCCTTGGTTGACTCACACTCACAGTCACACCCTACCTCTCTTATTTTCTTAGCCAAGGTTAACCCCTACCCGACACCAGACATGTCAAGGATATCATATGCATAATAAACTAGATCTTTTAATTTCTCCATGTGTAATAATAAAGACAAGACTAAGTTAAGTTACTAATAGATTTGAAACGTGCCGTTTTTGGCAGTTATTGGAGGCATTCGATCGTTGTTTTACCTGATTAATGATGATGTTGGGTCCGTCCCTTGCAATGTCCGAATCCTGTGTCACTATGGAAGGAAAAATGACATGGAAAGAACGCATTTCTCACTAACAAATCCTACAAAGTGTCTGGTGTTTCTAGCCAAAAAAGTCGGGCAAGTGTCGAACACCACAGCCAACTTGATAAACCTTGTTTGTTTTTGTTCAATGAGAAAATCAACAACTTTTGTGAAGGGCGCCCCCTCAAACGTCTATTTATAACCAGACGATGTGACCCGTGTTTACATTCAAACCGCCCTCTGTTGAAAAACACTGTATACGTCATGTTTCGCCGGGCAAAAAGACACGTTAGTCATGGTAAGATTGCATGCACTTTCATGGCTTCCAACCATAGAGCTACATATAAATATATAGCTCTATGCTGCCAACACACAAAGGTTTTGCCCGGCGGTGGTATGCGCGCGAATCATGTTATGATTCTCGTGTGACGTCAGAGGTCACGTCGTCTATACGTAATTGGACGGCCCAACGTGAAATGAAACATAGGGGTGTCAAAAAATATGTGGGTGAATGTTGCTTCGTAACTAAAATGCCCAAATTATCCAAATTGTCCATCTGGTGGGAATGTTGTATATTTTAAACTTTGTGAGGGGAAGTTATTGAAATCTATTGTTTGATTTAGCTTTACTAATGTAGAGAAAATCCATTTAAAATACGTTTTCCTATACGTCAATGGTGTGGCTGATACACCATAATAGTACGGTGTTCCATTAGTGCCACCTCCATTATTAATTTTTGTTTTACCCGTAACTGTTTTTGATGTGCGACACTTTTTCTTTTTTGTGCGGCGCAATTCTTGTGCGTGGCACTTTTTCCGTCGCAGTGTCGCAGTTTGTTGTCGTCGACATTATTTTGTTGTGCTCATTTTTTATTAATATTAATTTAAGTTTGTGTTACTTAGTTTTGAAATTTGGCCCGAAGAAAATCCGGCGGTCTGGGAAATTACTTCTTTCTTCTCGAAAAGCACTCCACTTCAGAGGAAGCCGTTTCTCCGTTTTATGCTATAAACCTCTCCCCATTACTCGTAATCAAGAAAGGTTTTATGCTAATATTTATTTTTTAGAAACTACCAATAGTGTCCACTGCCTATAAAAATTTACTTTAGCATATGAGAGCTGATAGTGTAAACGGTTGTGAGAAACGGGTGCCTCTGAAGTAAACGTAGTTTTTGAGAAAGAGGTCTCACTACGAAAGTACTCCCCATTTCAGCCTGAAAGACTTACAGCCTATTTCATATGCATCTGAAAGCACACAAGTAATGCAACAAGGGTGTTTTTTTTTTCTTGTTTTTTCTTCTTCATTATTATCCTTGCAAATTCGATGGCAAGTCCGTGTTATTTGATGCATGACGCCAAGTGAAAACTGGGCCCAATTTCATAGAGCTGCTAAGCACAACAATTTGCTAAGCCTGAAATTTCTTCCTCGATAAAAACAGGATTACCAGCCAAATTTGCATTTGTTGCATAGTGCTTGTTACTGGTATCCAGCTTTTGTTTGCTTATCCTGAAAATCACATGGACATTGGTTGGTAAACCTGTTTTTATCAAGGAAGAAATTTCATGCTAAGCAAATTTTTGTGCTTAGCATCTCTATGAAATTGGGCCCAGGTCTTAGACACTACCAAACGTACGTGTCCACGTGCCTTTTAACCCTCCCAACACTGTACAAAAAAACACTACGTGGACGCCGTTTTAAAGTCCCCAGGTTCAAGTCACTACGTAGACGTGACCAAAGACCTATGTTTTCTCAGGTACGGTTTAAACGGGTTGCTTACGTTGGACCCAGACACCTGTAAAAATGTCTTCGTTGAGATTAATGCCGAATATCTTGAGCAGCTGTCCAGCGCCAGAATATTAATCTGCCATTGGAATACACGATTTGAGAAGCGTTACCGTCAGACGACACAAAAGGTGCACCATAAAAAATGGCGTTGGTTGACAAAAAGTATGGCAGTAGAGTACGTAGGCCTACGTTTTCTTCATGTGTACGGTTTTATCCTGGTTTACGGTGAGCTTTTATGATAGCTTTTGAACAGCTTAAACAAGTATCAAAGCCTTTAGTGTAGTAGTCCTGGCCGCCTGGTTGCTGGGAGCACTGGGCGTGTCCATCTGTCCTAACCCCTAACTGATGGACACGCTCCATGCAGAGTCCACTCCAACACAAAGGCCTACAATCGGAGATAGTTCAGCGGCGGACCTACATCAATGTACGATTGTGTTAACTGTTTCCGTGTTATGCACCCCGCCCCGCAAGTTCATGTGCATGACAGTCAATAATGTGTGAGTGTACGTGCACATTCAATGCGCGTACATGTACTGTACGTTTGTTACTTTAGTAACAAACGTACAGTACATGATGAGATTTTGGACTCTATCTCCCCGCATGGTTGAACATGTCGCTAACAAAATAAAACTCCAAAATGCCCTCTCTATCAGTACTAAATAAGGAACATTCTTATGTTTGCAATTGGGCGGGCCCTAGGCCTACATAATCCCCATGACCTCATCCAAAACTTCATCCAGTCGTAACGCAAATCAAAGTCAAAGTCTCTCTTATAGGCATGATAGTATGCCATTGACTTTCACTGGACTTTCTTTAAGACCAGGGATTTAGCAGTAGGCCTTGTTATGGAAAAGTCTACCCGACAACATTAAAACAAGTGCAAACAGACTCGAGAATTCATTTAAAAGACAAAGCTATTAAAACACATGTATTGTGCTCTTACTTTAAAGGAACACGTTGCCTTTGGCCGGTCGAGTTGGTCTTTGAAAAGCGTTTTTGTAACCGTTTGTTATAAAATGCATATGATTAGAAAGATATTTTAAAAGTAGAATATAATAATGATCCACACAAGTATCACTCGAAATTGCGTGGTTTTCGTTTTACCTCGTCGACAAACACGGTCGGCCATTTATGATAAATGGCCGACCGTGTTAGTTCGCAAAGTAAAAGGAAAACCACGCAATTTCGAGGCAATTCCAAATAGGTGTGGACCATTGAATTCTACTTTTAAAACATCTTTCTAACCGTATTTTTTTATGAATGTTATAGCAAACGGTTCAAAGACCAACTCGACCAAACCAAGGCATCGTGTTCCTTTAAAAAAAGAGTCTTACTTTGTCAACTATTTGTCCTTGATACTTACTTATCTCATTGTCTAACTTTAATTTATCCGTTTCATCTCAACGCGCACGGAGATTTGTGATTTTGATTTTATGCGCCACTTTATTTTAATTAACGGATTTTTACGTGATGCGCATTGTGACCGCGAACAATAATTTCCGGTGGTTCAACAATAATACTATGATCACATTTTTTGCGTTGTTCAACACTAAAACATGGCCCATTTTCTGAAAAGGGCGGGTGTGAAAGTTACACTCGTACGTATCGATTTCTAGCTGTTGGCGGACACCGGACGTGCGGGTGATTTTTCCATAGGAAAAGTAATTTCTGGTGCAATGATACGCAGCATCATAATATTAAATGTTGTTTTATACGCCAAAAAAGTATTAATGATTTAAATTACTTAAACAGTTGGCAATATAAAAAAAAAATCGCGAATCATCTCTAAGCGCAATGCACGGAAAAGTGTGATCTCAACCATCAGGGCGGCAGGTCATAACAGTCGTGGCCGGGGTTGAGGTCCAAAATGATAATTCATGTGCTTCCCATATTGCGTTTATGATAATTTTATGCATATCACAGTATAATTCGAGCCCTTTCCACAAGATTTCGTGAACAACGTTGTCAAAAATAACTTAAACGAACGATCCCAACTACAGTTGGGACACCCCAACTACATTTTGGGACGACAAGTTGGGACGAAAAAGTGCGGTACACAAACGTTCATACACACTGTGTTTTGGCCATGGTATTTTTGTACGCCGGTTGTTTTTTAGTGTTATATAGTAGGAGGCTGAACTTGTGCACTTTGCAAAACCACTATAAACAATTAACGAATAAACTTTGACCTTGTACACAAACGTATAGCAAAGCAAAACGTAAAAGTGTGATTATCTTGAAAAGTGTACATTTTGAGTATACCAGCTTTTTTTGCACTCCCCATCTCAATTGTGCATATATATTTATGGTGCATATGTTTAAAACAACTTTTTTTGAAAGGTTAATGTACCCATAGCAGGCAGTTAAAAAAAAAAAAAAAAAAATCAAATACCACCTTCATGTAAGGTCATATTAAGGTCAAAAAGTGCCAAAACTTCTTTTTAATTTTTTTGCAAAATTTTACCCCAGGCGGCAGATCTATCCATTAAACTTATTTTCAACATCATAGTGACATTCCAAGTCTGTGAAATTAAGAGTTAATATTTTGTTTTGTACACAAACTTTTAGGAAAATTAAATATAAAGGTGCGATTTTCTCCTAAAGTGCATATCCTGAGCATAACAAATGTTTGTTTGCACATCCTATAGATCCCAGCACTGCATAATAACAGTTTTAACGAACCTTTTTTGAAAGGTAAATAAACCAAGGCAGTTTTAGTTTAAAAAAATTCAAATTACACCTTCCGCATTGGTAAACTGAAACAAGACATGCGTATATGCTGATTCCTGCAATTAGTTTGATTTTAGTTTGACGTGCACAAAAACTGCATGTCTGATATCAGTTATTTTTACTCCCAATCTTTCCAAGTACATGTACGCGGTTAAATACTCAACTTTTAATAGTGAATTAACAAAGTTGAACATTTTTTTTGCAGTAAAATGTTGTTTTATCCTAGTTAGGCCTATACATTGTAGCTACGATGGGGGTATGGGGTATCGTGCAGTGATACATTATATACTTTCTTATCTGGAGTGCCATTAGTCAAAGCTAACTCCAGAGCTACATGTAACCAGGCACACCAAAACCACTACAGCTTGACATACTTTTATGCCAAGTTTCTTTGATGAAAGAATTCTCACTACTCTTCAGGCACTAGCAGACAGCAATGACACTCTCATCACTTTGATCAATCACTTTGTGGACATAACACAGGTCAGAAACATACCATCATCACAGTTGCCCGGCCACTATTACACAGCAGGGAGAAATGAAATTACACGGGCAAGTCCAAAGCTTGAGATATAAATTTTGTTCAAGGGAGGACTACGTCTGCTTCAACTTTCTGAAGGATTGACAACACATGGAAAGTACTTGGCTGGGTTAGGCGTGGACAGAGGCGGGTGTTAATGAAGCCAATAATTTATGACTGAGACCCATGCTTCAAGGCAAAGCCTACTTTCTGTGATGTGAGGCTCTGTGGCACATTAAACGGTCTGTGCTTGAATCTTGGTCGGTCAAAATTGTTTAAACAAGAATGTGGAAGTTAATAAACTTGCCCAAAGTGTGGTTAAGCAGTTAAAATAGAGGGGCGGCAACCACACAGCAGAACTCTCCAAAGCACAGTAGGCCAGCTGTCAGATTTTCTAAGGAGTGACATTGGTCATGAGCTCATAAACAAATTCAACAAGCACTCTAGAAATCCAAACTCCCAACTGTGGTCTCATTACCATGAGATGGTGGAGATTGAGATCCACAATACTCGGAAAGACAGATACTTGATCATCAATCTGGGAGCTTTGTCCGCAATGCTGCCGTCCCCATCATCTATAACCACAGTAACTTTGATCATTAGGGATGTGTTCATCTGGCAGATATGAAACTCCTCAAGAAGACAGAAATGTTGATTATGTTTACAAGCTTTCATAATAAACAGTAAGATTTGATGTGTTCCGACTAAACCCAACCTTGGCGAAGAAGATGACACAGGCTCTGATATTGTGAGAGAGATACCACTGGTATCTTTGACAACCAAAGTTATTGCACCAGTTGATGTGGTATAAGTGATCTTCTAACAACTCCAGATCATGGAACGCAGTATATAATGACAAACTGGAAGCACCGTCTGCTTCAAGAAACTCTCGGTTTTAGTGATGACGGCCTGAAAAAAACATTGTGCAAAAACTGTCTCTGATCTGTACAATACAAATGTTTCAACCAAACGAATTATGTATGGTACAAAAGCCTATCCAAACGGACAGGAAGTTACTGCAACAATTGCTCAATGCTGCCACTGGAACCTACAACCTAGTCTTGATCGCTAGATTGGAGAGGGCTCCACCAAGGTAGTGACACAGTCAAAGAGAATGGGAAAGAAAAAGCCAATTCGAAAGTTCATCGATAGACCCGGGTTCCACTCCTACACGTCAGGTATGGGCTATTGAACAAAGCTAATCTCAAGTTCTTGTCAGACGTTTTCGTAGAGAAGGGCAAGGGTCTACTGGAAAGATGAGGAATAGTACAGGCGGGGGTTCCTTTGTGTTACGGAAGCCATGGTCCTTTATAGGAGAGATGACGTTTTGAGGACACCTTAGCAGGCTGACACCCGGTTGATGCTCCATGCATAGAGGCAGTCAATGAGGATAAGAGTGATTTGCAGGTGGAGAAATGTCACTTCTGGTGAACTTTGGAAAGAAATGCACATTAATTATCCGATACGTGCAGTAACTGAGAGACTTGCCAACCTGTAAGGCAGCTTGCATGCTCTTACATGATGCGACACATCTTCTCCTACATGACAAAAGATTAACTCATAATTTCACAGACTTGGCATGTCAATTTGATGATGAAACTATGTTTTATGGATAGATCTGCCGCCTGGGGTAAAACTTGGCGAAAAAATAAAAAAAATAAAATTTTGACATTTTTGGCTCATTTTGACCTCAATATGACCTTACATGAAGGTGGTATTTGATTTTTTTTTTAACTGACTGGGTACATTTACCTTTAAAAAAAAAGTTGTTTGAAACGTATATGCACCATTGAGATGGGGAGTGCAAAAAATGCTGGTGTACTCAAAATGTACACTTTTCAAGATAATCACACTTTTACGTTTTGCTTTGCTATACGTTTGTATACAAGGTCAAAGTTATACATTAATTACATACGTTTGTCATGTCAAAATTAACTTAAAAATACATTTTATGGATAGATCTATCACTTGAGGTCAAATTTTGTGAACATTTCAAAAATGCAAAATTTGTGCCTTATTTGAAATTTTGACCTTAAAATGAGTCGTTAAGACCCCACATGAAGGTGGTATTTGAATTATTTTGTTTTTCTCAAAAACTGCCAGGGTATATTTACCTTTCAAAAAAAGTTGTTTGAAACCAAAATATGCGCCAATGAGGACGGGGGTGCAAAAACAATTGGTGTACTCAAAATGTACCCTTTTCAAAATAATCACACTTTTACACTTCGTTTTGCTATACATTTGCGTACAAGGTCAAAGTTTATAAGTTAATTACATTGGTTTGTAGTATCAACATAAAGTTAAAAATACAATTTATAGATAGATCTCTCAAATGTGGTTAAATTTGACACAAATTTTGAAAATATTGATTTTTGACCTTTTTTGACCTTTTTACCCCAAAATGACCTAAAAATTCAAAATCAAGCTGGGCATCCACCCTAATCGTCTTCCCGAGCCCATGATCCATACATCTAGCATGGATGCCAGCCATTAACAAACTGTGCCGTGTTTTTTTTTTCGAGAGCACTGGCTGGTCTGCTATAAACCAAACAAACATACATCTACCTCCATGACTTCCCCATGGATGAGTCATGTAATGTCGATCGCAGCTGGCTTGTGAGAGTCGATATCTATGGAACGCGAAAAAGGCAATTATTCTTATCCACCGATCGGTCTTTTGCATGGATTGATCGGTCCTTATCGTCGATCGATCGGTTGCTGGTGCAAATTTTGCCGACGTTCACTGACGTCGGACCAATTCGTGTTAATTGGGCTGTAGCAATGAGTCTTACTCTAAGTTGGGAGTCGTGCTACATAAAAGTAATAGTAGGCCAACTTTTTGTGTACAGTTTCATTCCTGCAGTTCCCGTCTTCATTCGGACGTTCATTTGAGGGAAAAACACAGTATTTGGAGCGTGGGCGACAGGGGGTAGCTGCCTGTCCAGCGCTGCTTGGTGCCGGGCTCATACCTAGTGAAGTACCTGTGATATACTGGTATCTGGGACCAATTACCAGAGGTAAACAAACAAATATTGTTGCTACATTCCTGCTGCTTCTAGTTTATTTTTTATTTTTATTTTTTTACCAATTACTTTACTGTTGTGCAGTGGCTCTATACGTGACCTTTCGGAAGATTTAAGCAAAATTGTTTTTACTCGTTCTCAAAAATGCAACCCTGTGGAGACTTAAGTTAATGTTCATTTTTTTTGTGTTCTTTTTCCTTTCCGATTTATAGACCTTATGCACGATGGTGGTGTGGTGAGCGTGTCCCAATTTCCGTATTATGGATACTTTTTGTTTTCCTTTCTTTTATTTTGTTATCGGTCTCAATAAGTCACTATTTAAATGAGCACAACATGTGTGTGTTGCACTGGCCTGAATATCTGACGTCACACTTCTAGGCTTGAATACAGAGAGTGGCCTCTAGCCTAGGTCAATCCCCGTCCATAATCACCTTTCACCTACATTCATTTATGCAGACGACCGAAAGTGCAGCTGTCCAAAAGTCAACTCGGACCAATCAAAACACTGCTTCAGTGACGTCACTGCACGTTTATCCAATGAAATAAAAGTATCCAATGAAATCACTGGAACTTTTGGGACGCTAGGTGGCAGCAGACTTTACGGTTATAACTAAAACAATGACAATTTTACGTGGCGAGTCCACTAATCTTTTGATCAGTGAGTCAGTCTGCTGCCACCTACCTGGAAATCCAAAGTTTCCCATTGGGATACAGCATTAGCTACATTATTTCTTATCTCCTAATAGATGCGCTACCCTTCATTGTAAAAAACGAAGGGAATATTCTATTTGGTGATGGCGTGCCTGTTGGGCTGTACGGCATTAACGACGAGCTAAGTCTCATCATTAGCCAAGTTAGGAACTCGAGTGCTGGTACCTATTACTGTCGGCTCGCACCACAACGCCTGGCTTTCCAAGATGCGTCGGTGCCCATCGAAGTGATAGGTATGTCTGTGTCTCTTTAGAGATACCCGCATGGTTTACTATAATAACATGTTCCCCGGTTCGGGAAAGGCTTGGTTGGAAAACGTGTACAAAATCACGTTGCCAAAAAGTTTAAAGACACTGGACACTAATTGGCAATTGTCAAAGACTAGCCTTCACAGTTGGTGTATCTCAACATATGCAACAAATCTGTGAAAATTTGAGCTCAATCGGTCGTCGAAGTTGCGAGATAATAATAAAAGAAAAAAACACCCCTGTCAGACGAAGTTGTGCGCTTTCAGATGCTTGATTTTGAGACCTAAAATTCTAAATCTGAGGTCTCGAAATCAAATTCTTGGAAAATTACTTCTTTCCTCGAAAACTACATGACTTCAGAGGGAGCTGTTTCTCACAATGTTTTATATATACTATCAACCTGTACACATTACTCGTTACCAAGAAAGGTTTTATGCTAATAATTATTTTGAGTAATTACCAATAGTGTACACTGCCTCAGTTTGGAGGTCCACGGTTGCAGGCGTATACACACTAGGGTGTATGGGTTGGGCGGGAGGAGGGGCTCCCCCACTTGGTAGACCACTGTCTGTGACACAAAACAAAATGTAAACTTTGTTTATTTTTGGTTCCAGTGTCACCAGACCCTGATGAGCTTCCGATCGTCTCTCCTTGTGATGAGAAGCCGATCCCTTCCCTATGTGAGATCTCGACTGACCAGTCAGTGATTGGTCTCACATGCAAGGTTAAAAACACCTTCCCGGCGGTCGAGCTGCAAATCTGGAGATTTCCAGCCGGTGACGGTAATAAAATCGTTCAACTCAAAGACGCAGTAATTGTGACTGAGCAAGTTACAGTTCCACTGCTGGGGAATCTAACTGAAAACGGTAAGTATAACGTCATAGCTGAAAGAAGTATAAGTGATGATGACGATGTCGTACTCTCTTAAAGACGCTGGACACCTTTGGGAATTGTCTTAAAGACCAGTCTTCTCACTTGGTGTATCTCAACATAATGCACAAAATAACAAACTAGTGAAAGTGAACTCAACTGGTCGTCGACGTTACGAGTATTAATGGGAGAAAAACGCCCTTGTCACACGAAGTTGTGTGCTTTCAGATGCCTGATTTCGAGACCTCAAAATCAAATTCTGAGGTCTCGAAATCAAATTCAAATATTTGAGTGGAAAAATTACTTCTTTCTCGAAAACTACGTTACTTCAAAGGGAGCCGTTTCTCACAATGTTTTATATACTATCAACAGCTATCTATTGATCGAGTAACCAGTAAGTTTTATTCTAACAGTGATTATCAATAGTGTCCAGTGCCTTTAAAGTAAAAGAGTGAAAAAACAATCGTTTAGTCCGCAATACCACTGTTGCAAAAGAGCATCATGGCGGACAACTCTTTTAAGAGTGAAAGATGGGTACTTTCAACTCGATTAAGAGTGAAGTTCGTTTCAATTTAACTCAAAAAGGGGTACACGGAAAGTCCACAAGCCAGTTTATAGCATGGTTCCTCAGCCAGGTGACGGGCTTCGATACCATCATCAAGGTGAGAGGGTGGTTATAGTCGGCTATCTTGTAGACTTGCGGACAAGTCGTTAAATGTCTGTCGCGGTGATAGCGTTCCGACTCTCTCCGCTATTCCCACGGTATTCTATTACTAACTGCTGTCACGACTAGGGTCCCGTTTAAAGACAGTGGACACTATTGGTAATTACTCAAAACAATTATTAGCATAAAACCATACTTGGTGACGAGTAATGGGGAGAGGTTGATGGTATGAAACATTGTGAGAAACGGCTCCCTCTGAAGTGCCATAGTTTTCGATAAAAAAATAATTTTCCACAAACTTGATTTCGAGACCTCAGATTTAGAACTTGAGGTCTCGAAATCAACCATCTAAACGCACACAACTTCGTGTGACAAGGGTGTTTTTTTCTTTCATTATTATCTCGCAACTTCGATGACCGATTGAGCTCAAATTTTCACACGTTTGTTATTTTATGCATATGTTGAGATACACCAAGTGAGAAGACTGGTCTTTGACAATTACCAATAGTGTCCACTGTCTTTAATGGGGAGTAGAAGTCGGCAACCAGCAGTTCGCACGAGAGCAGTGATCTCGCGCCATATAAAATATCGCCACAACTTGTCTATCTTACCGCATGGGACCATTGACGACTTGTCCACAAGTCTAGCTATCTTGAGACCAATTAGAGGGCAATTACAATTTTACGTTTTATCTAAACATAGAGCGCCTTAGAACCGATAACACCTTCACCACGACTGCTTCAGTTGAGGTCGAGGTTGGAGTTAGAGGTGGCGTCTTCATCTGCAATAGCTCGGGCCCTGTCCCAGGAAAAGGGAAGAGTACATTGGTGGTGATAAGCAAAGAGGTCCCAGTGGCACCAACTACGCAGACTACCAGCCATGCAACTACCTTCAAAACAGGTAAGCCATGTTCCCACATGACGTCACAAAAGGTCGACGTACTAGATCGGTGAACGTTGCCGTTGGTGCCTGCCGTTGGTGAGACGTCAGACTGTGGTCAACCTTTGACGTCAGATTGTGGTCAACCTATACCGTTTAGTCTGGTATAAAACAATCTGACGTCAACAAGACGTTCTATCATCAACCTTAAGACATCAGACTGCTGTCAGATGTCTATTTTGGTCACAATGAGACGTCGCTCTTTAATGTCGATCTTCTGACGTCAATAAAATGTTAAAATTTGGTCAACCTGTGACGTCAGTACCGTCATAATATTGAGATCGGGCTTAGAAGTGGTTAAATACTCCAAAGCTATCATTTTGTTTGGTCATGGGGACAACTTAAACAAGGCTGAATGCCTGAATTCAGATAAAATTATAAAATTTCGCACTCTTGATATGTCCTTTTTTGTGAAGGGGTTAAAACAACCAATGAGGAAACAATGATGACTTCAGTTGAAACAGGTGACACTACGGCAACATGTGAGATGCTCGGCTTGACGATTATTCTGACTGTGCTCACACTCTTGTTTGCATTCTTGTGGCTTGTGTCGATCGTCCTGTCGCAACGGGTAACAGTGCTGAAAATTAAGGTAAGGAAATGATGGCCTTTTGTCAAGGCTTTCTTGGCTTGGAGACCCGTTTATGTCCCAAGCGACTCGCGCGCACGATCTCCCGTAATCGCTTGGGAGCACTGCTCTCCAAACCACAAAAGCCTTGTCAAAAGGCTAGGGAATAGTGGACTTTAAAGCTCTGTATTGTATCTTTGCTGAACTTTGGTCACCTCTTTGGTTTCGAAACTGAAAATCTTTATTTGTTGCCCTTTATGATGTTCAGTGGTTACACGCTGGTGGAACTCAGCACCAAGCGGAGCCTCAAGAACAAACCGAGCAAACGACTGAAATGTTGCACCAAAACACAGCCTCTGCGTAAAGTGACTTTACTGTGGACGTGTCCCCTGCTCTTGCATCGTGTGATTAACTCGTGGCTCAACTTTCGATCAGTATGAAGACGATCACTGCATACTGATCGAAAGTTGAGTCGTTAACATCTTGTTCTCTTCAATATACACATGATGTTACCGCAAACTTCTCTTAGTTGTAGGCATACTTCCATCAGCATGCAAAGTTTAAAATCTAGCTACTTTGCTTTCTTTTTGCTACAGCTTTCATTTTGTTCCAGCCTTCTTTATGTTGCATGCTGCATGTTTTCACTAACGAGCACACATAATGTTTTAGCTTTGGACACCTCTTTGTTTTCGAAACTGAAAATGTTTATTATTTTGTTGCCCTTTATGATGTTCAGTTTTTACACCGTGGTGGAACTCAACACCAAGCGGAGCCTCAAGAACAAACCGAGCAAACGACTGAAATGTTGCACCAAAACACAGCCTCTACGTAATGTGACTTTACTGTGGACGTGTTCCCTGCTCTTGCATCGTGTCATTAACTCGTGACTCAACTTTCGATCAGTATGCAGTGATCACTGCATACTGATCGAAAGTTGAAGAGAACAAGATGTTAACGACTCAACTTTCGATCAGTATGTAGGCATACTTCCATCAGCATGCAAAGTTTAAAATCTAGCTATATACTTTGCTTTCTTTTTGCTACAGCTTTCATTTTGTTCCAGCCTTCTTTATTTTGCATGTTGCATGTTTTCACTAACGAGCACACATAATGTTGACACCTTTCAACAGATAGTGTTGTGGTGTGAAAAAATGGTATACTTGGTACTCTTCATCTGTTCAAAATTCTTCCTGGCCATGTAGCTTGCAGAGTGTAGTCTAGATTTCAAGCCGTCCACGTAACTAAATCATACCGTGGCGGGCGCGCTTTGGCGATTCAACCGCGCGTAGTACACTATCCAGAATCAAGCACCATAGTCTTGGGCCAAGACTACCTGGCCAGTGACACTTTGAATGATAGAAACTGTACTTTCTACTTTTTAGTTTGTTGTTTATGTTGGCGAGTGTGATTTGGGGCAAAAGTGTGTCTTAATGCAGATCAGTGGGTCATAATCACTCAAATAATCATTATTTCTATAAGCACGTTCATCCAAAACAATGAACTACGTTCATTACGTCCCAAACCAAAGGGGTAGAACGAATAGGCCCTATTCGGCTAGTGTCAAACAAAGTGAGAATGGTACCGCGCAAGACGCCGCAAAGATCGAGGAAGCCATAATTCACAAGTGGGGCAACAAAGCTTCATATAATTATGAGCTTTAGAAACCAAAACTGGGTGAGGTTCTTGGCCAAGTCCAGCTGACAAGGTTGGGATAAATTGACTTCCAAAAAGGAGGAGGCACTAATTTGGAGGTGCATTATACTATGTGTGAAAGAGCGGTTAAGATCAACGAATTCAAACTCTGATGTTTCTGTTCAACAGTGGGTTCGAATCCTGGGAAGCCATCCATTGTATGTGCCGTAGCACCTTGTAAACCCGTATAAGGTGCTAAATAATTGGGTCTCAGAATTAATCTTTGCAATAACCGATATATCTTTCTGAAAGTTTGTATGTTTATACTCGGCGACTTGTACCTTGTTTGGTACGTGCACTATACAAGACTTCGATATTATTAGTATTATACTATTATCAATTGACTTCAAAAAAGGTGGAGGGGCGCACTGCTTCTCAGGTTTGTTATTATGTCTGCTAATAATGGAGCGGGGCTGCCATCCCCTACTCCACGGGTGGCGGATTGTGGAGCGACCTTCATAGACCATTTGGATGGATTTCGAAAAGAGTCGCCTTCTCGAGTGAGGACGAGTTACTCGTCCTAACTGAGGCCTAGCCTTAGGTTTCTAATATTTCTCAATATTTCTTGATGATTACCAGACAAGAAGTGGTAAGTCTGAGAAATTTTAAACTACCACGCCGCGGCGGTTGTCAAGTTTGGAGATGACGCATTTCTCTCTCAACGAAAAGAAGATTAGTATTTATTTTCGCCGACTGTTAAGCTGTTTGAAATTGCAGATTGTTCGTGCGTGACAACCAGTGTATATTGCTCGTTGATTACGGTACCAAACATTGAAGGTTAACTGTGAATATAAAATAAGCAGTCGTGGACCAACTGGTGATGAACTACGCGAAAGGAGATCGGGAAGTTTGTGTGGTTTGTATAAGACGTCATTGACGAACACGCAGACATTTTGAAACAAAAAGCTGTGTTTCCAATGCACAGAATAGGAGCAATGATATTCCAAATATTTAGATGTACGTTTCTTCTCTGCATATACCATATACCAGGCGTTGACTTTGGCCCGTTTTTAGACCTGCTTCAAAAGGTCGTAATGTTATGGCTTTTTAGTAAATTGTGTTTTCCATTGGCGTAACTATACATATTATACGTAAACACCGATCAGCTCAGGATTCATGGTATCATAAGCTTAAAAGAAAAACCTTACCAAAAACATTGCTGGCTAAGCCCAAAAAATATTTCTTCATATCTTTTTCATTTAAATAAAACCTGCCCACAATGTAGATCTCGCACATAGTGCAGAAGCTATGGGCGTGTATCGTTGCAGGAAGAATGACTCGCAGCGACCGCTCCTTGAAGGCAACTGGGACCGTCCCCTTATTCAAGAGCAAGAGACATCGAGGAGAAGTAACAGTGTAAGGAGGGACAACAACGAGACTTATAGCCAGATGTAGAAAAGTTCGAATATTATGTGCGAGACTTGCACAAGATGTCACTTAGTTTAGGAAAAATAGAGGCGCCCGACCCCTGGAAAGGTCAAACTTCAATGACGTCACGAGGAGTACATACACACAGATCTCCTGTTGGCGGGGAAGGCCTATCCCCATACTGCGGTTTGGGATCTGACTATTGTTTTATTTGCATTCATGTCCACGACAAGTCTTTGTCTGACGATTATCATTGTCACTAACTTGACCGCTGATCTGCGACGAGACACATTCATTTCGTACATTGTTACTGTCAGTTAGCAATTGGCTAATGAAACTGTTTTGTTAATAAATCTGCATATCAAATAAGTTAACATTCCATTAATCCCTCCCTTCTAACTCTTGGAAAAACACAAATTTTAGAGTCTGAGTTTGTGAGGGCAAGGTCGTTTACCCGCTTACGGTGGCCCACAACTGTCACGGCAAAACAAAAAGCGCCACGGCAAAACAAAAAGCGCCACGGCAAAACAAAAAGCGCAACGGCAAAACGAAAAGAGCCACGGCAAAACGAAAAGAGCCACGGCAAAACGAAAAGAGCCACGGCAAAACGCAAAGAGCCACGGCAAAACGAAAAGCATGCGGGTTGATAATTTACCTCGACTTCGTCTCGGTTAAATTATCAAGAACCATGCTTGGGCGGGTTTAAACCACTAGTTGAAAACCTCTTCACCACACATTTTTTCCCTTATCATTCTCTTGTAACTTCGATTACCAATTGAGTCAAAAAGTTTCACAGGTTTGTTATTTTGTGCATAATGTTTGGATACACCAAGTGTGAATAATGGTCTTTGACATTACCAAACGTGTCCAGTAGCTTTATAGGGTGAACTCTCCACTGTTGGTGATTTTTAATTTTCTGAACTATGCATATAATTGGCTTGTTTTTTTTTTCTTGTTTCTTTCTGGGGTTTTCTTGTTTCTTAAAAAAAAAACTAGGTTTTGGGGGTTTTTTCCCAGCTTTTTTTTTTAATGAAAGCTTTATTTCCGAAATTAACATTTTAACATTCTTATCTTCCATTTTGTTGTAACCTTTCAATTTTAATCGTGGATTTAACATTTTAATCTTATCTTCCATTATTCGAACCTTCAATTTTAATCGACGTGGATTCGTGTATTTTGGCTGATAACTAAGTAGAAATTAGAATTGTGTATCGCTACTTCACATGAAATTAAAGGCAGTGGACACACTATTGGTAATTACTCAAAATAATTATTGGCATAAAACCTTTCTTGCTGACGAGTAATGAGGAGAGGTTGATGGTATAAAACATTTTGAGAAAAGGCTCCCTCTGAAGTGCCATAGTTTTCGAGAAAGAAGTAATTTTCCACGAATTTGGTTTCGAGACCTCCAGTTTAGAACTTGAGGTCTCGAAATCAACCATCTAAACGCACACAACCTCGTGTGACAAGTGTATTTTTTTTCTTTCATTATTATCTAGCAACTTCGACCGATTAAGCTCAAATTTTCACAGGTTTGTTATTTTATGCATATGTTGAGATACACCAACTGTGAAGGCAAGACTTTGACAATTATTACCAATAGTGTCCACTGCCTTTAATGATTATGGTTTATCTGAAATATATCGACAAAAACAGTAAGTAACAAGCATTGTTTTATAAAGCAAGCAGTGTTTAAGTACTTTATATTGTAGGTAGAAAACGCCATTTGGCGCTCAATATTTTCTGAAAAAGTCATGATTTCGAAATGTTAAACTTGCCAACAACTCAAGGGTCTCCGTGTATATTATTATTCCAAGGGAACACTGATTTCCAAAAGTCTAGCATATTTTTGTAATCCCAATGAAACAATTAATTGGCTGTAGTGTACACAACAGAACTAGCAAAATCAAGGGTCTATATGAGTACATTATACGTGGAAACACTGATTCCAAAAGAAGTGCATAATTTTTAAAAAATATTCTAATAGATGGATTGCACATGACGTCAATGACCGCCATCTTTGATGTAAAACAATGGGAAAGTGCACATGAGTACGCGCTGCACACACAAATGTCATCAGCCAATGACAGCCTTTCAAGATAATTATGGGCACGTTTCGTAAAAGATGGTGGCCAATGCATGCAAGGGGTCTACTAAACGAAATTGGCTATAATAAATACTACAACTAGCAAAACCAAGGGTCTTCAAAATAGTCTACATAATACCAATGTGAGACACTGTCTTTGGGTAGCAAAGAGTATTAATGATAAAATTGACGTAAGGAGAATCAGGTTTAAGAGGTTTCTTGTTTGCCTTCTTTTTTGGGCTCGGATATTGATGGGTTTATTCAGTAATAAAAGCTTTGCAGCTTTAAGGAGGCTCAATTAAATTATAATGTTATCATCATCAAGAAAAGCTACACAAAATAATAGAGAGGTGATTTTTCTTGAGCTCCTTAGGAGCTATGCTCATGCCTTTATTTGAATTGTATGCCATTTTTTGGCACGTATCCATTGCACTTCCGTTTTAAAGGCTCTGGACACTATTGGTAATAATGTTACTAAAAAAAGTTGTTAGCATACACAACTTACTTTGTTATAATGAGCAATGGAGAGATGTTGATAGTATACAACATTGTGAGAAACGCCTCTGAAGTAACGTAGTTTTTGAGAAAGAGGGAAATTTTTTTAAAGAATAAATTTCTCATTCAATATTAAAAGGCCTCAGGCCTCGAAGTCTTATAGGCATTTGAAAGCACACGAGTTGTGCAGGCAACGTGTGTCATAATTCTCTTGCAACTTCGATGACCAATTAAAATGAGGAGATCAATTTAATCCTCACATGCATTTGAGATACACCAAGGGAGAATACTGGTCTTTGACAATTACCAAAGGTGTCCAGTGTCTTTAATATATAAGTATTTTAAATTTTTATGTAATTTTCTAGAAATAGTCCGGCTGCACTGAATATTGCATGAACAGATTGCTTAATTGGGTTGCCTGTAAGAATGCTGTGCTACCAATAATTGAAGAAACAACAATAATACAGATTGTTGAAAGGCAAATGATTGTTAGAACTCTTGTGTTTTCTTTTTGTTTTCTCTGAGATGTCGAGGTCTATTCTGTTTGAATAAAAACAGTTAACATTGTTTTACCCCGTCTAGCTCGGACTGTGGGGGGGGGGGGGGGCTACTGGGCCCAATCTTATAGAGCTGCTAAGCACGAAAATTTGCTTAGCATGAAATTTCTTCCTTGATAAAAACAGAATTACCAACCATTTCCATTTGTTGCATACGTTGCTTGTTACCTGTATTCAGTTGTTGTTTGCTTATCCTGAAAATTATGTGGAAATTTGGTTAGTAATCCTATTTTTACCAATTATTGGCAAGAAATGGTTGTGCTTAGTGTAGTGCAGCTCTAATGAACTCATGAGCCCAGATGATGATGATGGTAGAGGGCGCCAGACTGATCAACACAACCTGCCTGTTTTATTGACACGTCGTCCCCAGATTAAGTTTAAAATAATTATGTTCATAACGAACGTGGGGACGATCGAATTGTGTGCATTTTATGTATGCACACTATTCACACATCATCCGATCACCACACGATCGACAGAAAAAGGTGGTTAGCCAACGTGCGGTGGTAGAAAATAAACACTCGATTTTCAGATCTATTCTCCATAAATCACCAGGCCAAGCAAGGGGCAAAACTCACGCTGACCGTGTGGAATACAACGCCAAGGTATTTAACCTTTATTGTCCCTTTCATAAAAAATGTGTTTTTCTTTGTGCAAGTGACTGGTAAAATTACTGTTTATAAATTGGAGCCATACACCATATCCTATATCACTGTTGTGCGCAATCTTTGACATTGTCCTTTTATTGAATTTGCGCGGTGTTTTATCTTGTTATGATTTTGAAATTTGCGCAGCATACTCGGACGCAAACTTTAAACACCGCGCGATTGTTGTTATTGTCTAATCATAATTTTTCACCACTTGTCGTGAAATATATGCTGTAAAAAGTGTAAGTGCGAATGTTTTGCCGGATCTCAAATTCTGTCTGGAGAAGTGGTACTGGAAAAGTTTCCGTATGGCGCCACCACTTTTTCATTCGATATAAAATAATATAGGAACTTACCTGGATTGATATATCCCTTTTTGGAAAAATGAGTGAAAAAGTGGTGGCGCCATACGGAAAGTTATCCGTGGTACTTTTGTTCAAAAACTATTGAAGAATGTTGAGTTGAGAAACGGATCTGCCATGACCACCTGTGCAGTCCCACTGTCACTGACCATGTTCGGCTGCTCATCATCATGCTTGAGTTTGAGGCGTTTGCGCTCAAGAAGCGGTCGCTCTAAATACCGACAACTCATGACCCCTCTCGACAACTCACGACAACAATTTTTAAATGCACTTTAACTTGTACATAAGTCAACAACTGTTAAATATATGCACAAGAGTCGTATGCACCTAAATCACTTTCAAACTTCTGAAAAAATTGTAATTTTAATTGTAAAAAAGTGTTTTTTTACCCCCAGTTTAGTAACGAAGGGAAATATCTGGCATCTGCCATGTTTTTTGACGTACTTGGACGATTCCACTACACCACAGGGGTAATTTCTGAGGGCTCAGTTGTATTTTTTATTTTTGGTTTTAGCTGCTGTTTTTTCTTTCATTGTAAGTAACTAAGTCGTCACTCTGGAAATGGAAGTTAACTCCATGAAAAGCACATAAAATGGTAAATAATCATCTTGCATATTGTACCATCCCTGAAGTACGTTGGGAGACAACAAGGCAGATTTTTCCGTTTGTTACTAAACTCATGGTAAAAAAACACATTTTTTACAATTAAAAATACAATTTTTTTCAACAGTCTGAAAGTGATTTAGGTGCATACGATTCTTGTGCATATATTTAACGGTTGACTTATGTTCAAATGTTCATGTTAAAGTGCATTTAAAAATTGTTGTCGTGAGTTGTCGTGATGGGTGGTAAGTTGTCGGTATTTAGTGCGACCCCTCAAGAAGTAGTTATAAAAGTCCAATAAACCATGATTGAAGGATGAAACAAACAAAGTGGAGGAGTACATTAGGACAATGCCAACGGCGCTGGCTGACACACTGGCAGATTCCTGTGTGATAAGCAAACTGCGCTGCAACTTGTTGGTCAAATTTCTGTTTTTTTTTAAATAAATTTTGACAATTCATTTGAAATGAAAGAATTAAAAAAAAAACATCCTGTTTTTGTTTCTAATTCTAGTCTTGAATGCTGCTCCCCAATCTCAGGTTGCACGATTAATCAATGGATCCACCATTGACCGAACCCATCTACCTCTACCACAACCCCGTCCCCTAGCCCAAACCCTTACCCCTAACCCCTAACTCCTAACCCCTACCCCCTACCCTAAACACTTACTCCTAACCCCTACCCCAAACCCTGTCCCCTAACCCCTACTACAAACCACTACCCCTAACCCCTACTACAAACCAGTACCCCTAACCCCTACCCCAAACCCCTACCCCAAACCCCTACCCCAAACCCCTACCCCAAACCCCTACCCCAAACCCCATCCCCTGACCCCATCCCCTAACCCCATCCCCTAACCCCTTCCCAAAACCCCTACCCCAAACCCCTACCCTACTTGTAGAACTATGAGGTTCATTCCGCTTTTGCCTGGGAGTCGTGTGATGATAGCGGAACAAACATCATAGTTCTAGGAGTACCCCTACCCAAAACCCTACCCCAAATACCCCTACCCCAGCACCCCTACCCCAACCCCCCTACCCCAACCTCCAAACCCTACCCCATCCCTACCCCTACACCAAACCCCTTCCCTCACCTCTACTCTATCCCTTCCCAAACCCCTACATGTTAACCCAACCCCAAACCCCGCCTCTACCCCAACCCTTCCCAAACCCCCACATGTACCCCCTTCCACCTACCTTGCCTACCCCTTCAGTGTTGTGCGATTGATGGACCATCAAAATTCTGCCCTACAGTTACGTGGTGGATGGATCCATCACACAAAAGCTCTGCAACCGCAATCAGTCGATGATAAAACATTACATAATGTCTACACAAGGGCTCTTAAAAACAGAGGACATTCCATACAATTTCGACAACAAACTTGAAGTAGGACCAAGAGACCAAGTCTAATCACTAGGTCCTATCAGTATAATCACAATAATACAAAACCTTTATTTCCTGTGCATTGTTGTGTGTTGTTGATTGCTTTATTATAGTGTTTTCAAAAAAAATCTATAAATAATTCATCATATTACAGAGAGTGGACTTTGAATTTGTCTGAGCACCCTCAAGTTAATCAAAGAGTGATATTTACTTTACATATTTTTTTTTTTTTAATAATAACAAAAAGAACAATATAAAATACAGAAATAACAAAACAAATCAGCTTCAAGTGTGGCAAGAATGGGAATTGTCCAACAACAACACTGAACAAAGAATTTGTTATCAAGTATACTTTGTGTCAGTTGAGTGATGACAAAATATTACAACAAAACATGCAGTTTGAAAACCATAAACTTTGAACACAAACTGAAACAATTTGCCCAAAATGTCTCTGTATGTGCAGGCCTGGAATTACATGTACACAGAGGCCATGGAGGCCACGGCCTCTGTTGCCCTGGTTGCCTCTGTTGCCCTGGTCTTGGCCTGGGTGCCCCTCCAAAAGGTTCTCTTGCCCTGGTCTTGGCCTGGGTGCCCCTCCAAAAGGTTCTCATCAACTTTTTAAAGTTCTTGTACACAGGCCTGGAACTTTGATTGTCTCTATCCTCCCCCCCCCCCCCGATCATTGCCTTGGTGCCATTGAAATGAATTTCCTCATAGGGTGCCCTTAACCTAGGAAAAAACGCCTTGGTGCCCTTGCCCTTTCAAAAACGAAGCATACAGGCCTGTAAATGGAAGTGTCACTAACAAAATGACACTGGTCTTCAGGTCTTGCTCTCTCAATGTAGACAAATTTCAGGCCTATTTGAGCACAACACACAAGTATTTTCTTTGTGTTTACGTTTTGTTTGTATTCAAATACCAAGCAGAAAGACAAATCTTATCAGTTTCTAACATAAAAACCATCAGTAAATCAAAAGCTGTATCATCCTG
Source organism: Asterias rubens (assembly GCF_902459465.1). NCBI lineage: Eukaryota > Metazoa > Echinodermata > Asteroidea > Forcipulatida > Asteriidae > Asterias > Asterias rubens. The sequence goes on from NC_047072.1 coordinate 17,640,858, forward strand.
CATTCTGCACTTTGAACAATGCAAACAGAAACTATACAAACAAAAGGTACCATACCAGCAAAATCACAGTTAATATTTTTCTTCACTGACATCCAAAGCTTCAACTCTTAGTAGTTTACACATTGGACTTTAACCGTACCACATTATAAGGTGATAACAAAAAAGTTGAACAAGAATCTTGTAAATATTTCAGTACATGATTAATCGTTGGTATTGGTTGGTGAGAAATACGCAAACTTAAGATGTAAGTATTTTAGTTCAAACAACATTGATGAGCAACTGGGCCAAATTTCATAAAGCATGTTAGCACACATATTTGCTAAGCACAGAAAAGTATTGCTTAACAGAAACAGGTTACCAGCCAAAATTACATATGTACTTCAAGTTTACATTGTTGTTACTGGTGGTGTGAACACTAAATATTTGCTTAGCAAAGAAATTTGTCAAGTCAGTATTTTCTGCTTTTAAAACAGCTTTATAAAATTGGGCCCTGGTGTTTAAAGGCAGTGGACACTATTGGTAATTATCAAAATCCAGTCTTCTCACTTGGTGTATCTCAACAATATGCATAAAATAACAAACCTGTGAAAATTTGAGCTTGATTGGTCGTCGGTGTTGCGAGATAACTATGAAAGAAAAAAACACCCTTGTCACACGAAGTTGTGTGCTTTCAGAAACTTGATTTCGATACTTCAATTTCTAAACTTGAGGTCTCAAAATCAAATTCGTGGAAAATTACTTCTTTCTCGAAAACTACGTCACTTCAGAGGGAGCCGTTTCTCACAATGTTTTATACAATCAACAGCTCTCCATTGCTTGTATCCAAGTGAGGTTTTATGGTGATAATTATTTTGAGTAATTACCAAAAGTGTCAAGTGCCTCTAATGTTAGTGGCTTGACTTTCGCAAATGGCACAGCAAGATAACTGAGAATTGTTTCAATAATCTTAATAAATCCTCATAGCATGGTGTGTAATCTGCTCATACAATGAGTGAATAGAATTTAGCTGGTTGCAAAAGTTCTTGCTTACCAACCAAAAGGACGCTGTTGCAAACCAAGCAAAGGGGCCTATGGTACAAATCAAAGATTATAGTGCGCCGTAGGCGCAAGATGCGGAACTTGGGCTGAAATGTGAAATCCCACTGGACGCCATTTCGGCAAGTAACTCTTTTGATACAACAATAGAATAGTGCAGATTAGTGCACGACCATTTCTATCCATGGAAAACAAAACATTCACTTGCTGAAATGGCGCCCATGCGTATTTCACATTCCATCAATAGATAAGATAAAGCTTCAGTTCCGCATCTTGCGCCTCTGGCGCTCTATAATCTTTGGTACAAATGCATGGAGGGATGGGGCAGGTTTATGACCATAGGTTGGAAAGATCAATGCTTGCACAATAGTAGACATTTTAGAGAATCTATTTATAGTTGAGTGGTCGTGATCTTTTGTTCTCACCTCTGAGAACAGTGGGGAAATGACCAGTGAGTGGGATCCAGTCTACATGTACATGTACATGTATGTCATGTACATGTATTGATGTATTTCTAAAAAGACTCCCATTGTAAATGCAAGTCATTCCTTTTGTCTTCTAGCCTGGGATAGTGGGTCTTTCTCATCCCCAATTCCCATTGTCCATCCTTGTGTTTACTTTATTAATTTAGCATATTCACTGGGAGCTGATTTTGCTTTGCAAAGGATATTAACAGTTACCCTAAAGAGCAACATTTCTTGATAGGTTTACCAAATTTACGCTAAATTTTTGCTTGAAATGGTTACAGGTATATTGAATTTTTAACCATTTGAGTCTCATTTTTGAGATATCGCCGGAAATCTGGAGTGAATATGTCCAAGCAGGAAGAATGACTTCCCTAATAGGAATACACAATGTGAGACCGTAAGGCTTCTCAGGTTCAAATTTTGAGGGATAATTTTTTTCATCTTTTTACATAATCCACCACGCCATCTTGAAGTAAAATGTTTCTCAAAATGCATGGATACTACCGAAAGCTGCTGTAGACTTCTAACAAAAAATTGTCACTGCCATTAGAGAATGATTACCAAACAAAGTATACCGTCCCTTTAAGATGTATTCATAAGTACCTCAGACAGTTTCTCTACTCCTACTGGCGGAGAGCGCGTCACGTGGGTGAGCATAAACCTTTTGTTAATGACCGGTAAAAAGTGTTAATTCATGGACGTGACACGCAACCTTGCACCTGTTCTTATAAGACAGTTTCTTCATTCCTATTGGTCGAGAGCAACGGCTGAAACAGTTGTGCCACATCACGCGATATGCGCGGCGCCCACAGCATTCCCTTGTAAGGAGTTGTTTACGCGAGGGCAGCGGAGGGCTCATCCATTTTATAGCTGGAGGGGTGTTGTGTTGAAAGAAATCATTTAACAACTATAATTATTGCATTTATTTTACTTTTTGACCAACAAGTGCTGATGTTTTTGACCGAAAGGTATTTATAAATGGGAATCAAAGTGTGTTGAAATCAGTTTTCAACTAGTGGTTTAAACCCGCCGAGGCCTGGTTCTTTATAATTTACCTGGACTTCGTCTCAGTAAATTATCAAGAATCAGGCCTCATTGGGATTAAACCACTAGTTGAAAACCTCTTCACTACACATTGATTCCCTTAGTCAAAGAAACTTATCATGAATTCTCTTTGTCTTGTCTTTTCCAGATTGAGAATCTATCTGACATTACTATAATTATTGCATTTATTTTACTTTTTGACCAACCAACAAGTGCTGATGTTTTTGGCCGAAAGGTATTTATAAATGGGAATCAAAGTGTGTTGAAATCAGTTTTCAACTAGTGGTTTAAACCCGCCGAGGCCTGGTTCTTTATAATTTACCTGGACTTCGTCTCGGTAAATTATCAAGAATCAGGCCTCGTTGGGATTAAACCACTAGTTGAAAACCTCTTCACTACACATTGATTCCCTTAGTCAAAGAAACTTATCATGAATTCTCTTTGTCTTGTCTTTTCCAGATTGAGAATCTATCTGACATTACTATAATTATTGCATTTATTTTACTTTTTGACCAACCAACAAGTGCTGATGTTTTTGGCCGAAAGGTATTTATAAATGGGAATCAAAGTGTGTTGAAATCAGTTTTCAACTAGTGGTTTAAACCCGCCGAGGCCTGGTTCTTTATAATTTACCTGGACTTCGTCTCGGTAAATTATCAAGAATCAGGCCTCGTTGGGATTAAACCACTAGTTGAAAACCTCTTCACTACACATTGATTCCCTTAGTCAAAGAAACTTATCATGAATTCTCTTTGTCTTGTCTTTTCCAGATTGAGAATCTATCTGACATTCCATACCTGAAGAACAAACCGGGCATTCTTGTTTGTAGTGAATACTGCTGAACTTCTCTTCAACTTTGTCTTCTTATCATCCCTCGTGTGACGGACAATCTGTCCACCAAGCCTCACTATGAGTTTACTGTCGTCTGTGAAGGAATCCCCGCTGTGTGTGATGGTCCTCAGCATGACATTCCTTATCAGCGGGATCATCGTTATTTTGCTTCAGCTGCTGACGTTATTCCTTGTCTACCCCTTCAGCAAGAGTTTGTATCAAGTCATCGTCTGCAAGATTATCTACATGCACTGGGCACGTAAGTACAGTTAACACTCAGGCTCTCACCCATAATAACAGCCTGTTGTACATTGTCTATAATGTCTATTCATAAATACCCCAGGCAGTTTTGCTATTCCTATTGGTGGAGAGCGCATCACATGGGGGTGTTTAAACGGTTGATAATGACCAGCTGGAGCTATTTAAGACCTGCTTGTGTTGGGTGCACAAGCTCATGTACGCCCATTTAACTTATGCGGAACACAATTCCTAGCTATAAGTAACAGCACGTAATAAATCTGTACACGTGCTGCATCATACACACCATCTGACGCGCACAAAACATTTTCACAAAAGATTTTGAAAATTTGAAAACTCGCAAAGGAAACAAGTGGCAGATTGTCTAGAATTTCTGAAACTGTTGCCTTTCAACAAAAGGGCATTTATGAATGGAAATTAAAGAGTAGTGACTGATTCTTAAACTGCTGGTTAAACCTTGCAGGGCCATCATCATATTCTGATGATATCTAAGTTGTACTTACCAGTTCTATTATATTGACAGAGATGGTATGGCTGTGCGACCACTGGTCCGGAACAGAGACGAGGCTCGTTGCTGATAAAAAATTCTTGGAATTTGTCGGCACGGAGCACGCCGTCATCACAGCCAACCACAAAGAAGACGTCGATTGGCTCGCAGTCTGGGCTCTTGCCGATCGCTTCGGCATTTTAAAAGTAGGTCGATCATATTTAGGCCTGGGCGATGAGTGAAATTTACTACTCGACTAGTTGGCCCCTAATAGCAGTGGCTTTGACACTTTAAAATGTTTGCCACAGGCGCAATATAGTAAAATTCACGCTGAAAGGATTGAAGGATTGTCTCACTGATGTCTGATTGTGTTTCGTAAGTAAATTATGTTGTCACGAAGAGTCGTGAGCGACACAATTGGTTCACGGAGTCTTTTTGTGGTAGTCATGATGCCACGATTAACTGAGTAGTTGGAAAACGGTAGTCGCAAAAATCATAGATGTCTTCATTTTTGGGTTTCCGTTAAAGCCATTGGACACTTTCTGAACAGAACAAAAATTATAAAAGTTCAGATTTACAAATAACTCACAGGGTTTACAGAAGGTAATGGTGAAAGACTTCTCTTGAAATATTATTCCATGAAATGCTTTACTTTTTGAGATTACATTAAAACAATTATCAATTCTCGATATCGAGAATACCAGATTTATTTTAAACACATGTCATGACACGGCGAAACGTGCAGAAACAAGTGTGGGTTTTCCCTATATTTTCTCCCGACTCTGATGACCAATGGAGCCTAAATTTCTACAGGTTTGTTATTTTATATAGTGTGGTCCTTTGGACAATCCTGTTTACCGATGTTGTGCGATTGCTTTAACAGAATGCTAAATGTCTGATGAAGAATGATCTTAAGTACGTTCCCCTCGTCGGGTGGTCGTTCTCCATGCTGGAAATGATCTTCGTCAAACGGGACTTCACAAAGGACAAGAAGAACATGATCGCCGGTTTCAGGAGCTACATCACATATCCAATTCATTGTATGGTGAGTTTTTTTCCTCTAGGAAAATTCATTATCATTTTGTACGCTGCATATCAGAGCAGTGCTGACTCTGTACTGAAACTTTTGAATCCCTATAAAGAGACCAGCAAGGTTTTAGCCAGGATTTAGGAAAAGGATGTCAAAATTTGCTGGAAATTAAAAAAACTTGGGTGTCCAAATTGTTTATCAGGGCAGTGTTGACTCTACACTGAAACCTCTGAATCCCTATTTGAAGAGACCAGCAAGGTTTTAGCCAGGTTTTGGGAAAAGGATGTCAAAATTTGCTGGAAATAAAAAAACTGTGCGTCCTAATTTTGCATTTTAATGTTAATGACAGATAGAACAGGGTGTCCACATTTGAAACAGGGTGTCCACAAGATACACAGACACCCCTCTGGCCAAAGGCTGAGTCACACTGCAGCATTAACGAAAGCGATAACAATCACGATGCAAAGAGAACGCATTATATTGGTTGAATGGGTGTGTGCGGTTCTGCTGGGAGCAATGGGAGACTTTGAGACGCTAGGTGGCAGCAGACTTACCTGGTAAATTACCATTGTTTACCTAGTTCTGAGCGTGCGCACATGACCAACAACAATGGATTTTACCTGGTAAGTCTGCTGCCACCAAGTGTCCCAAGAGTCTCCCATTCCACCAATAGAATGCATTTTCTCTGCGTCGTGATCGTTATCGTTTTTGTTATCGCTGCAGTGTGACTCGGCCTTAACACTATGGAGATCAACACCTCAAAAATTCTTCAGTCTCCACCTCATGACAATGACTAGATTGTACAAGCATTTAGAGATAGTTGCCCAATTTCATAAAGATGTTAATCAGAAAATACTGCGGAGCAAATTTATTTGCTAAGCCAAACAAAAAAATGTGTGGGACACCGACACCTGTTGCAACAAATTGAATTTAGCTAGTAACCAGTTCCTGCTAAGCTAGATTTTCCTGTGCTTAGCCAGTTTTTGTGAATATAGGTTTTGGAAATAGGACCTAGTATTGGTGTCACACTATGCAGGACTGATGCATCAATGGTGCAGTTAGCCTCTATCTTTTGATTCATAGTTAGGGGGTAGACCACACAACAAGGGCAACTTGCGAAAGTAGGCAAGTCACACCGAGGGCGACCTTTCCCCCGCAAAAATTCTTCACAGACAAGTGTATTGCTGTGGAGCCTGGCGTCACCCAAGCTCATTATTTTCCTTACTCATTAGTTTAAGGCATAAATTAAAGTGGTTTCAAAAATACCTATACACAAACGTATGTGACTTCTACCCACGGTTTGAAGAGCAAATTATTACTAAAACAAAAGATGTCGTTAACTTTCCGCTAAGATGCATCAATTTGTTTGGGATATTTTTGTACACGTTTTGGCGCGAAAATAATTGAATAGTTTTGATCAAAACGTGGTTGTTTCAATGGAATTTGTAATTACCCATAATGCATTGCATACGGTTGTGCATGCACAATGCCTATAGTGCAAATAGTACAGCATTTATCATAGCAAGTACATGTACATGTAGGCCTATTGTATTTATTAGTGGTTTGATTTTTGAGTTAAATCAAAGTTGAATTTGAGTTGAATATACATTTAAAACAAATTCTCTCATTTTTTTTACAATTACAAATACAATTTAAAAAAAAAACGCTTTAATTTAACCTTTATTTTGTTTATATATTTTTTTGGCAGATATTAATGTTCTGTGAAGGAACCAGATTCACACCCGAGAAACACGCCAAGGGTATCGCATTCGCAAAAGAAAAAGGATTGCCAGAGTTAAAACACCACCTCACTCCAAGAACAAAGGGTTTTGTCGTTGCCATGGAAGCGTTTGACGGAAAAGGTAATTAAAACACTGCTTTTGTTTTTAAATGGGGTGAATAATTCAGCAATCACGCATGGTTTTATTGCAGTTTGAACCCAAGAAAAGGAGGCCAAGTTATCTTTTGGACATGCAACTTAAAGTTTTGATCCTCGTTTGAGACCTTTTTGTCTGCAATGATTCTCAACCAAGAATACATGAAGTCATGGCTAAGGCTTTGTATCCGGCTTAGGCTTTGGCTGTGGTTAAGGCACAATAACCCGCTTTAAGAACACCATCCCGAAAGTGTCTGTTTTCAAAAGGACTGTAGAAGTAAACACTGCCCTCTATTGAGTGTTTAAAGGTATAAAACAGGATTTGGTAGAGCTGCCTGGTCCCCCAGTCTTTATCCTTGTGGATATAGACAGCCACTGGGGCCAATTTCATGGAGCTGCTTCAAATTTGCTTAAGCACGAAAATAGCTCGCTTATTTTACACATGTTACTGGCAAAAATTTCATGCCATATACATTGCTTGTGACTACTATTTAGCTGTTGTTTACTTAGCATAACAATTAAGTGGAGTCTGGGCCGGTAATCTGATTTGATTTAGCAAAGATTTGTTTGCTTAAGCAAAATTTTGGGCTCAAGCAAAATTTTGTGCTTAAGCAGCTCTATGAAATTGGGCCCAGGTCGAACAGACCCACTTATTTCATTTGATAAACTTGCAGTGACGTATGCTTTCAATACCTGTGTTATGATTGGTCCGAGGTGATGTAGTAACAGCTTGCCCTATTGATTGTCTGCAATGCAGCATACATGTGTATTATGGTATGTACATCAAGTAGTCATGTTTTATTCACTGTAACGCATGGTATGTGTTCAGGTGAATCGACTGCAAAGCTTCATGTGAAATGAATGTGAGGTCAAAGGTACATTGGTACAGATTTTGACACCTGCTCATGGCTGGTATCCGGCGTAATTTGTGAGCCTTGAAGAGTGACATCAGATGTTCAGGCTTACAAAAGGTTAAAGACAGGGGACCAGTCTAACAGGCCCAAAGATTTCAGTGAATAATCATGCAGTGGCGTAGGCTTGAAGTTTCTGTTTTAATTATTTGTCTGCTCCAAAGTGATATACATGTAGTTTGTCAGCTGTACCAGCCAACAGTAAAAATGAACTTTTGATCGTCCACTAGAAATTTTCCACTGAATAAAAAGCTGGAACCACTCTTGCCACTGTCAACCCATTGGATCGGTATTTTTTATCAGGATTCATTTTCAATAAACACTTTTCTGTTTTCTTTTTCTGTTGCAGTGCCTGCAATTTATGATCTTACCTTTGCTGTGAGCAAATCGGAATACGAACCAACAATGCTGAATATTATGAGGGGAAAGAAATTTATCTTCAACTTCCATGCAAAGTAGGTGTATTTATAACCCGTCTGCTGCCCCTTCCTAGGGCCCAATGGAAAATATTTGAGCGGAAAATATAGCTTAAGTTTCTTCTAAGCAGAAATGAGCAGGGTACTGGATACAAATTGTACTTGTGACATGGTAGTTTGGCTGGTAACCTTGTTCTGATATATCTAGTAAAGGTTTGCCATACTAAGGTTTGCATGTGATAATGCTCGATGGCTCAGTCGGTAGAGTGCCCAGCACGTTAGTCCGGAAGTCGCAGGTCCAAGTCCTGCTCGGGTCAATATTTTTTTGGGGTCACCACAAAATTATGTTTAAATTTGCACAGTGATTTTCCATTGCGGTTGATTACTTGATATTCACTATTTTAAGACTGAGATTTTGCAGCCATGAATATGCAGTACCTCGTTAACCACATTCACAAAAATCATGAAGATAAAACCATAGAACTCGCCAGGTTGCACAGAAGGGCTTTTGTAGAAAACATTCTTGTTTCAAGTCGACGTGGTTAGGCCAAACATCCAAAGTTCATGTTTAGAATGCATAGACTTCAGTTCAAAGCCTATTTCCCCCTTCTGAGTATTGCGGTTTATTATATTCTTTATATCCCACGAGACGAAGAGGCAGACCAAGTAGGCGTTGGATGGACGACATCAGAGAATTCAGAAGCGTCACATGGATGTGACAAGCACAAGAAAGATCCAGGTGGAATGGTGATGAAGAGGCCTTCCTTCTGCAGTAGAGCGATATAGGCTAGATAGGATAGATAGATAGAAAGATAGATCCCTGATGCAAAACTATCATCTTTAAAATATTAGTGCTTGTTTTCTTTTGTTAACGAAACTGACCATGTTTTTTTCTCTTCAGGAGAATACCAATTGAAGACGTTCCTAAAGACGAAGAGGGACAGGTGAAATTCATCCACGACCTTTACAAGGAGAAGGTATGAGAACAAATGTCTATCTGAGCGGTTTTGTCGCTTCAAATGTGCATAGCAAAATATTTTCACTGAACAGATATTGTTCACACTGAATTCTACTGCTAAGTAGCAAACAAACTTATTTTTTAGTAGCAACTGATATACTTTGCATAGCATTTTGCTCTGCTAAACAAGGAAAATTGTTCACTATATTGTATAAAAAAGCCATTTGCGTTTTAGATTTGAATATTGACTGGTACAACAATGTGCTTGGTCATAAGTACCCACTTAAATTTGAATTCCTCAGACTGCACAGACAGTTGCTATGTCATATGGTTCGGGGCAAGCTTTTGTGTATAATAATAATAATAATAATAACAAATTCTTAGATAGCGCATTTGACAATAAACCGTATCAATGCGCTTTACATTAGTCCCCTGGTCATTGGGCCAATAAACATCCCTTTAATCTTTCTCAGCTCCCATTAGGGAGTATACAGCCCCGAGCTGCCGTGGCGCTCCGAAAGCTTGTCATTCACAATATCAACCTCTACCCTCGCAGGTACCCATTTATACCCCTGGGTGAAGAGAAGCAATTATAGTAAAGTATCTTGCTCAAGGACACACGTGTCACGACCGGGATTCGAACCCACACTCCGGTGAATTAGCACCAGAACTTGAATTCGATGCTCTTAACCACTCGGCCGTGACACTCTACACTCTGTGTAGTTACATAAAAAATCGTTTAAGTTACGTAAGAGACGGTGAACACCCATACACAATTCTAAATGGATGTGTATGGCACAATGGCACCAGGGTTGGCTCATCGGGAGGTTGCTATTCTTGCCCCAAACCATTTAACATAAAAACTGCCTCTATCACGTCTATAGTCGGAGGAACTCGAATGTAAGCGTTACATTGTGACTAAGCAAGTCATTGTACCAGACATTATTCAGATCTGACTCGCAAATTGCTTATGGAATTCAGAACTCAATGGGAGAATTTGGAACGCTAGATGGCAGCAGACTTACCAGGTAAATTTCCATTGTTTACGTAGTTCTGAGCATGCGCACATTACCGAAAACAATGGATTTTACCTGGTAAGTCTGCTGCCACCAAGCATCCTGAAAGTCTCCCATTAAAAATTGCTCTTCTTCTATTTCCCATGGCAACCAGGTGAACTCTATGAGCATTTTGTCCAACATGAAACCTTCAAGGGTTGCATATTTTTTCCCGGTTTTTATACTGAAACAAGTTCCTCTTATTTCTATTTCCCATGGCAACTAGGATATGCTATACGAGCATTTCGTTCAACATGAAACTTTCGAGGGTTGCAACCACCGCAAGACGATCCCGTTCCCTTCCAAGTGGTCGCCGATCTTCGTGGAGGTGTTCTGGTTATCATTCCTTGGGTTCCCAGCACTGTACCACCTCATCACTGTGCTGACCACGGGCTCTCTTCTGGCGTCGGCAACTGCACTGGGTGTTGTACTCGCATGTAAGTAAACACTTATCCCTCTTATGTAGAGTGTCGTGGCCGAGTAGTTAAGAGCATCGAATTCAAGTTCTGATGCTTAGTCACCAGAGTGTGGGTTCGAATCCCAGTTGTGACACTTGTGTCCTTGAGCAAGATACTTTACTATAATTGCTTCTCTTCACCCAGGGGAATAAATGGGTACCTGCGAGGGTAGAGGTCGATATTGTGAATAAAAAAAAGCCTTCAGAGCTGCACAGTACAATATGCAGCCAATCAAACCAGGAACACCGGGGCGAACCCCTTCTATTTACCCTAAGTGCACTGGGGTCTTTGAAATGCATTACAAAACTCACGGGACCAACGATATAATGTCCCTTCTGAAGGACGAAGCAATAGCAGTTAAGTGTCTTGCTGAAGGACACAAGTGTCCGACCGAGACTCGAGACCCACAATCTGCTGGGCCACAACACTCCACATTTCTGGTAATGCTGGGCTGCTAATGTCGAGGCCAGTGATGTAAGACCCGGCCAGTAAACTCGTTCTTGTTTTGTTTGTGTTTTTTTGTTACAGTGTATATTCTGAGTAAATTCATGATCGGTGCAACCATGACATCGAAAGGCTCAACGTATGGCGGGAACAAACACAGAACAAATGGAACGAGTACGGCTGCCAGTGAAGCGACGTCTGCCAGTAAGAAAGATTAACCCAAGATCCTCTATTTGCCTCTCTTTTCTCTGTATTACTGAGATTTTAAATTCAAAATCAAGATAATGACAATTTTTTTTACACTCTTTATTTGTATCAAATTTTTTAAATTGAAATATTTTTTTCTTTAAATTTCAAGCCGGATAGCTTTGAAAAGAAAAGACTGCTCTCTCATTGTAGCTAGGGTACGCTGCCAAAACATTGATTCGAACTGCCTCTAGCTACCGGGCAACCTCGGTAGTCTAGTTGGTAAGTCACTGCTCTAGAGTTGCAAGGGTTGTGGGTTCGAATCCCACCCGAGTTACATGCCTGTGATATTTTTTCACAGGACTCGGGGAGTATACAGTGCTAACACACACCGGTGTGTGGGTTAAAACCAAAATTAATACGTTTGTTTTTCTTCAATGCTGTTATTTATCAAGAACTAAACGTCAAGGTTGTTGTTTTTGTATGTTAACCCAGGAACCAAACAAGTGCTGAATTTTTTTCTTTTTTTTTTCAAATTTAAACTTCAGTAGATTGCCTAATGGGTACTTTTGAAGCCTTTAAAATCCAAATTCAACAAATATAATTGCTTTTAAACCGATGAAAGCCCTGAACCGCACTACCCGTAGTCTTGTGTGGAAAGGTTGGTCGGTGATTTGTTTTTTGGGGGGATGGTTTGGGGGGCTATTTTTTATTAATTCAAACTTTTTTGTTGGTTTTGCTTTTCCACACATTTCCGTTCCATTCCTTTTCCGTCCAGACCAGTCTAGGGCTCATTTATTTAAAGCTGCTCAGCAAATTAAAAACAGGGAACCAATTGCAAGCACTAAACATTCATTGCACTCTAATTTGGCTGGTAACCTGTTTCTGCTTAGCAAATTTCTTTGTGCTTAATAGTTTTATGAAATTGGTGCCTAGTAAATAAAATTCCTAATCGCACAAATATTTAAATGTCTTTAACTCGTTGAATATTTGCCATACAAAAAAATGACAAATTTAAATGATCTTGGAATGTTTTTTCCAAAGCCTGGCCAACCATTGGTCAAGATAAATATCTCAATCTTGTTACAAATATTTTAGACTAGGGTAGGTAAAAGGGTGATGTGCTACTTGTCAATGCAAAAACTTACGAAACTTTCACAGTATTTTCAAAGTTTTGTTTTTCTAAATTTTATACATTGTACATTTAAACATAGTGTAGTTACAAAGAAGCGGAACCAAAACAAAAAGTGTTACGCCTTAATCAGTACTGATGTATTATAAAATGGTTTGCAGAAATTATTATTCACATCAGAAATGGAATAATTCAAGCATTTTAAACAAATGGGTTACTTGGCTTTAAGTTGCTGATAGGGCAAGTTGAGAACGGTGTTTGCGTCTAGGTAGTGTTAAAGACACTGGACACCTTTGGGAAGTGTCAAAGATCAGTATTCTTACTTGGTGTATCTCAACATATGCACAAAATAACAAACCTGTGAAAATTTGAACTAAATTGGTCAACGAAGTTTGGGCAGTAATAAAGTAAGAAGAAACACCCTTGTCACACGAAGTTGTGTGCTTTCAGATGCTTGATTTCAGGACCTCAAAATCTAATTCTGAGGTCTTGAAATCAAATACGTAGAAAAGTACTTCTTTCTCAAAAAGCTACGTTACTTCAGAGGGAGCCGTTTCTCACAATGTTTTAAAATATCAACAACTCCACATTACTCGTTACCAATTAAGTTTCTATGATAACAATTATTTTGAGTAACTACCAATAGTGTCCAGTGCCTTTAATACAAATCATCAAAGTGAAATAGGCTGCTTGTTTGCAGACACAAAATTCTGTTAAACCTTATATTACTTTTGTAGGTTTTTTATAACTCAATAGTAACATGTTGCAGTTTATGTACGTGTCTACTATCTTTCTTAGTAACAGGTATTTGGTATATATTAATCATATTTTTGTCTGACTAATCAATTTCATCCTCTGTTGCCATTCTGCAATTTGCAATAAACCATGTCTTGGTTGCATCTACACAGCACACATTTAACCCTTCTAATGTCTAAAGGTTTACTAAAATATTCTCAGACGACACCCCTAAAAATAATATCAAAGCAAAAACATTATACACATATTGACTGGCAATGAGGTAACTAGTATACGTCTATTCCCCCGAGGGACTTTTATAACACACCTCAGTCTTAAAATGTGAAATAAGAACAGAAATCTGGAAAAGAAAGGAAGTTTTGTAGTTGCTGTTCACAGTTTACGTCAAGAGCGGGTGCTGTAACCAGGCACTGTTTTCAAAGACTAGTGCCCGCTCAGGAACTAGTTTCCACGAAACTTGCGCGTGCGATCACTAGACTATAAAAGTTCACCCCACGTGACCGTGTTTCAGCCAACCAGAATACAGAACAAGCAAGAGGTGTGTTATAATTATTATAAGTTATCACACAAGCGCGAGTGGAGTACGGAAAAATATAGCGCTTCAGACGCGCTATATTTTCCGTATTTCCACGAGCGCGCGTGTGATAACGTATTTATCTTCAAGCAAACTTGGCGCGTGACATAGAACACACAATACGCAGGGTAGTGATATTAGCCGTGCAATATAGGTCTTTATCACCACTACATTCTGCGAATCTGATTGGAGGATTAGCGCGTACTTGAAGATAATACGTATTTTTGCCCAATAACCACGCTGCAGCCAGACGCCAATAACAAATCTGTCAGCATCGTGTATTGCAGCACGGCGTGGTAAACTGCAGGGGTCTTCTGTGGCGAATAATGGATTTTATTGATGGAGCAATAAAATGAATTATATCCACTGTGGTTTTGGATGTTAGACTATGCCAGCTTGCAATATGATATCATTTATTTGTACATATTACAGTCAACCCTCCTACTGTCTGACCATTCAATATTATCTACCGTGAGTTTGAAATAATATGTACTGTGCTCAAATCATCATCATCTTTCGTCCTTGGACAGAACAGTAGAAGCAGCTTTGATGAACTGGTGCCAGGTTGCTTTATCCCTCATGAGTTGCTGGGTGTCGTTTAGATTTAGATTTGGTCTTTTGTAATCAAATAACCTAATAGGCCTATCCAACATGAAATGCACAATCCATTTTTAGTTATATAAAACTAGTTGGACAAGTATCGAATAGCTCCCAATAAAAATATTATCACCATATTGATATTATTAAAAAAATATATAATAAATGTTTTCAATAATAATTTGTGAGATCAAACGCATCGTTTATAATAGACATGTGACAAATGTAGGATAGAAATTGATCATCATACTAGAAATGTATGTACTCCCAATAAAACTTATTTACAATTTGAACTTTTAACCCACCATTAATCATGAATTATTGTTTGTTATGTTTCTCCATGAATCACAAAAAATATATGTGAAGAGGGACATAATTTTTCTGTAGCCAAAATAACTTGGTCTGCCCCCAAAAAAACATTGTTTAAAAACAGTGATCACTATTGGTAATTGTCAAAGACTAGCCTTCACAGTTGGTGTATCTCAACATATGCATGAAATTGCGAGATAATAATGGAAGAAAAAAAAACCATGTCACACGAAGTTGTGTGCGTTTAGATGGTTGATTTCGAGACCTCAAGTTCTAAATCTGAGGTCTCGAAATCAAATTCGTGGAAAATTACTTCTTTCTCGAAAACTATGGCACTTCAGAGGGAGCTGTTTCTCACAATGTTTTATACCATCAACCTCTCCCCATTACTCGTCACCAAGAAAGGTTTTATGCTAAAAATTATTTTGAGCAATTACCAATAGTATCCACTGCCTTTAAAATGGCATGAGGTATAGTAATTCAAAATAAGCTCAAATAAGCAAACTGGCAAGAACACTACTCATAAGAAATGTTCATACGGTGCAACCATAAACCTCACTTAATAAGTTTGATGAGAGATAAATTGTGTTCCAATTTAAGTTTGTTGTGCCAATTTTATCTTGCATATAATTACATATGAGTAGTACTATTTACATCAGGAAGTTATAATGAAGTTTGTGAATATTCATTGTATGATAATATGCTGCACTCTAATTTGCATAATTTGTAAAACCATGTATGATTTTACAGTTGTAAATAATGTGATTGTTATAATGCCTAAAATAGTTCCTGTTTGTTATCATTTTGCCAAAACTTTAGAAGATTCCAAAACTTAAATTTTATTTAATTAAATAATTTAATTAAAGAGTTGTTAAAGTTTACTAATGTGTGTTAATAAAAAGTACTATGCAAATGTAAACAAATAAAACAGGACTCAGAGTCAAGTCTGTACTATTGTCTTTTATCAGAAATGAAATGTATGTGTATTTTTGTTATGGGTTTATTTCTTACCCCTAATTCAATTCGTACCCGCTCTCTCCTCTAACCTTGCTCCAAAATGACGTAGAAAAGTTGATATATTTTTCTCACACAGCTTTAGTTCGGGTAACTTTGGGTTGGTTAAACTTGACGAAATTAGATAAACTTTACGAAGTGATATCCGTCTTTTGTTTTCTATTTGTTTACATTTTTATTGCTGTGTGACAGTCAATGTGTTCATGCCTTTTGGAGAATTGCTGTATTTGAACAAATTAATTAATGGGAAACGTGAAGCAAATGCGGGGGGGGGGGGGGCTTGCAGCCGGGGTAGACCATGGTATTCAATTTAAAGAAACAAAACTACAGTTCTCACGAGCCTGTTTTAGTTGAAAGACTTCAGTTATTATTGTCAGTAGTATTTGTATTTGTATTTTTTTTTGTATCAAGGGCGATTACGGGTTGTTTCACTTTGCGCACCTTAACTAATCTCACCAATCCGAGACCGGAACACTACATTACGCCAGCCCCAGCGGGCGTTCCGGGCTGTTATTGGTGGGACGTTGCGACGCGAATCCAGAGGTAGGGTCTCACCCGGATTAAAGGATGACACTCGCTGCATGGTTTCATTTACCAAACCCACAACAAACAAGAGGACGTTAGAACACTCGTGAACCTCAAGAAAAAGATCACATGGAACGATAACATGTAGGGATGCACATTTTGGATGGATCATCAAACTTCAAAGTAAGTAGCCCAAATCAGGCAGCGCAAAGTGGGTAATTTTTTAAGAAAAACGGCACAATTCCAGGGTATGAACCTCCTAAAAATGTGTTATTTTGATGACCATTATGATATCAAAGTGAATATATCAACCAGAGAAAAATACAATTTTGATTCGAATATCGGTTGTCATAATTATGCAATCTCCCCTTGTTGATTCTAAACTGTCATTATCTCCACGTCAGTTTCGCAGATCTTGACACCTCACTCTAAAGACACTTGTACTTTCGTTTTTTAATTAGAGGAGAACTTGTCCTGATTTATATTTTGTGTATATTGCGATAAAGCACGTATTTTAATTAGCTATCATTTTGCAAATATTTACCCATGCCACGATGCACTTGTTACCTAAAATGGCATTAATAATACAGAATCCTATTAACGTTCTCAGAAGTTTTGATCTATAGGCCTAGGCCTAGGATGTTTAGAAAAAAAATCTTTGCAAAATAAGTTGTTATAATGTGCGAAGAGAAGGTGTCCTCTAAATGATTAAACTTGAAATTCTCTTTTGGAATTAAGAAAAGTTGAACTATTTGGGGTATTTTGCGATTAGAAAGAGTTGAAAAAAATAAGACGGTTTTAAATATTAGGCATAGTTGTGGTAAGATAAGATAAGATAAGATAGGAACTTTATTATTCTACACTGGAGAAATTCAAACTGGCCATGATTCAAACAGTACAGACAAAAACGCTTAACATTATTTAACAATAAACAGACAGATAAAAATTAGTTAAGAATTATGTATCTATCTGGTAATATTGGGAAGGGAAACAAAATTCATCGCAGTTCACTGGCCACCAAAACTCTTTTTAGGGTGATAATGTTCCGTTTGATTTGTTTTGTACGGTTTAGTTTTCTGTATACTTTTTTATATGTGATTTTGTTTTATCGCCAGTTTTCTGTAGCTTAAATTTAACAACACTATTGTTTATATGATATTTACTTTAAATTATTAATTAAGTGGCAATGTTCCGAGGAGTTGCTGAAATGGTCATAAGACAATACAATTAATTATGTGTCATTTATAAGGTTCTCGAGTCATCAATCACTAGAAGAAAATTATCACAGTGCGAAACAAAATGATTTGTAAATATCAAAAATATTCCTTACGGCAATAACCATATTGACTTCTGTAATTAAATTTATTGTTTACATGAAGTAATTAGAAGGTTAATATTAAGCCTTTTGGGTGGTATAAAAAAGCCTCGCTAAGTATTTTCTTGCAGTCGATGAGCTGGATTTAAGATCGATAGCATCTGAACGATCTTTTTGCTGGAGTGAAAATCGTCAAAAGTTCCTCCCGTAATTTTGGTAAGTGTTCCTTGCCGTCTCCAATTAAGCAAAATTATCTCAAATTTTAGGAATACTTGACTAGTATTTTTATATAATTCTTTATCTACTGGCATCGCGTTCACGTCTTTCCACTTGAAGTTGAACTTTTTGAGTATAAGAATCTCAAAGTTACCTTCTAACGTTTGACAATTCCTTTCAAGTTCCATTTTTTACGCCTGTACTTTTGCCAGATTTGTATAATCATTACTTTACCTACTCGGCTACAAGCATCATGGTTATCCAGTCATAGACACCATTTTGTTTTTTGTTTTAGCCGCAGTTCCCGTCAAGATGTACACGTTGTTGCCAATACTCTTACTGGTTGTGAGTGCTTACGGTACGAAATTGGAGCCAGACCACTCCGAGCCAGGACGATACATCGTTAAACTCAAGGTTTGAAATAAACATGTTATCCAATCATCGTTATTATCTGATCTTTACTTTAAAAAGTGCAATATTATTGATTTCGATAATATTTCTTGTTGTTGTTCCTGGTGTTGTTGTTGCTGTTATTGTCGTCGCTGTCGTCTTCAGCCGTTTAATTTACTTCAAAACGCGACTTAAATTATGTTTTAAATTATTTCGTATTGTTTTATTCAATATAATTGTACGCTCAAGAATTTCCTAAAGTTCCTCTGGGTAAACTCCTACTAACTATTAGAAATCGTTCAGCGATAATTGTTGCCAATACATACAATGCAGACATATTGTGTTCTTTGCTTTTCACTTAAATAGCACAGTTTGGCAACATTGTCATAAAGCACATCAATAAGGAGAGCTCATAAGGATTTGAGGACGATTGTAAAAAAAAAATCATAAATAATTTCAGAATCATTTTTCAGAGATGGGTTATCATTAACTCAGGAATACTTCACCTGTTTTGTTTGTTTTAGTCGAGCGAACTGGCGGGAAAGTTTGCGGAAGATTTGGATGAATACCGACAGTCTGCAAAGAAGTTGCCAATTGGTCACGTGGAGATGATATCACAAGCGGAGACGGGGTCAAGTCTAACCGTCATGAATTTGAACCGCCAATCACTGGATATGGTGAGTATTTGGGGGTTTCCCCACTATAAAGACAGTAGAATGCAAATGAATTCAAACTCACGCTGTGGAAATTTCTTTGGTACTGTTTTTCCCTCTTTTGTTTTGTCCTTAAAGACACTGGACACTATTGGTAATTGTCAAAGACAAGTCTTCTCACTTGATGTATCTCAACATTTGCATAAAATAATAAACCTGTGAAAAATTGAGCTCAATATTGGTCGTCTAAGTTGCGAGATAATAATGAAAGAAAAAACACCCTGGTCAGCTTCTTTCTCAAAGAGCCGTTTCTCACAATGTGTAATACTACCAACCTCTCTCCATTGCTTGTTAGCAAGTAAGGTTTTATGCTAATAGTTATTTTGACTAATTACCAATAGTGTCCACTGCCTTTAAGGTAAGGTACCAAAATGAGCACATGCGCACACACACAACTTCTAAGGATGAATACATGCACCCACTTAGTTTCACAACTTTTCTTAAAACTACAAAGGTCTCCATCAAGTGTTTTTCTACATTGCACTGTTCTTGTAGGTACGCAATCACCCATCAGTGGAGTACGTGGAGGAAGACGGCCTGGTCGAACTGGAGGTTGAGATTGGGGCGGGCCATTTACTGGAGACTCGGGGGGACGATGTGTCATACTGGGGACTCGACCGAATCAATCAGAAAACACTGCCGCTGGACGAAAATGTCTCATTTGTTGGTAGGAATTATTTTAGATTAGAAAAAAAAGACAAGTTGGCTAAAGTGGGACTTGAACCAACAATCTTCGGATTAATGTACCGGTGCTCTGGCGGGCCTCCTATTTAGTCAATATCTGGAAAATAACACGTATGGCCATTAACGATTTCTCAAAATGAGAATTCAGAGAACAAAAATTGTTCACTCTTTTGTTGCAAAGGCACTGGACACCTTTGAATAATGCAAGGAAAAAACACTTCAAAAAAATGAATGTGTGATTTCAGATGTCTAATGCCTGAAGTCTGTAATTATTTGAGTGAGAAATTACCTCTTTCTAAAAAGCTACGTTACTTCAGAGGGAGCCGTTCTCACAATGTGTTATACTATCAACAGCTCTCCGTTGCTCTTACCAAGTAAGTTTTTATGCTAACAATTATTTTGAGCACTAATAGTGTCCAGTGCCTTTAAACAGATCAAGATGGTTTCTGTCCTACAGGTGACGGAACTGGGGTGAATATTTACATCATTGACAGTGGGGTGATGGAAACACACTCAGACTTTGGCGGGAGAGTCAAGGCGGGCTTTGACGTCTTCGACAGCGATGTGAGTAAACAGACTTACAATCTCGCGGTTACGCGTGGCTTAATTTTGATTTTCCCGCTCAAACTATGCCATACTCAGTGTTGGTACAAGGTTCAAGAAGCAGTTCTGAAGGAAACGTATACCTTTTTGTTTTTGAACCCGTCCCGATTGTTTTAATTCGATATAAGATAACAAAAAACTTATCCGTGAAAATTGCATTTCAATAGGCGGAAGCGGTTATGTCCACGCAGGAAGAATATTCCGTAATTTAAATAACACACAATCTGAGAAACGTGTCTGACAAAAACGTTTCTCAATATTCTAATTTGGGGGGATAAGAACTGATGTGCTCATAACCACATTATTTAGAATGTTTCTCAAAATACTTACCATCGTAAGCTTCTGTACTTCTAACCAATGAAGTCTGTATTGCCAGTAATTTTAAGAGTGGTCCAAGCGTATACCTTCCATTGAAAGAGAACATTATTGCTTGACAAGTTCCATTCTAGCAGGGCCTTATCTGAAACAAATTTTGAGATGTTTGGGTCGAATTCTCTGAACAAAAAGCAAATCTTCCGAACTTGGTTTAAAAAAAATCCTCTGGCTTAACCAAACCCCAACCACAACCGCTCAACACCCGATCCCCGACCTATTCCATCGAACATTAAGCCATTCTGTCTTGATCCTCTACAGGGGCAAGATTGTCTCGGACACGGTACAAAAGTTGCCGGAGTCGCTGCTGGCAAGACGTACGGCGTGGCAAAGGGTGCTACCATACACTCAGTCAGGACGCTAGACTGTAACGGTGTGGCGAGGAACAGTCAAATTGCAAGAAGTATGGAGTCAGGTTTTCTCAAAATCTTTCAACAAGCTCCAGTAATTATTGACATTACTGATTCTTAAAGACTAAGTCCAGTACTAATCTATGTAGATGGTGTCTGGCCAGAGGCTCAGCAGTAATGTATTAGAGAACTGCAATTTGTGTCCACTGGCATTCCTTGTCAAATTGCTGAATATACGTAAACGAATAGAAGAGCAGATAATTTGTTAATTTCAATAATGTTATTGAATGTATTGATGTTGATGTCTTATAATCACTCAAGTAGTTTCATATCAACCAGATCTTAAGATATTTCCATCTTTTCGCTCCATTACCGCCTCCCTTATTCACCCACCATGCCACTCCGCCATCCTCAACCAACAACTACCACCCACACTCAACAACACCACTCACACAAAAACCCTTCCACTTTACACCCGACAACCCATCCATAACCCATCCCCACCACCTCCCCCACCCACAACCACCCATCCCCACCCACCACCAGGCATTGACTGGGTAGCAGAGCACGGTGAGTCTCCCTGCGTGGCCACAATAGCCCTCTCCAGTCGTTCGTCTAAGACCATCGATGCAGCCATCCAACGCCTGGCAGAGTCCGGCTGCCTACCGGTGACTGCCGCTAGCAACGAAGTCAAAGACCGGCAGTACGATGCGTGTGTGCGATCACCAGCTCGCTCTCCTTATGTAAGATCTAGATTACATTGTCAAAAGCATTCTGCAAAATACTCGTTAATGGATTCATAGTCTTTGGTCGTCGGTCTCCTCTCGTCGGTCTTCTGTCATCGCCAAGTCTTCTGACGATGACTATAGAGTAAGCTAGTTTCCCAGTTGTGACACTTAACCACGATGCTTCGTCCTATGGATGGGACGTAAAGCAGTTGGTCACGTGTATTGTGTAACACATGTAAAAGAACCCAGTACTCTTTATCGAAAAGACAATGAGTTCACCCCGGTGTTCCTGGTTTGATTGGCTGCATAATGCGCCACAGCACTTTGTAAACCATTACATAGTGACGTGTAAAAGGAGTAGGTCTCATAATTCAAACTTAGTCCCACAAACTCTGCAGGAAAATATTGAATGTGGTTGCGCTAACAAAATTAAGCGTCTAAATCTCAACCTTGAAGATGTTGAGTTGTCAACCACCGATTCTTTTCAGAACCAACACAAGAGGTTTACACATGGTGTTACCGCAGACCAGTGTGTATTGTGTATTTTCGTCCCCTTCTGTTTTATCTGATTATTATTTTTATATTGTTCACAAAAAGGCCCTGACTGTTGGAGCTTCTAAAGCTGACGATTCCAAGGCGTGGTTTTCACGGTACGGGATCTGCGTGGATATCTTTGCTCCAGGGTATGACATTCGGACTACCTCGAAGAAGGGGGATGATGAGTTCCTGTACGCCCGGGGGACGTCACTGTCTTGTCCCTTTGTGGCCGGTAAGAAGAGCTTAATTATTTTGTTTAAGCCCGTGGACACTATTGGTAATTGTCAAAGACTAGTCTTCACAGTTGGTGTATCTCAACATATGCATAAAATAACAAACCTGTGAAAAATTGAGCTCAGTCGGTCGTCGAAGTTGCGAGATATAATGAAAGAAAAAAACACCCTTGTCACACGAATTTGTGTGCTTTCTGATGCTTGATTTCGAGACCTCAAATTCTAAACTTGAGGTCTCGAAATCAAATTCGTGGAAAATTACTTCTTTCTCGAAAACTACGTCACAGTCAGAGGGAGCTGTTTCTCACAATGTTTTATACTATCAACCTCTCCCCATTACTCGTAACCAAGAAAGGTTTTATGATGATAAATATTTTGAGTAATTACCAATAGTGTCCACTGCCTTTAAGGAATTCAATACGTTTGGTAATTGGAAGTTTGGAAACCACTGCCTGTTTCAATTCTATAGTATAGATAATGATATAAAACTATATCTGTGAAAGGTGGAAGTGTTTTGGAGATATTGCCGAAAATCGGGAGCGGATATGTCCAAATGAAGAAAAATCTTCAATATTGCACTACAATATCTGAGAACTCAGATGTGTGATAAACACGCAGTAGCCCTTCTTCGAAGTGGAAGTTTCGCAAAGTATTGCAAGAGAAATGGCACAAGTCATTTTAAAAAGGCAGATCCGATGTTTGAGTATTATTAGTAACTTTTTCGCACATAAACACTAAAAGCTCAATATTCCTAATCACGTCACTGAAACACCATCGCCTAAAAGCTCTAAAGGCCTCCATGAGACAATGGGCTTTTTCCTTACAATGCCATGCCCACTCCAAGGAAAAGAAAATCACATGAAAATTGGTGAGTTTTTTTTTAGGAGATTGCCCATAACTGATTGCTAGTAAATTAATGCATTGTGTTACATGGCCCTATGTGCCTGAGACGGGTTGCTGGTAGAATGCCTTGCGTGAAACGGACCTAATGTTGATAACCTCATTTCTTTCTGTTCATGTTTCTAGGCGTTGCTGCCATCCACCTCGGTAACGGAGTGCCTCAAGATGAGGTACGAGAGCGGATCCTCAATGATGCTACTGTCTGTGAGATACCAGATGCTGGTAGAGGCTCACCCAACCGCCTCCTGTACGTTGACCCTGGCCGGAAGTAGACCCCATCAACTTTATGATGATGTGCATCTCTCAATGCACACCTTCCTTATTAAAACCTTGGGAGGCATCATGTTCACTGTATGGTCTTGGTTAGAATATTGAAAAGCAGTGGACACTATTGGTATAATTAATACTCAAAATAATTATTAGCATAAAAACTTACTTGGTAACGAGCAATATGGGGAGCTAGGAGTGTTGTTAGTATAAAACATTATGGGTACGGCTCCCTCTGAAGTAGGCCTAGTTTTTGAAAAAGAGGTAATTTCTCAGTCAAAAGTAAAAGACTTAAAAACAGATTACGATTGGCCATGTTACTAGTTTGTTATAAGTAATTCGTTTTCTAGTTTGTTTAGTATTATGTGAATGTGAAGTATTATTTTGGACGAATTCTTTATTTATTGTGTACACTGAAACATTGCAAAATACTAATTTTTATTGTCAAAAAAACTTAAAGAGTCATACAACTACCTCCATAGCTAGTGGACCCAGTCCGGAAATGTATTCTATGAATTACTGAATAAGACCAAAAGAAAAAATAAATGTTGCTGTGAACTGTGTTTGTCGTCATTTTGTAACTTTTCCAGAAAGTTTCGGGAAGATTTAGGCCGGGGCAACGTGTCTCATCAACTGGACCCTGTAATCATCCTCTTTTCTGGACCCCCCCCCCCTCCCTCTTCCCAACATACAATATTGTTTGTAGCCTATAGTCATCTTCTCACACACAGTAGGCCTACTACCACCAAAGAGCAATCGTCTGCCCGCCCACAAACGGCTCATGCAAGCCACGCCCCTGTAAACGCAGCACTTTTATGAAGCCCGCCCTCTTGTGAAAAAATAACTATTACAAGTGCATGATGGGAAGGAAATATTTTCGATGTTGCCGACTGATGAGTGCTGACACTCCAAAATTCGAGTACAAAACACCGAAATAGTTTATCTTACCAGTATTTTTTTAATACGTCTGTGTCAAGTTGGGGTGAGTATTAGTTGTAATATTTAAATATGCTTGTTATTTGGTATGTCCTTGCTTGTAAAGACTGTTAAATCGACCTTGGTAACAGAGACCAGCGTCCCGTTTCTAGGGCCACACACTTGACTTGAGGTGGTTGGTTGGAGCGCACGCACGGCCGGCAGACGGTGCCAGAGCCGCCGCCGAACGGTCGACCCAGTCCCGGTGGTTGTGGGGAAGTTGGGCGAGTCTGCCCGGCTATTGGGCAGACTTCGTACGTTTATCATTTTCAAAAAGAAGAAGTACATAAGACAAGTACACAAAAGAACATAATATTTTTTTCCTATATTTTTAGATTAAAGTTCACATTCTCAATTCACTGGACTGTCACTGGCATGAACCATGCACCTGAAGAGTGAAGTAGGCCGCCCTAGTATTCAAACTTTAATTAAAAAAATTAAAGAACCAAGATTTAAATTTGATTTTGTTTGCCCCACCACAGCAGTTCAATTCAACTCCTCCCTTTATATAATAAACAAATGAGGTGTCAATGTTATTTTAGATAAAAACTAGTGTTAGGGCCTACTTGCTGTGTTGTTTTAAAATGTTATTGTTTAGGCTTAGGGACTGTCCAAATTTTACAACATTTTTTCTAGTCTGCCTGAAATAAATAAATAAATAAAATGGTTTTGCACTTCTTTGATTAGACTCGGTAACTCGGGCAGGGGTGCTGCACTCCTATAAGTATTAGAACTTTGTTGACACCTTCAGTGGTTAGTTAGTGGTTCTCCTGCAACTTATTTATCATGTGAGGAGTTTGTTGCAATATTTGACAGATACAGATAGTAGTATGACCAAAGATGTTTTTTTTAAAGGAGTACAGCGCCCTCTCTGCATGCTCTGCTCTTTGATCTGCTTCTGCTGTCAAAAGCTCATTGGATTCTAACTATTCAAAATGCAGACTTAGAATTTCATTTTTGAAAGGAAGGGCAAGGCCATTTTCATTTTGCAAAGGGCACCTCAGTTGGCAATTCTTAAAGACACTGGACACTATTGGTAATTGTCAAAGACCAGTGTTGACAGTTGGTGTATCTCAACATTATGCAAAAAATAACAAATCTGTGCAAATTTGAGCTCAATCAGTCATTGAAGTTGCGAGATAATAATGAAAAAAAGAAAAAACCTTCAAGTCTTTCAGATGCTTGATTTCAAGACCTCAAATTCTAAACTTGAGGTCTCGAAATCAAATTCGTGGAAAATTACTTCTTTCTCGAAAAGTATGTCTTTTCAGAGGGAGCCGTTTCTCACAATGTTTTATACAATCAACCTCTCCCCATTACTCATTACCAAGTAAGGTTTTATGCTAATAATTATTTTGAGTAATTACCAATAGTGTCCACTGCCTTTAAATTAAAGCCAATGTGAAACTTTTTAAGGGGTATCAAGGCAACAGAGACCATTGCCTCGGTGAAACTCCAGGATACTGGGGATACTGTTCCCAACGAGCTCATCTCAAACATATTCTAAGGGCGAAAATTTATATCATTTCATCCTCAGATCCGGATTAGACCAAAATCTTAGTCAGCAATGACTCATATCCCTGATTATTATTTTTTTTTTCACCCATCCCATTATTGCAGTTTGACGTTGAATTAAATCAAGACAAGTCAAGATTATGGAACAGGTTCATCTCGCTGGAGACGAGGACGATGAATTGTACTCCGGGTACAACGACTACAATCCACTCTTCGATACTGAGGTAAGTCGAAGAATAAAAAACTACCCATTTATAAATAGGCCTAAATAATACCCCAAGCTCAAACAGGGTGTCCAAACTTAAAACAGGGTTTCCAAAAGACACCCGGACACCCCTTTGTAACACTAACAATGAGAAGTAATTACAAAGGCTTTCACAACACAGATGACATGTTGCTTTTTTTTAAAAACCTCTCTGTTTTGTCCACAAGTTTGCTATGTTGTTTATTTGTATGATATTTGTGAAATGAAGTATACTAATTCATCAGATTTTCTTGTTTGAATTGACAGAATCTTCAGCAAGATGAAGGATTTCAGAATGCGGTCAAGACGAGCCATGGACGTCGACCTCCTGTGAGTGTTTGATTAACTCCCTTTTGGTTTTCTCTGCTCGAGTTTTCTTCAAAGAGGGGCTACAGGGTCAAATAGGTCACAGGTTCAAGTCCTGCTCTAGTCAACTTTCTTTGTTCAATACAACCCCAAATAAGTCTCTAACCTTGCGCAAAAATGTGATAAAATTTAATTGACTCTTTTCGACCGAAACATGAAACATACATCGTTTAATCCAACCATTGTATTGGTGAATTTGTTTACTTTTGTTTTGGGTTAAATTAAATGAATTGTTTACTTTTTTTGTATTTGTAGATGACAGCCACAAGGCAGTTTGGCATACAACGTGGACAAATGGGTACAGCTGCCGGGGTAAGCTCTTTACTCTGATGCATAATTATTGTTTCATGAAAAGATTATCTTATTGACCCCTTGCACGCCTGCACACGCGGCGCCTGTCGTACGCTCACCATTTTGGTTGGCAGTTATGTTTACGTGTAAACGCCCCGTCGTCTAAAAAAGCGCACTTCACTGAATAACTCACAGTGCATTGCCCACCAGTATGGTGCATCCAAGATTATTCTATACACCAATTCAGGCGCGCAGTGTTGAGCAGCGTGCGCCATTGCTGAGGTGTACATGGGCTTAGTTTTGTGCACTAAGACATGATGAAATCATGTTTCTTTTCACTCTTTATGGACATGAAATGTTTTCCTCAACGACTATCACATTTTCCTTAACAGGACATCATGATATACTAATGAAAATCACTGACTACAAAATTTGCAACTAAATAAAAAGCGATTCACCTTGAAAACGGTGCTTGTCTTATGTGAATTGGGGGGAAAGACTCAGAAACTGCACAAAATAGTCACTAAAACGAAGATTTTGTCATAATTTCAGTATTTTCCTTTGTACTTAATTTAAAAAATAAATGCAAGAATGTAGTAAATGGTAGTGCAGCCATGTCAGAGAATCGCAAAAATTTTCGAGAAAGACATTACATTTCCATAAAAAGAGAAAAGAAACATGATTTCCTTATGTCTCTGTGCACAAAATTAGGCACATGTTACCTCAGCAATGGCCACGCCCGGTGCGCGCCTGAATTGGTCTATATGACGTCAGGTGAATTGGGTCAATAGAATGTTTTCCTACTTTGGAAGTCTGAGGTAGTGATCATAATAATTTAAATTTGAAAATTAAAGGTAATTCATAAAGACAGTTCCGCTATTCCTATTGGTGGAGAGCGCGTCACGTGGGTGTGTATAAACCTTTGTTTAAGACCGGTAAAAGGTGTTAATTCATGGGCGTGACACGCGACCTTGCACCTGTTCTTTTAAGACAGTTTCTTCATTCCTATTGGTCAAAAGCAACGGCTTAAACAGTTGTGCCACATCACGCGATACGCGCGACGCGCACAGCAATCCCTTATAAGGGGTTGTTTACCCGAGGGCGGTGGAGGGCTTTACCATTTCATAGCTGGAGGGGTGTTGTGTTGAAAGAAATCATTTAACAACTATAATTATTGCATTTATTTAACTTTTTGACCAAAAAGTGATGATGTTTTTGATCGAAAAGGTATTTATGAATGGGAATCAAAGTGTGTTGAATCGGTTTTCAACTAGTGGTTTAAACCTGCCGAGGCCGGATTCTTTATAATTTACCTCAACTTCGTCTCGCTAAAATTATCAAGAACCAGGCCTCGTTGGGATTAAACCACTAGT
Source organism: Asterias rubens (assembly GCF_902459465.1). Classification (NCBI taxonomy): domain Eukaryota; kingdom Metazoa; phylum Echinodermata; class Asteroidea; order Forcipulatida; family Asteriidae; genus Asterias; species Asterias rubens. Next base: position 17,669,293 of record NC_047072.1, read on the forward strand.
TGAAAACCTCTTCACCACACATTGATTCACTTATTTATACCTTTTGGTTTTTGGAGCCATCCGATTGAACCTGGAGCGAGTGTGTCCACCCAGAAAACAATAATCCCAAATAAACTATTTGAAAAGTGTTACTATAGTAATGCCGCTCAGATTCTAATTTTGGAGCATAAAAACTTTTATATTTTTACATAAGCACCCTACTTCAAAGTGGAATGTTTCTCAAAATGCTTAAAATATAATGTCCTATCAGAAGCTGCTGTAGTCTTCTTACCTTAAGTTAATTATAAATACTATTAAAGGAACACGTTGCCTTGGATCGGACGAGTTGGTTTATAAAAAGTGCTTGTAACTGTTTGATATAAAATGCATATGGTTAGAAAGATGTTTTAAAAGGAGAATACAATGATCTACACAAGTATGCCTCGAAATTGCGTGGTTTTCCTTTTACCTCGTCGTCTAACACGGTCGGCCATTTATGGGAGTCAAATTTTTGACTCCCATAAATGGCCCACCGTGATAGTTCGCAAAGTAAAAGGAAAACCACGCAGATTGGAGGCAAACTTGTGTAGATCATTATATTCTACTTTTGAATTATCTATCTAACCATATGCATTTCATAACAAACGGTTTCAAACGCTTTTCAACGACCAACTCGTCCGATCCAAGGCAACGTGTTTCCTTTAATTTTAAGAGTGATAACCAAACATTCCCTTTTAGGGAACAGAAATAATTGTATGCTCAATAATGTTGATTTGTTTTTACAACTCCAAAAGCCAAGTGAAACTAAAAGCTGTGGGTAAAGAAAGATTCCTTGCCTTTATTTTGATTGCAATTTTCTCTTTTTTTTTAAATTAGGCTCGTCTGAAAACTGGTCTAGTGTCGTCAATGGGTCGACCAGTAACCGGCATGGCTGCAGCGGTAAGTCAAATTTTGACATTCTCCCTCGCTTGTCGTTGTCTCAGTCGACACTCTCGACTCAAGCTCTGGTGTTGTCAGTTGCTGTTGTTGTCCTTGTTGGTCTTGTTCTTGTTTTTTTGTTGGGGGAGGGGAGTTTACATTTTCACATTTTTTTTATGCTGTATTATGTTAATGCATTTTTTAATGTCAACTGTATCGCCTGATATTTTTTCTAATAAATAAAGAAATAAAGAAATAAACAATTTTCACAAATTTGCAAATAACTTACAGAAGGTAATGGTGAAAGACTTCTCATGAAAAAATAGTCCATGAAATGCTTTACTTTTTGAGAGAACATTGAAACAATTATCAATTCTCGACAACGAGAATTACGGATTTATAGTAAACATGACACGGCGAAACGTGCCGAAACAAGGGTGGGTTTTCCCTTTATTTTCTCCCGACTCCGATGACCGATTGAGCCTAAATTTTCACATGTTTGTTATTTTATAATTAACATGTGATACACGAAGTGTGGGCCTTAGACAATACTGTTTACCGAAAGTGTCCAGTGGCTTTAAGTCAACTATTTTTTATTGATGATAGGATGGTAGTGTTGCCAGACCCATGACAGCAGTCAAAGCCGCTGGTTACTCCTCGACTGGACGAGGTCAATCATTTGACCCCATGAATCAGGCCTCCAAAGGCCCCGCACCACCGCTAGAATCTAGAAGTGAAGACACGTAAGTTGAAGAAAATAATTTTTCTCGATTTTACAAAGCACTTTCGAAGTTTCATTTTAAAGGCACTAGACACTATTGGTAAATACTCAAAATAATTCTTAGCATAACAACTTACTTGGTTACGAGCAATTGAGAGCTGTTGATAGTTTAAAACATTGTGAGGAACGGCTCCCTCTGAAGGAACATAGATTTTGAGAAAGAGGTAATTTGTCACTCAATGTTTAAAGACTTCAGACCTGAAGCTCTTTATCAGGCATCTGATAGCACACAAATTGGTGCATCAAGGGTGTTTTTTTTTTTCATTATTCTTTCGCAACTTCGATGACCAATTCAGCCAAAATTTTCACAGGTTTGTTATTTTATGCATACATTGAGATACACCATGTGAGAATACTGGTCTTTGACGATTACCAAAGGTGTCCGGTGCCCTTAAGATTACAGTTTATACAAATTGATTTGTTTCTTACAGACCTGAGGAGAAGATCAAGAGCCTTGAGAAGCAGGTGAATGGTTTGATCGAGGCTAGCTGCTTGGCCCATAGCAGAGGAGAGCTAAGCTTGGCCCTGGAGAAGGCTAAAGAAGCAGGGAGGAAGGAAAGAGTCTTGGTCAGGCAGAGAGAGCAAGTGTCTAATGGGGATCAGGTTAATCTGGATCTAACCTACTCGGTAAGTTTAGGGATTGGACAAGGAGAGGTTTGAGGTAATGCCATGTGAATATATCTTTTGAGTAGAGTAGTGATGATTCTGGGAAAAAACGGTGGTTAATGACTCAACGTTTCGATCTGATTCATGTTATGGTTTATTTCATTGGTGTGTTGTGGCTTGGCGGTCATGCGCACCTAACTCAAGATCTTGTGTTTCCGATCAGCAAAGTGTGAACTCGAGTCTCGGTCTTGTGAAGAGGGTTTCCCAGGGTTTTTCTGGCAGTTGCTGCTAATAAGGGAATCAATGTGTGGTGAAGAGGTTTTCAACTAGTGGTTTAATCCCAACGAGGCCTGGTTCTTGATAATTTTATCGAGACGAAGTCGAGGTAAATTATCAAGAACCGGGCCTCGGCGGGTTTAAACCACTAGTTGAAAACCGATTCAACACACTCTGATTCCATTCATCGAAAAGTAAATTAAATGCAAAAATTATAATTGTTAAATGATTTCTTTCAACACAACACCCCTCCAGCTATGAAATGGTAAAGCCCTCAGCCGCCCTCGAGTAAACAAATCCTTACAAGGGAATGCTGTGCGCGTCGCACGTATCACGTGATGTGGCACAACTGTTTCAGCCGTTGCTCTCGACCAATAGGAATGAAGAAACACGTGCAAGGTCGCGGGTCATGCCCATGAATTAACACTTTTTGCCAGTCATAAACAAAGGTTTATACACACCCACATGACGTGCTCGCCAACAATAGGAATAGCGAAACTCTCTGAGGTATTTATGAATGTAATATAACCTTCCCCTTGCAGGTGCTCTTCAACTTGGCCAATCAGTACGAGGCCAACGAGATGTTTCAAGAGGCCCTTAACGCCTACCAGGTCATCGTCAAGAACAAGATGTTCTCTCACGCCGGCCGACTCCGCGTCAACGTCGGCAATATCTACTTCAAGCAGAGGAACTTCCCTAAGGCTGTCAAGTATTATAGGATGGCGCTGGATCAAGTCCCCACCACTCACAAAGAGATGAGGTTAGGAAATAATCTAAAACCCTTTTCACACCCTTTTCAATGGACCTCGTCACAGCAGGCAACAATTGTATAGTGGTTAAGAGCATCGGATTCAAGCTCTGGAATTCGATCAGCAGAGTGTGGGTTCGAATCCTGGTCGTGACACTTGCTACATAAAGTTGGGGAGGTAGTGCTTTCTACCTGCCAGGCTTCTGATTGATGATACCCAAGCCTACATCCGTATGGACTGTAAAGCCTTAGGAGTAGGTGGCAACGGCCTCTGGAAAAAAATAATTGTAGCCAACACCTTGAAGTGGCCTTCAGGCCTTGTGTGTCTGGCGAGTTGCATAAAAAAATAAAAATAAAAAAAATCAGAAAAGATTACTTTCAAATGTTGGCTTTAAGTCTGTTAGAATACTAACAATTAAAAACAAATCAGAAAAGGTTACTTTCAAATGTTGGCTTTAAGTCTGGTAGAATACTAAAAATTAAAAACAAATCAGAAAAGGTTACTTTCAAATGTTGGCTTTAAGTCTGGTAGAATACTAAAAATAAAAAATAAAATCAGAAAAGGTTACTTTCAAATGTTGGCTTTAAGTCTGGTAGAATACTAAAAATTAAAAACAAATCAGAAAAGGTTACTTTCAAATGTTGGCTTTAAGTCTGTTAGAATACTAACAATTAAAAAAAAATCAGAAAAGGTTACTTTCAAATGTTGGCTTTAAGTCTGGTAGAATACTAAAAATAAAAAAAAAATCAGAAAAGGTTACTTTCAAATGTTGGCTTTAAGTCTGGTAGAATACAACTCTGTTGAATAGTACCAATACATGAAAAAAGTTCTCTTAAAGCTTGTTGAAATAAAAACAATATGTAGTTAAATTGTGTAGAAAGTTCTTTCCCATTAAGGTTCTGGTCTTGCTAAATAGAATCCAGCACAGTTAACATTTAAGTTTCAACCCTTGTGGAATGTTATCCCAAATTGGAGCCCTGACACTGGAAAAAAAACATAATAAGAGATGTTAGATTTGCATCGGGATAAAGAATATTAATTTTGTTTTTTTACCCATACACCGATGTGTGTTAGCACTGTATACTTTTACTCAGTACTTTCCTGAGTCCTGTGAAAAAATATCACAGGCATGTTACTCGGGTGGGACATCTTGCTGTACTTATTAAATATTTTTGTTTTTGCATTAGAAACAAGATCATGAAGAACATCGGCATTGTGTTTGTGAAGATGGGACAGTACAGCGATGCGATCACCTCCTTCGAGCACATCATGTCGGAGAAGCCTGACTACGAGACAGCCTTCAACCTTGAGCTGTGTTACTACGCTACAGGAGACAGGGACAAGATGAAGAAGACGTTCCAACAGCTGCTCTCTGTTGACTTGAATCTTGACGAAGAGGATAAATATCTACCGCATCCTGTAAGTATTGATCAGTCTGCCACCATCTTGGTTTGTTCCCTGTACCCAACAGCAGTAATGGGTGCTTATATTCATTTATAAAAAAAGAACCAGAATAAATGCCCTTTTAACCTTGTGTGTAATCCCTGGTTACAGGTTAAACAGCTTCTGACTGGCACTGCCTAACAGAGATATGTTGACCAAATAGGAAAACCACCAATAGAGGGGTAGAATAGCTCAGTGTGTATAGCTGTTCTTTAGTGGTCATTAAGTTCAATGTTCTTTGTTAAACCAAAAACAACTTTAATGTCTTTTGTAGCGGTTTCTATTATGTTGCAAATAATAATTCTTATTTTGTGTGTGTGTGTTTTTTTAGGATGACAAGCATGCCAATCTGGTTCTTGAGGTCATCAAGAAAGATCCACTTAGGGTCAGAGAAAAAGAAATGTAAGTTGGTGTTTCAATTTTTGTTTCAATTAACTTGTTATAATTTTTCTTTTTACTTAGAGCCTTTTATATGTGTGTTAAATAAGCAACAATTATTATTTGTTTGATGTAACAGGAAAGAAGGAATGGAGCGCTTTGTGATGGCCGCTGCTAAACTCATCGCTCCGTCCATCGAGCAAAGCTTCTCCGCTGGCTATGACTGGTAAGTTGACTCACTAGAGACAGACAGCCAGCGGGACTCTACACCTCAAACCGGTAGATTTTACACAACATTTGGGTACATGCGCCACCAAGGCCAGAGCACCCAGGGGGACCCCCGATCTCAGTGATCACTGCTGGGTGTGTCCTCTCTAGTTCTATTACCAAATGACCCCAACTGGAATTGACCATTCGACCTTTAAACGTATTAGCGTGTCATGGCCTAGTAGTCAAGCACACTGGGCTCAAGCTCTGTTTTTTTATCGACTACACTTGTGTCTGTCACACACAATTGTCAAGACCAGGACTCGAACCCACACTCTGCTAAAAAACCACACCAGAGTTTGAGTCCAGGGGGTTTGAGTTACTGGTATTGACACGTGTGTCTGTAGGCAAGTCACTTAAACATTATTTCTTTTTCCTTTGAATGAGACATTAAGTTGTTGGCCCCCTGTGTTGTGTGATGCGTGCAAAAGAACCCAACTACATTTACCGCATGGTGTATCTGGCAGTTGCTGCTGATTGCCGAAACCAACCAAGGTCATTACCACACAGTGAAGACCAGCTCCTCACACTGGTATTGCCTAAATATTTAATCTAATCAGTGAACACAGCAGGGGTCTGTTGCAATAAAGTTGTACACTGTTCTCTTTCGGAAGAACGGTTGCTGTTATATTTATAATTCAGTCATATAATGATGCGTTTTTTCCTTTCCACCACAGGTGTGTAGACTGTGTGAAGCAATCCGCCTACACTGATCTGGCCAATGACCTGGAGATCAACAAAGCCATCATGTATCTGAAGCAGAAGGAGTTTGCACAGGTACTAAAGAACTCGTTATAAACTCTTTTCCTCCCACAAAACTGAAATTTGCCAGTATTGTCTTCTGGCCTTTGGGTTCTTTGCTAGTACAGTGATTCTGAGAGTCATTGGCCTTGTAACCAGAATGAAAAAATTGAATATCTGTGACATCTTTAAAGGGTCTGCCTTCGTTTTCACAAAACTCTTCCTAACTTAAGACTAATCTTAGGACTTAGGACGAGTCCCAACCCTGCACTGTAGCATGCAGACCTTAAGATTGATCCCAAGTTAGGAAGAGTTACTCGTCCTACCTCGAGATAAGACGAGTCCTAACTCTTTGTGAAACCGACCCATGGGTACTTTTTGTAGGACACAAAACACAATGTCCACAGATTTACATTAAACTCACACAATTTGAAAATAATGATGGTAGAAAGCTTCCCTTAAAATATTACTTTCTGAGGTGCCGTTGTTTTTGAGAAATGAGTAAAAACAAGTCACAAAAGTAATTTTCGTCTCTAAAGACGAAAATTATTTCAGCATGTAAACTGTTTTTTCGTGACAGCACCTCAGCTAGTAATATTTTAAGGTAAGCTTTCTACTATTAAGTTGTTGCTCAAACCCAAAACCCCCGTCCTTCCATCCACCTACAATGACCAGGACTTAGCAAATGAGTTCCAGAAATTCTTTGTCACCAAGATTTCAGACATCCGCTCATCATTTTCATCAGTCCCTTACAACGTGCCGCAGACATTGCCACATCTTCAACCAGAGTGTAGACTATCTGTGTTTGAGCCTGCCACTGTTGCTGAGATTCAAAGGGTTATTATGAAATCTCCTTCAAAATCCTGTGAGCTGGATCCAGTATCAACATCCATGATAAAGCAAAACATCGATATTTTTGTACCCTACATCACTAAGCTTGTAAACGAATCTCTCAGTTCCGGTTGTTTCCCCGATAGCCTCAAAGTTTCCTATATCAGGCCGCTCATCAAGAAACCAAACCTGGACAAGGTGATATTCAAAAACTACAGACCGGTTGCAAACTTAAAATATCTTGGAAAAGTCATCGAACGAGTAGTGTCATCACGTATTTCTGATCACATTCATACTTTCAACCTGTCCGACGTGTTCCAGTCAGCATACAAGCCTTTCCATGGGACCGAGGCTGCACTAGTCCGTGTGAGCAACGATATTCTCTCTTCTATGGACAATGGTAACCTTACAGCACTAGTCCTGCTAGACTTGAGTGCTGCTTTTGACACTGTTGATCATAACATCCTTCTCTCTCGGCTCCAGAGTCACCTTGGCATAGACGACACAGCCCTAGCATGGTGCAAATCGTATCTCCACAATAGAACTCAGCATGTATGTATTGGCACTGCGATATCCGACCCTGTTGTTTTGAACTACTCTGTGCCACAGGGGTCGGTACTCGGCCCGCAGTGGTTTACGCTGTACACTTTACGGATTCGTGACATCATCCTCAAATTTAATCTGAATTACCATGTGTACGCAGACGACACTCAGCTATACATCACGTTTAAATCTTCTCAAGAAAACGCCAATGCATGTATTGCAAGACTTGAGAAATGCATCCAAGAGATTCGACGTTGGACACAACAAAACTTCCTGAAGTTAAATGATGATAAGACAGAGTTCCTTTTATTTGGGTCACGTCAACAGTTAACTAAGGTTTCAGTATCTCTCAACGAATCATCTTCAAGCTGATGCTCATTGTCCACAAAGCTCTAAATGGTAAGGCTCCCCACTATATTTCTGAACTGCTTCAAGTTTACACTCCATCAAGGAATCTTCGATCAAGTTCCATGCTTCTCCTCATTGAACCCAAGTCTCGACACTCATGGGGTAACAGGTCTTTTTCTTCAGCCGCGCCACGCATCTGGAACTCTCTACCACTTAATCTTCGATCTTGTCTTTGTACCGCAAAATTCAAGTCTCTTCTCAAAACTTATCTTATGTCACAGGTTTTCAATGACTAATTTTGTTGTGTCTGTTTTCTTTGTGTTGTGTTTTGTTTTTGTTTTGTTTTTGGTTTTACTGCGCCTTGAACACCCAGCAGGGCGGATATGTGCGCATTACAAGTCTTATTATTATTATTATTATGTTATCTTCAAACGGTGTAAGTTTAATGTAAATCTGTGGACATTGTGTTTTGTGTTACAAAAAGTACCCAAATCCTTTAAAGGCACTGGATACTATTGGTAATTGTTAAAGACCAGACCTCTCACTTGGTGTATCTCAACATATGCATAAAATAACAAACTTGTGAAAAGTTGAGCTCGATTGGTCAACGAAGTTTGCGAGATAACTACGAAAGAAAAAACACCCTTGTCACACAAAGTTGTGTGCTTTCAGATGCTTGATTTCAAGACCTCAAATTCTAAATCTGAGGTCTCGAAATCAAATTCGTGGAAAATTACTTCTTTCTCGAAAACTACATCACTTCAGAGGGAGCCGTATCTCACAATGTTTTAAACTATCAACCTCTCCCCATTACTTGTAATACCAAGTGAGGTTTTATGCTGGTAATTATTTGGGTAATTACCAATAGTGTCCACTGCCTTTAAAGCTCTTGATAAACAATTCCTTTAGACTTGGCACACTACAGTACTGACTCAAATATAAACCTAGGTCGAAGTTGTTTTTCTTCATTGCATCTGAAGAAGTGTTTATTGCTATGAAAGCTTATGCCATAGAGCTGTATATATTGACTAGAGCGCTAACACCCCGTTATACACGCACTAAGGTTTTGAAGCCGTGTGGGCGCATCCATGTTTATGTACAAACCATTACAATAGCTTGAAATTTTGTACGGCAATTGTACGGCTATTTGCATGATCGTGCGTCTGTTCTTTGTTATGTGCCATCGAAGCAAAAAATGCAGTAAATGTGAACGCACAATCTGCTGATAAGCGCACAAACTGCGAGCGTCATGTGCGTCATGATTAAAAGGCGTGTTTACCTTTTTTTTAGTACGGCAACCAAGTCGAAGTTACTGTTTTCGTAGCGCGGACGTACGCGAGTGGACAGTTGCGTACGTATACGCACACGCAGAATGTAAAATAATCGCGGCAATGTGTGTTCTCTTAAAATTCCGAATTCACGCAACACATCAAACATGTCTGCGCCCAGGGTGGCTTCAAAACGCAGAGCACGTTAGCGCTCTAGTCGATATATATAGCTCTATGGCTTATGCAGATATTTCTTACTGGGACCCCATTTGGAATCCCAACAGAGGCACTATGTGGATGTGGTTTTCAGTCCCTACCTGACTGCGTGGGTTTACCCTGGAATTATTATCTGGGGTTTTTCCTCACACATCTAAAACTGAAACTTCCTTCCTTGTCTTCTCTCCACTTGGTTCTTGACTAGTACAAAGATTAAGTTTTCTGAGAGTTCTTGGCTTCACAACCAGAATTAGTAAATGAAATAGGTGTGACGTCCGGACTTCAATATCCATTCTTTCATGTCATATTTGGTTATTGTTTCATTACTTCTTTAGGCTGTTGAAGTCCTAAAGGCTTTTGAGAAGAAGGATTCCAAGTGTGCCTCGGTCGCCGCCACCAATCTCTCCTTCATTTACTTCTTACAAGCCGAGTACCAACTGGCTGAGAAATACGCTGAGGTAGCGATGGCTGCCGATAGATACAACACTGCTGGTAAGTCAGTAGAGGAAACAGTAAAGGGTCACACATAGGCTGAGGTAGCGATGGCTGCCGATAGATACAACACTGCTGGTAAGTCAGTAGAGGAAACAGTAAAGGGTCACACATAGGCTGAGGTAGCGATGGCTGCCGATAGATACAACACTGCTGGTAAGTCAGTAGAGGAAACAGTAAAGGGTCACACATAGGCTGAGGTAGCGATGGCTGCCGATAGATACAACACTGCTGGTAAGTCAGTAGAGGAAACAGTAAAGGGTCACACATACGCTGAGGTAGCGATGGCTGCCGATAGATACAACACTGCTGGTAAGTCAGTAGAGGAAACAGTAAAGGGTCACACATAGGCTGAGGTAGCGATGGCTGCCGATAGATACAACACTGCTGGTAAGTCAGTAGAGGAAACAGTAAAGGGTCACACATAGGCTGAGGTAGCGATGGCTGCCGATAGATACAACACTGCTGGTAAGTCAGTAGAGGAAACAGTAAAGGGTCACACATAGGCTGAGGTAGCGATGGCTGCCGATAGATACAACACTGCTGGTAAGTCAGTAGAGGAAACAGTAAAGGGTCACACATAGGCTGAGGTAGCGATGGCTGCCGATAGATACAACACTGCTGGTAAGTCAGTAGAGGAAACAGTAAAGGGTCACACATACGCTGAGGTAGCGATGGCTGCCGATAGATACAACACTGCTGGTAAGTCAGTAGAGGAAACAGTAAAGGGTCACACATAGGCTGAGGTAGCGATGGCTGCCGATAGATACAACACTGCTGGTAAGTCAGTAGAGGAAACAGTAAAGGGTCACACATACGCTGAGGTAGTGATGGCTGCCGATAGATACAACACTGCTGGTAAGTCAGTAGAGGAAACAGTAAAGGGTCACACATAGGCTGAGGTAGCGATGGCTGCCGATAGATACAACACTGCTGGTAAGTCAGTAGAGGAAACAGTAAAGGGTCACACATAGGCTGAGGTAGCGATGGCTGCCGATAGATACAACACTGCTGGTAAGTCAGTAGAGGAAACAGTAAAGGGTCACACATACGCTGAGGTAGTGATGGCTGCCGATAGATACAACACTGCTGGTAAGTCAGTAGAGGAAACAGTAAAGGGTCACACCAACTAGTTTCTAAAACGTCCGTACTCGTCCTGAAAAAATTGAAATTGGGTTTGGTCTGGCTAGAACATATAGCTTTAGTCGGAAATTGTCTATAGTGTGACCCTAGTTGTTATGGGTTCATTAGATTGAGACTCTAAGAAAAGAGGCAATGACTACTTGACTTGTTCAGTCATAGTAATGCTTTGTATACATGAGCTGCTTTATACACTCAATAGAGGGCGTCAATAAGATGAGTGGTTTGCAATCAACACTAGTCACTTAAATTCTGGTATTGAGTCGGGCCTGTCCGGTAACAGGATGAACGCGCTACAAACAAACCCAGTCTGTGTGCACATCAAAATGACGCCCAAGCGCACCATGTCTAGCACGTCCCTAGTACGATCCAAGTACGACAGCTCTGTTTGTAAATGTTGCCACTCCATCTAACTGAAGAGATGGTCATCCAAATTTCTTTGGGCAGCCTCATAGTTCTGGAACACCATCCCGATCAAACCCGGCCGAGCCTGTCTATGAAGATCGAAAACAGATTGTAAACAATTGCTACTGCATCCAACTCCGTTTTGCACACAGTTTAAGCCCGTTCGGGTATATTTTTAAGAACATATTGAGAATGAGTTCGGTGTGATGGGGGCTTTAATATATAAACCATAATTCATAAATACCTCAAGACAGTTTCGCTTTTCCTTTTGGTGGAGAGCGCGTCGCTTGGGTGTGTATAAACCTTTGTTTATGACCAGTAAAAAGTGTTGAAACATGGGCGTGACATGCGAGCTTGCACCTGTTCTCATAAGACAGTTTCTTCATTCCTATTGGTCGAGAGCAACGGCTGAAACAGTTGTGCCACATCACGCGGTACGCGCGACGCGCACAGCTTTCCCTTGTAAGGAGTTGTTTACCCGAGGACGGCGGAGGGCTTTTCCATTTCTTAGCTGGAGGGGTGTTGTGTTGAAAGAAATCTTTGAACAGTTATAATTTTTGCATTTGTTTTACTTTTTGACCATAAGTGTTGATGTTTTCGACCGAAAAGGTATTTATGAATGGGAATCAAAGTGTGTTGAATCGGTTTTCAACTAGTGGTTTGAACCCGCCGAGGCCTGGTTCTTGATAATTTTCCTCGACTTCGTCTCGGTAAAATTATCAAGAACCAGGCTTCATTGGGATTAAACCACTAGTTGAAAACCTCTTCACCACACATTGATTCCCTTATTATATAATGCTATCTATTAAACCACAATAACTCAAACTTCTCATTTCTGTTTTTTTAGCGTTGGTGAATAAAGGCAACTGTCTGTTCGTCCAGAATGACTTGGAGAAATCAAGAGAGTTCTACCAAGAGGCTCTTCGTACTGAGGCAACGTGCACCGAAGCATTGTACAATCTAGGTATTTATTCCGAACTACCTCCATATTAAAGGCACATGACACCTTTGGTATAATATTCAAAGACCAGTATCCTCACTTGGTGTATCTCAACATATGCATAAAATAATAATAATAAATAATAATAAGACTTTCGGGTGGCACGGTTGGCTTGTGCGTAAAGCGCTCGCCTCTCACCAAGGTGACCCCGGTTCGATTCCCGGTCGGGGCCATATGTGAGTTGAGTTGTGCGTTGGTTCTCTGCTGTGCGACGAGGGTTTTCCAGACTATCCGGTTTTCCTCCCTCAGGAAAAAATCAAACACTTTCGATCTTGGCTGTGCTCCGTGGTCATAATGGGTTGATGTGGCTGGCAGCTGAATGCGCCCTTGCATGCCTGCTTCTCGAACACGTTGTAGCCGCGTCCTTCGCAATTCAGCTCTTAGCTGCGAGTAAGGACGATTAGCCCCCCAAATTATTATTATTATTATTATTAATGCGCACATATCTACCCTGCTGGGGTGTTCAAGGCGCAGTAAAACCAAAAACAAAACAAAAACAAAACACAACACAAAGAAAAACAGGCACAACAAAATTAGTTATTGAAAACCTGTGAAATAAGATAAGTTTTGAGAAGAGACTTGAATTTTGCGGTACAAAGACAAGATCGAAGATTAAGAGACTTGGTTCATTGAGGAGAAGCATGGAACTTGATCGAAGATTCCTTGATGGAGTGTTAACTTGAAGCAGTTCAGAAATATAGTGGGGAGCCTTGCCATTAAGAGTTTTGTGGACAATGAGCATCAGCTTGAAGATGATTCGTTGTGAGATAGGGAGCCAGTGTAGTTGTTGCAGAATGGGGGTGATAGAACAGGATTTTCTAGACAGTGCCACAATGCGGGCAGCAGTATTTTGGAGCCGTTGAAGTCGTGAAATCTGGTTGTTAGGAAGACTGTAGAGCATTGCATCATATGTGAAAAATTTGACTCAATTAGTCATCTTAGTAGAGAATACTGAAAGAAAAAACACCCTTCTTGCACAATGTTTTATACTATAAAAAGCTCTCCATTGCTCGTTACCAAATAAGTTTTTATGCTAACAAAAATTATTTTGAGTAATTACTAATAGTGTCCAGTGCCTTTAAAACGGTATAGCCCATTTTGTTGGGGTGTTTGTTTGTTTGTTCATTTGTTAGTTTGCTTGTTTGACTAAGCACAATAATTATTATTATTATTATTATTTTGTATTTAGGTTTGGTGAATAAGAAACTTGGTCATCTGGAGGCATCATTGGATTGCTTCTTGAAACTTCACGCCATCCTCAGGAACAACGCTGAAGTCTTATTCCAAATAGCCACAATGTATCCTTGAAAAAGAAAACAACAAAATTAAGATTCAAAATTTATTGATTCTTTTTAACTTTCTTACACCTAGGAGAAGTCACCAAGTCAAGGAAAGTCCCAACTAAAGTCTCTCGTCTAAAGTCTTTCAGGGCAAGTCTTACACTAATTCAGTCAAGTCCATATCATGACCTATATTAAGACCAAAATATTTTTGGATGAAAAATCAAACATTCTCACTCATCTCACATAACCAGTGTAAGTTCTTTTAGTAATTTCAGTTAAGGGAGAACGCTGAATTGAACTCGACATCAGATTCCAAACCTACATGATGAGACTCAATAGTGCCAAGGACCTGATTCCCCAATTCCTTCCCAATATGTAGGTTGCTAATACACAAAGGGTCCGTTCGTTTAGCTTCCCCGAGTCGACCCCGGTGTGTGGCGTTTTTTTTCTTTCCAGGACGAACGTGGGTAATTATCTGCACACGTTTGTCCTGGAAAAAGAAAACACCATACACCAGGGTCGACCCAGGGAAGTTAAACGAACGCACCCAAAATATGTTCAGATATATTTCCTTGACCCCCATCGTTCTTCTCAGCTACGACATGTTAGAGGACACCCCCCAGGCCACAGAATGGTTTACCCAGCTCATCAGCATTGTCCCTACTGATCCAGCGATCCTATCACGGCTTGGTGAACTCTTCGATAACGAGGGAGACAAGTCACAAGCTTACCAGTATCATTATGAGGTCAGTAACCTGTTAAGCAGAGAATACCCACTTAGCAAAAAGTACCCACTTAGCAGGAAATACATGCCAAGAATTTTAGGTCCAAGCAACCCCGCCAGCCATCATGGTGTGCTGATTTTGAAGCAGTGCGATACACAAATATTCATTGTGTACATATTATGGCATGACGAGGCTGAGTGAAAAAGAGCACCAGACTTAAGCCCTGGTGTTTCTGTTCGGCCGAGTGGGTTTTAGTACCGATCTTTGCACTGGGTCCTAAAGGAAGACACTTGACCATTATTACCTCATCCTCTGGATGGGACATAAAGCCGTAGGTCCTGTGTATTGTGTAATGCACATGAAAGCACCCACTTACACTTATTGCTATTAAGAGAAGGGGTTTGCCTGGGTGTTCCTGGCAGTGGCTGCCGATGAGCGTACCGCAACATTCTGTAAACCCTTGTAAGGTGCTACATAAAATGGATGTCATATTTAAAAAACAACCTTAAAAAATAAGTGTTTTGTGACACCTTTAGAAAAAGTTCTTTAGACGGAGGCCCTTAGGCAAATTGTTTTCTTAACTTTTCCTTGTACAGCTTGTTCGTATCATTGTATAAACAAATGTCTTCATTTAATAATTTTTCTTTCTTCTCTCAGTCATTCCGCTACTTTCCGTCGAACATTGAAATCATTGAATGGCTCGGCGCTTACTTCATCGACTCTCAGTTTGTGGAGAAGGCGATTCATTACTTTGAGAGAGCTGCCGTTATACAACCCAACCAGGTTAAATGGCAGCTGATGATTGCTAGCTGCCACAGACGTAGCGGTAAGTAGGGACTTCCTTAAAGACACTGGACACTATTGGTAATTACTCAAAATCCAGTCTTTTACTTAGTGTATCTCAACATATGCCTGTGAAAATTTGAACTCGATTGGTTGTCGAAGTTGTGAGATAACTATGAAAGAAAAATCACTCTTGTCGCACAAAGTTGTGTGCTTTCAGATGCTTGATTTCGGGACCTCAAATTCAAAATCTGAGGTCTCGAAATCAACTTAGTGGAAAATTATTTCTTTCTCGAAAACTATGTCACTTCTGAGAGAGCCGTTTCCCACAATGTTTTATACTATCAACAGCTCTTCATTGCTCATTACTAAGTAAGATTTTATGCTAATAATTGTTTTGAGTAATTCCCAATAGTGTCCAGTGCCTTTAAAGACACATTTGGTAATTGTCAAAGACCAGTATTCTCACTTGGTGTATCACAAAATATGCATTAAATAACAAACCTGTGAAAATTTGGGCTCAATTGATCATCGAAGTTGCAAGAGAATAATGAAAGCAGAAACAACCTTGTTGCACAAATGTATGTGCTTTTTTATGCTTAAAAAGTGATTCAGGCCTGAAGTCTTTGAGGGATAAAGTAAACTCTTCCTGAAAAACTATGTGACTTCAGAAGGAGCCATTTCTCGCAATGGAAATCTTTTCAACAGCTCTCCATTGCACGTTACCAAGTAAGTTTTTATACCAATAGTGTCCAGTTCCTTTAATCACTGTAGCTAGCAAGCTTAAGGAAACCAGAAAAACCAGAGTTAACCTACCAATGTGTTTCTTTTCATTATTTTAGGTAACTATCAGCATGCCTTGGAAACCTACAAACGAATCCATAAGAAGTTCCCGGACAATATTGAATGTAAGTTTTTGAGATACATAATTTACCAAAAATGTACGAAGGGGAAACACAAAATCCGTTATTCTCGATATCAAGAATTGATAATATTGTTTTAATGTTTTCTCAAAAAGTAAAGCATTTCACGGAATAATATTTCAAGGGAAGTCTTTCACCATTACCTTCTGTAAACCCTGTAAGTTATTTGTAAATCTGTGAACTTTTAATTTTTGTTCTGTTCAGAAAGTGTCCAATAGCTTTAAGAAAATCAGTATAACTTGTTATAACACACCTCTTGCTCGTTCTGTATTCTGATTGGCTGAAACACGGTCACGTGAGATGAACTAATATAGGCTAGTGATCGCGCGCACGTGTTTTGCGGGAATAGTATTAGAGCGGGCACTAGTCTTTGCAAATAGTGCCCGCGGTAACAGCGACCTCTCTTGCTTGAACCGTAAACAAACTACAAAATTCCTTTTTCTGTTCTTTATTTGACATTTTAACACCGAGCTTTGTTATAAAACACACATTGACTGGCATAATTCGGTAAGTAGTGTACGTCTGTTCCCCCGAGGGCCTGTGAGCGACCAGAAGAGGGGCCTTTTTCCCTCGGCCTTCGGCCTCGGGAAATAGGTCGCTCTTCTGGTCGCTCAAAGACCCTCGGGGGAATAGACGTACACTAGTTACCTCGTTGCCAGTCAATATGTGTATACTAGTAAATAGCTTGAAAAGTCTATCAGGGCCAATACTATAAGAAATCCACCGTGCTGTACTCAATATCAAAATTCCTAAGTTCAAGGGTCAAATCGTGCATAGAGTTTAAATGAATGAGATTTTACTGTTGTTTTTTTAATCTGATGTTTCTTGCCGCTAGGTTTGAAATTTCTGGTTCGTCTTTGCTCTGATCTTGGGTTGAAGGACGCTCAAGAGTTTGCCACAAAACTCAAGAAGGCAGAGAAGGCCAAGGAGCTACGAGAACAGGTGGGTGTCTGTTTTTGAAAGGGGCGGGGTTTTGGGTTCACTATCATAATTACCACCGTCCCCCTGCCCTTTCATGTTTTACACAGTTTTGCAAAATGCTTCACTGACGAGCACGTTTTCATGCAAAAGAACAGCTTAAGTTCAATCATTTCCCTACTTTGACCCCAGTGAGGGCTCTTTTTGAGCCATTTTTTTAGGGTTTAACTTCACATGCAAGGGGTATCTAATGTCAAAGAGAAACTTCTATACTACAGTATTGCCACAAAAGGGCCCCTTTTTCTTTTCTTTTTTAATTACAAAAGTCTTTAGCGGGAAAATTATTGAATAGTTACAAAGAAAATAAGTTTAAAACAGTGCTAATGTGTTTAAAGGGACACGTTACCTTGGATCGGGCGAGTTGGTCTTTGGCCAACCGTATTTGTTCGCGACGTAAAAGGAAAACCAGGCAATTTCGAGGCATGTTTGTGTGGATCATTATAGTCTACTTTTAAATTATTGTTCATATGTATTTCATAACAAACGGTTTCAAAGGCCAACTCGACAGATCCAAGGCAACGTGTTCCTTTAAAACGCTGCTTTATTCCGTTGGTGTAAGTTGTTAATAGTCCGAGGGTTAATGAAATTTTTTTTTCAATCCGTGGGGTGGTCATTTTATCAATGGTGCAGGTAAAATATGTCGACTGTTTGTTTATTTTAATCCATATTGATCTGTCTCATTGCAGCGTGCTAATAGTGGTACTCGACGTTCTGGCAGCGGTCGGGCTGGAAGTGGTCGTGGAGGTAGCGGAGGTAAGTCATCAGAGCTTAAAGGCACTGGACACCTTTGGTAATTGTCAAAGACATGTCTTCTCACTTGGTGTATCTCAACATATGCATACAAAAATAAACCTGTACAAATTTGGACTGAATTGGTCATTTAAGTTGCAAAAGAGATGATGAAAGAAAAAACACCCTTCTCGCACAACATTGTGTGCTTTCAGATGCATAATGAAAGGCTTCGGACCTGAAGTCTTCTATTATTGGGTGAAAACTACGTTAGTTCAGAGGGAGCCGTTTCTTACAATGTTTTATACTATCAACAGCTCTCCATAAGCCTTTTTGAGGTATGGCGGACATACAATGTTTTACGCGCGCGCCCCAAACGGGGGCAACTCATATGTATATAGAATATAATACCTAGATCGGCAGCACAAACATATGCGCCATAAGCCGCAGGAGTGTTGTAGCATTGTGTCCGCTATATCTGAAAAAGGCTTATTGCTCGTTACCAAGTTAGCTTTTATGCCAACAATCATTTTGAGTAATTACCAACACATTTTAGGTTTTTGGAAACGCTCAGTTTTAATCTTTCATAAATGTAGATAAATGCATACAATAAACGAAATATTTTAATTTCAAACGGTGGTCATGTTTTTTTAGATAATTATAGACTTACACAGTCTATGGTATACATTTATAAATAATGTGTTTTCTTTTTTCGTTTTTATTCTAGGAAATGCTCGAGGCATTCGTAATGGCAGTGCTGGTAAGTTGACATTATTAACAGCTTGATGTGGTTACTATTAAAATAATTCACTTATTTATTTTTCTCACTTGTTTATTTTATCAATGCACTTGATGAATCCGAGCAGTGTTTTGACAAACACTTGTACCAAATTCAACTTTGCACCAATTTTTATTTGAGCGCACTGACAAGAACCTTTTCAAAACACCAAGAATATTTTTTTCAGTTTATACTTTTCAAGAATCTCTCTATTTGTCTATTTTGTTTTGTAAATGAAAATATGCAGTTACTCACTTACCTTTTGTTTTCTTGAATTTTGAAAAAAAGATTTAAGAAGAAACTTGCATCAGTTTATTGGAATTTCTTGTAAAAAAAAGCTGGGGGGATAATGAAAAGTGTGTCAATATTGTTGGAGGAGTGAGTTAAATGTTTTCCAAATAAATTTCAGAAATGTATTGAAAACGAATGATTATTGTGATCAGATGTCCAGGGAAATAACTAATTTATTAGTTTGGAGGGAACTAAAACATTTATTTTAAGGTCTTATGGTGAAACCCGACTATGGCTAGATTTGACGTTGTCAAATTCGAAAACTATTTCCTAAAAGAAGGCAGCACTTACAATGTAAGATAGAGATATTTTTTAGTACCAACTATGAATAAAAGAAACAATTGTTTGTTTTTTATGCTGGAATATGCAAAACATTCAATCCCCTTTGATTCCTATCTTGACCCTTAAATGTCTCTTCAAGATTAAACCATTTTGTATAAATAATAATGCATGCTTTCCAATATTAATAACTATACTACCATTGTATCACCATACTTAAAAAAAACACTTTCCATGCCTTGCTCTTCCATTAACCATCATCACCCCCCCCCTTGTCATGCTGTGCCTGCTGTGATTCTTGCCATTCTCACTCCCTCTGTAATCACGTGTGTAGAGTCAGAGAGAACTGATAGTCCCAATGTGGCTGTTGGAGGGGAGTTTCTGGAGGTAGACGGTGGTGGTGAGTGTGTTAACCGTAACAGCTAACATTTAATGTCTAATCAGTTCTGTAAAGTCGGGATAGACCTCATGTAAAACACATTGTCTTTAAATTTGAATGTTACAACCGATTTTTTTTTTTTTTAAGAATTCCAGATACAGGTTGCCTTGGATCGGACGAGTTGGTCTATGAAATGTGTTTGAAATTTTTTATGAAATGCATATGGTTAGAAAGATGCTATAATGATCCACCTAAATATGCCTCGAAATTGCATGGTTTCTCCTTTTATCTTGCGAACTAGCACCTGAGCACGGTCGGCCATTTTGTGAAGTCAAACATTTGACTCTACAAAATGGCTTGCCGTGTTAGTTCTCGACGTATATAAAGGAAAACCATGCAATTTCGAGGCATTATTGTGGGGATCATTGAAATCTACTTTTTAAAATATCTTTCCAACCATTTGCATTTTGTAACAAACGGTTTTGAAACGCTTTTCATAGACCAACTCGCCCAATCCAAGGCAACGTTTCCCTTTAACTTTGGTTTTACTTTCCAGAGTTCTGTGATACAGGTACGCGAATATGACTTTATTTCAGAGAGAAATATTTCACATAAAAAAAATGTTCTAGCTTGAACTTTAAGCTAAATAGAATTAGTTGTTGCAAAATACTTACGAACCGAATGACTTGCTACCTCTATGGTATGAATGCAAACAAGATTGTCTTAAAATTTCAACTCTAGCAGAGTCTTTTATCTTTTTTTTGTTTTTGTTTTTTCATCCTTGCCAATCATCCTTTATAACACCTTTGACAATAACAATAAAAAACAGAGTTACACATTCATCTTTTAAGGTGTATTCCACAAAACTAACCAACTTACAAAATAATAAAGGGCCAGTCACACTGCAGCGCTAAACAAAAACGATAGCGATCACATTAACAAGGCATGCCCTCGATTGGTGGAATATGCGTGGGCGTATTCTTGCAGCTTGATCGTTATCTGTTCGTTACCGCTGCAGGGTGACTGGCCATTAACGCTTGATATTATTTTTGGAACTATCTAATAACCCCCAAATTGGTTCAGTTTGCTGTGCGTCTTCCCTTCCCAACTTTTCCCCAACTGCCATGACTGCTTTTGAGTTGATTTGCTGTCGGCCAGTGATTATTTGTCCCCTAAGTGATTCTATCCTACTTGATTCAAAAACACTTTTTACCTCTCATGCACCCAACCATTGCAGCAATGAACAGTAATTCAGGTAATTTATTTTATTTTTTTATTATCAGTTGGTTCTGAGGTCGTTGGTTCAAGTCCCACCCCAGTCAATTTGCCTTCGTTTAAACCTAAAATATTTCAAACTGACCCAAAAAGTTTCCCTGAATGCCGGTCGCCCCATGATGAAGTACCTTGCTACATGTAATTCCATGCTCCCTGATCAAACTAAACCATGAAGCTCCCACATCCATCGTGTATACATGTGTGAATGCTGATAAAATTATAAAAAGCAAAAAATAAGCCATTGATACTTCCTTTCGATTGCGATCCGAAGCAAATTTTGATGTCACATGGCTGTTTTTGCTGCTAATTTTTTTTCACAGAAGATGAGCTCATCTTAGTCTTAGGCCAGATCCGAATTGGCGGCTACGGCTACAGGCTATGGCCAGATGGCTGCGTCATGCATTGAAGTATAGGACGCCCTTAACAACACCCCTAGCAACAGTCGTAGCCGCAGCCGTAGCCACCAATTCGGACACGACCTTAGTTTCATTCTCTCACATCTCTTGGTGTTTCTCTTGTCACAACTTTTTAACCATAAGTGGTATCAACATGGGGTTTTAAAAGCATTCAGCAAAGAGTATGCTATCTATTTGGTTTGCTGTGGCATCATTTGTGTTTCTACTTGCTGGGTAAACTATGTTAGGAGACGATGACTAGAGCAAGCTAGTCGAAAAGTTGAGACCGATAATGAACTCACTCCGCGGTAGTGAAGTTAATAACAAGAAGTTCCCGCGATTCACTATAAAGCGAAAGCAGTATTCTCAGCCGGTTTTCTCCTTTCTGCCCTGGTAGTAGTTAAAAAGCAGAGACAGTTCGTTTGGAACTGAGAAATCTCATGAATTCCCCAAAAAATTTACTCTGCGGCAGAAGAACTTAAAGCAAACAAGTTCTCAAAAGAACATAATCTACCCAGCAAACCAAATATATATTGATACCTCACCATGCAATGGCTCGAAACTCATAAAGATTAATGCTCTTTTAAAATAACTAAAAAAAACTTCAAAATGACTGGAGTCAACGAACAACTAATTTTGCTCATGTCACACTGTAATACAAATTCTTGGGATTTTTTAGTCGACTATTTGTCTGATTCGTTCATTGCTTCGTCCTTGTGTAGACTCTGGTCATGGGAGCAGACAGAGCAGTGCAAGATCTGGCAGTGCAAGGCGTAGTGGGAGAGCTAGGGCGTCGCTGCCTGATACTAACGGACCATATGAGGCGGAGGAACAGAGTGTCGGTAAGTTGTGGGTCGCTCAGTTTAATGGGTTCAAACGAAGAAACTTATATAATAGATGTTAAAGGAACACGTTGCCTTGGATCGGTCGAGTTGGTCTTTGAAAAGCGTTTTGTAGCCGTTTAGAAAGATGTTGTAAAAGTAGAATACAATGATCTACACAAATATGCCTCGAAATTGCGTGGTTTTCTTTTAACCTCGTCCACAAAAACGGTCGGCCATTTATGGGAGTCAAAATTTTGGCTCCCATAAATGGCCGACCGTGATAGTTCGCAACGTAAAAGGAAAATCGTGCAATTTTTAGTGACACTTGTGTGGATCATTATATCCTACTTTTCAAACATCTTTCTAACCATATGCATTTTATAACAAACGATTTCAAGCGCTTTTATAGACCAACTCATCCGATCCAAGGCAACGTGTTCCTTTAAATTTTCATCGGG
The DNA here is from genome assembly GCF_902459465.1 of Asterias rubens. NCBI lineage: Eukaryota > Metazoa > Echinodermata > Asteroidea > Forcipulatida > Asteriidae > Asterias > Asterias rubens. Next base: position 17,691,774 of record NC_047072.1, read on the forward strand.
AATAAAGAAAATTATTTTTTGGTTTTTACCCATACACCGATGTGTGTTAGCACTGTATTCTCAGTACTTTCCCGAGTCCTGTGAAAAAATATCACAGGCATATTACTCGCGTTGGATTCAAACCAACGACCCTTGCAATTCTAGAGCAATGTCTTACCAACTAGACTACCGAGATTGCCAGGTAGCTAGAGGCAGTTCGAATCCTATGTAGAAACTTAGTCAAGTCAAGTGTGACCTGTTCCAATAGGGGGAAAGAAACAAAAAAAGTTGGCTTTTTAAAGTGGATTTTTGAGGAGTGAACTATAAAATGTCTTGTGCAAAAACTCATAGCTGAGCGGTTAAGAGCACGGATTCAAGCTCTGGTGTTTGATCAGCAGAGTGTGGGTTCGAATCCCGGTCGTGACACTTGCTACGTAAAATTGGGAAGGTAGTGCTTTCTGCTCTACCGGCCAGGCTTCGGACTGATGATACCCAAGCCTACATCCGTATGGACTGTATAAGGGGTAACCCTGTTTCAGCCCTAGGAGTGGGTGGCAATGGCCTCTGGAAAAAATTATTGTAGCCCACACCTTGAAGTGGCCTTCAGGCCTTGTGTGTCTGGCGACGTGCATACAAAAATATATATATAAAAACAGTGACATTTTACACTGTTCCAATGTAAGGTTGAGACATGTAATTTTTCCCGACTCTTTTGACCACATTGCGTATGGTGCCACATTGCGTACAGCGCCCTCACTGAGGTCAAAGGAAGACCTATCATTGGCTGAAACAATTTCTATTGTGTGACCTCAGTGATGGCGACCAATGCAATAGGTCTATTTATTGGAAAATTAGTGATTCACTTAAAGATGCTATGTCAGATTTTTGGCCCCAAACATTAAAAAGTAGATTTTTTTGAGTGAATGGTATTTCCAAGAGTATCACCCGCTCTAACGCAAAAAACTTTTACTTTTAATGGTCAGGAACCATAACAGAAATGTAAAACATTTCTTATAAAACACATAAGAATTGGTCACGTGATATATTGTTGGGGTCCCGACAAAAACATATTTTGAGCACTTTATTTCACTGCTACTAATAGTTGGCGGACTTTTTCGAGCAATGGCTCAAATGAAAGCTTGTAACTTTCTCGACCCCATTAAAATGCCTATTTAATTCTAAATCAAATTTTTGGGGTCAAATAGGCAAAAAATCTTACATAGCATCTTTAATTTGTCCTTGGAGCCCCTCCTTAAGTAAAAGGAAGACCCATATTTTAGATGTTTTCCTTTTCATCTATTTTCAACGTCTGTCTAGATGCATCTTATGTGGATCCTCTAGGCCCGACCACAGAGCGACCCAAGACTGCCGCTCGTCGTCGTGACCAAGTGGAGGATGAATTCGGCGATGAGGAACTGGGTGACGACCTCCTCCCGGAGTAGTCCTAGTCATTGGACTTCATTCAAAAAAAAGGCCAGAACAACACCCTTTTCGCCTTTACCAACTCACACCTGGTATCTCTATGTGACTCCTTGACAGAGACAAAAATCGACCCTGCACCCCATCCCTCTTCATATTGGTTCAATATATTTAAAAGCACTGGAGACTATTGGTAATTACCCAAAATAATTGTTAGCATAAAAACTTATATGGTAACGAGCAATGGGGAGCTGTTGATTGTATATATAAAACATTGTGAGACACGGCTCCCTCTGAAGTACATGTAATGTAGTTTTCGAGAAAGAAGTAATATTCCACTAAAATATTTTAATTTTATATCGAGACCTCAGAACTAGAATTTTGAGGTCTCAAAATCAAGCATCTGAAAGCACACAACTATGTGTGACAAGGTTTTTTTTTAAATATTATTATCGGGGATAAAGAGTAGTAATTTTGGTTTTTACCCATACACCGATCTGTAAGCACTGTATACTCAGTACTTTCCCGAATCCTGTGAAAAAATTTCACAGGCATGTTACTCGGGTGGGATTCAAACCCATGACCCTTGCAATTCCAGAGCAGTGTCTTACCAACTAGACTACCGAGGTTGCTTGGTAACTGGAGGCAGTTTGAATCCTTTGTTTTGGCAGTTGGCACCGTACATTATTAGCACATTTTAAACTTTTGAAGCATTTCAATGGACCCTTCCCATTAAATATGCCAATTACATTCACATATGTGTACACACCCTATTGGTTGACAAACGCCATAGAGTTGTGCACTAAGCTGAGTTATCACGCAGCCATTAGCCGTGTACAAAGCAGCGCTAAGTTCCCTTATTTTGCCAACCAAAATGTTAGTGCGCACACGCTACATGTATGGGCAATTTACATGTTTCATGGGGTCTATTAGCAAAGGTTTGGGCACATCAGATGTACAACCGTCTTTTTTGTTTTGTAATTAGTTGTGGAAGGGAAAACCTATATTTAAATACCCTTGTATACAAAACTTTAATGTCTTAATGTTTAAGACCTATATTTAAATACCCTTGTATACCAAACTTTAATGTCTTAATGTTTAAGACCTATATTTAAATACCCTTGTATACCAAACTTTAATGTCTTAAAGGCAGTGGACACTATTGGTAATTACTCAAAATAACTATTATCATAAAACCTTTCTTGATTACGAGTAATGGGGAGAGGTTGATAATATAAAACATCGTGAGAAACAGCTCCCTCTGAAATGACGTAGTTTTCGAGAGGTAAGTAATTTTCCACAAATTTGATTTTGAGACCTCAGATTTAGAATTTGAGGTCTTGAAATCAACCATCTGAACACACACAACTTCGTGTGACAAGGGTGTTTTTTTCTTTCATTGTTATCTCGCATCTTCGACGACCAATTGAGCTCAAATTTTCACAGGTTTGTTATTTTATGCATGTGTTGAGATACACCAAGTGAGAAGACTGGTCTTTGACAAGTACCAATAGTGTCCAGTGGCTTTAATGTTTAAGACTTATATTTAAATACCCTTGTATACCAAACTTTAATGTCTTAATGTTTCACCTCAAGCAATTTGTGAAAATTGCAACAACAACAAAATTAATGTTTTAATATAATGTAGATCTGTAAAAATAAAATGATGCTTTTTGTGTGTAAACTTTTGAACTTACTGAAGTATGGTTTTGGTTTTTATTTTAATTTGTATTTCTCAAATTGTTCCCGCTGAAATGTATAAGGTTATTATATAGCTTTGTGTGTTCATCCCTTTTGCTCTAAAATGCACCTTGTGTATTTATCAAACTTTTGCTCTAAAAATGTACAATCTGCAGCCTTGTGTATTAATTGTCTAATTTTGCGCTAAAATGCACAAGGCTATTATAGCCTTTTTCAAGCAACATTTGACAAGTTCACAAGGCCTTATAGCCTTGCAAACTTTTTCAAGCAAAATTTGACAAGGCTATAGCCTTAAAGATTCTTTAAGCAAAACTTGACAAGTTCACATGGCCTTATAGATTTTTTTCAAGCAAAACATTTTCAGGCAAAATTTGACAAGTTCTTGTAGACTTTTTCGAGCAAAATTTTACAAGTTCAAAAGGCCTTGCAAACTTTCACAAGGCTACAAGGTTCTCAAGGCTATATAGCCTTATAGATTTTTTCAAGCAAAATTTGACAAGTTCACAAGGCCTTGCAAACTTTCACAAGGCTAGATTTTTTTCAAGCAAAATTTGACAAGTTCACAAGGCTATATAGCCTTATAGATTTTTTCAAGCAAAATTTGACAAGTTCACAAGGCCTTGCAAACTTTCACAAGGCTAGATTTTTTCAAGCAAAATTTGACAAGTTCACAAGGCCTTGCAAACTTTCACAAGGCTAGATTTTTTTTCAAGCAAAATTTGACAAGTTCACAAGGCCTTGCAAACTTTCACAAGGCTAGATTTTTTCAAGCAAAATTTGACAAGTTCACAAGGCTATAGCCTTATAGATTTTTTAAAGCAAAATTTGACAAGTTCACAAGGCCTTGCAAACTTTCACAAGGCTAGATTTTTTTTCAAGCAAAATTTGACAAGTTCACAAGGCTATAGCCTTGTAAAAAAAATTCAAGCACAATTTGACAAGTTCACAAGGCCTTGCAAACTTTCACAAGGCTAGATTTTTTTCAAGCAAAATTTGACAAGTTCACAAGGCCTTTTTAGACTTTTTAAGGAAAATTTGACAAGGCCTTATAGATTTTGACAAGGCAAGGCAAAGCCTTATAGATTTGTTTTCAAGCAAAGTTTGACAAGTTCACAAGCCATGTAAATCATAAGCCTTGTGAACTTTTCGCTCAAAAAAAATCACAAGGCTATATTATAGCTTTATGAACTTTTCGCTTTTGGAAAAAAAATCATAAGGCTATATATATATAGCCTTGTGAACTTTTCGCTAAAAAAAAATCACACTGCTCTATATGATAAAAATGCTGGACTTTACCCCTTATAGTTTTTTAAGTTTCGCCCCAACTTTCAAGTAAAAATTAAAAATCACAACTTCCTAATTATTGCTTCAAATATTATTATAGGCTTCTGTTCAATAAAAAAAGGCTTCAGAAAAGCCTACTGCATCATGAAGAGCACAACATCGCACCTTTAAAAAAAACAGGCAAAAATTGAGAAAAGTGCTGGCCTCACCTCCTATGATTTTTTTCAAATTTCGGCCATTAAAAGGATGCCGTTCGTACTACGTCACGCGCATGCACATCGAGCAAGGCATGCTGGGGAAAAATGGCGCGGCGAGATCGATCACCCCTGGGAACGAAGTTGGTGTACCCCTTTACTTAGTCTGGTTCCCAAACCCAAAAATCTCCGACTAGGCTCTCTGTCGACAAGAGACGTCAAGGAATCTTTAGTCAGGGGACCAGACTACCCTTTACTCCCCGCGGCCATTTTCTTTTCTGAGCGCGGGCATGGTGTGTTCAGCTCCACGTGTGTGTTGAAAAAGCAGATTTTCTGCAACATTTTACATCGCAAACCGACATCAAAATTCAACAACTTCCACATGATAACTGCACGGATGTTCATAGAATCTTCTAAATCAGGTAAGTGATCCATGTGTTGATGCAAAAGAGGAAATTTGAGGGGGTTTCTAAGACAAGATTGTCTTGGCAATACATACAGTCAAGTTAGCCATTGTCAGCTAATGATATAACCCAAGACAAATCGAAGAAACGTAGATAGTGTTAAAATTTATTCAACCACTGAATTCTCGCTCAATACAACTTACAAGTGAGGAAAATATTGTTGTTGAAACTAAAAGAGTAAAATCACAGGGCGCACATATTTTTCTTCAAATATTTTTCTTGTGTGTTGGGAATTAGATTTGACGACATGAAGTACTGTACATGTCTAGCCCTGGTAGGACGTCAGTCAGTGCCACTGTAAAATTTTTCGCATTGGTACGGGACCTTTATACCCTGGACTCTGTCCCGTATATCCCCTCATTTGTATGAACACTAATTTACATCCATACTCTAAATATAATTTTGTTCTTTTTCAGAGTTCGTGAAATCTGATGTTTCCCTTTCATCAAGTGTATGCTGCCTCTCCCTGCATCTTAGCAGTCTTTACAGCCACAACAACAGTCACTGAGGTACAAAGCCTCAACCATTCTGTAAGGCAACCAAAATTTATCATTTTCTATTACTAGCTGTAGGGCCAGAATAATTTATACCAACACATTTGCCAAAACTTCTCTCATACTTTTTATTCTCCTAAGACCCACATTATTTATGACTTCTTCTTTTTTGTGGGCCTCCGAAGAATCAGTTTAATTTCCATTAAAAACTTTCATTTAGGTCAGCCCCCAAGGATTAGTTTTAGGGAAAGTGGTAATTTTTTTTTCACACCCCAAAATTTGAATCTGAGGAAGGCTTCAGGCATAAAGCCTTTCTCATGCATCTGAAAGCACACAATTTCATGCATGGAATATTGGGTTTTCTTTCATAATTTGTTTTCAACTTTGATGACCATTTAAGCCAAAACTTCCATTGGTTTGGTATTTATGCATTATTGAGGCACACCAAATGAGGAGACTGTTTTTTGATAATTACCAAAAAGTATACCCAACCTTAATTATTTTCTAAAAGTTATTTTTAATTAGTTCATCAACAAGAAGAAGGCATCAAGTTATAAGTTGTCAAAATATTAGGATTCATCAGAAAATAATAAGCAAACCAGACTAGATTGTTTATTTGAATTTTCAAGACTTTATTTGAACAAACTTTAAATGTCTTCCAAAGAAAGAAAACAATAACACTCAATTAGTGCATCCACACTGTTAGACATTACCCCACCCACCCTAACCTCAAGAACTTGATTATGACTATGCTGTATGTTATGTTTCCTTAATGTTTCAATTAAAACAAATATTTTGTTTGTGGGTGCTTTGGCACTCCTATTGCTTCCTTACTATTCATTTTGATAGTTGCTTAAATTGATGGTTGGAAATATGCCAGTTGATGTATAATTACTTTTTGAAAACCTCATTGAAATTATTTCAAAATGTCTTTTTTTTTGTAATGCACTTGTCAAGCGCCACAATTCCAAAATTGTATTTGTAAAATCAAATACAGCTTTCAATTCATACTTGTTTTTATTAAAATTATTGAAAATGTGTAGTTTCAAAATTCAACTTCAACCCCCAAAATATCCGAGAAGAAATATCAGCTGGCAAATGGCAACCATAGCTAAGAAATATTAATGATCAACCAAGGAAGAAATGTAACCTGTTTTATCCAAAAGGAGTCCACATGGCTAACAAAAAAACTAGTCTCATGAATTAACTATTTGGTTTCTGCAAACTTGCAAAATATTTGTGTGCTTTTTCTTCATCTTACAAGAACTCAGAATATTTACAGAATCAAAGCGGTTTTTTTTGTTTCTTTTCAAACAAATCTAATTAAATTTGACTCCTTTATGGTTTACAGGTTGCATTTCTTACTTATAAAGAAGGTACAACATTGGTATTCATATACTGCATAAAGAGTGCACAAATTTTGACACAAAAACTTTATCTCAAACTTGCAGCGTTTTCAAAACAAATTGCTTTATTTATTGTTTAACTCCATACAGTTTTTACATCAAGTGGACATTTAGATGAATGTTTACTTGCATGCTTACCAAAATTGAAGGTAATGCATGTTCACTAAATTCCCGCATTAAACTTACAAGTTCAATTCACAATAGCGCAACTACCAATGTTGTATCTTCTGAAAAGGCCGCATCTTATAGCTTGTTCTGTGACTTTATAATCTCAATCTTGGAAAGTTTTTAAAGTCCACAAAGGGACACAGCGAGTCAAAAATTACTAAGTGTTTTTGTCAAAAAATGACTGAGTCCAAAAAAAGACTAAGTACAAACATCGACTATGAGTTTCTGCTCAAAAAAATTACTAAGTACAAACAATGGCTAGTTTTTTGGTCGAAAAAATGACTAAGTCCACAATAGGACACAGAAAGTCAATAATTACCAAGTGTTTTTGTCAAAAAAAAGACTAAGTCCAAAAAAAGACTAAGTACAAACATTGACTATGAGTTTCTGCTCAAAAAATTACTAAGTACAAACAATGGCTAGTTTTTTGGTCAAAAAAATGACTAAGTCACCAATAGGACACAGAAAGTCAATAATTACCAAGTGTTTTTGTCAAAAAAATGACTAAGTCCAAAAAAAGACTAAGTACAAACATTGACTATGAGTTTCTGCTCAAAAAATTACTAAGTACAAACAATGGCTAGTTTTTTGGTCAAAAAATGACTAAGTCCACAATGGGACTCCATTTTATTGTTATTTAAAGTCACAACAAGCTATAAGACGATACCTTTAATAAGGGGCTGTATTCCATTTTGATGTACCTAGCTATATAATCTAATGGTAATTTGAATTTGACGTCTTGTATAAGTGTCATGTGCAAATTTCTAGTTGATTACATTGTTGGTGTACATTACTTTGGGATACAGTCTCTTCTGCACCCCTATAGGGGGTGCACTTGGTTGATCAATATTTTAATAATAGGGGGGGTAGGGCCAAACTTTTTACGCAGTTAATTTCGAACCGTACAACGGCACGAGAAATATTTTTGGCTGACTTAGTCTATATAAAAAAGGCGTTTTTTAAGGGATTTTTTTGATTTTTTTAAGCACCACTGAACTGTAGAAGCAGCAGAGTTGCGCAAACGTGTGTGCCGGTCGGTGTGGCCAACTACTATCTAGAAAGTGAAGCGACTAAATGATCTAAGTATTAATGGAAGGAAAGCATTTTATTAAGTGAAATCAAGTTAATGTTTCATTGATAGTCTGTTTTACCAATGTCCTGCCTTACATGATTGACAAACTAAAAAGATTGTTTTTTAAAAGTCCGAAGCCAAAAACAAACTTAAGATTTTTTTTTTCAAAGTCCAAAACACAAGTCGGAAAGGATTCTGTTGCCCGTTAAAATGTTTGATGAATCTGTATCAAGTGTACCATCGGACGTCTCCCCCTGTTCGGGCAAACACGTCGCTAAGTTCTTGGAGTAAAGTTTCAAGTTTGAATTTTGGTTGAAGTGTAAAAGGACGCTCCCACTCCGTCACCGATTGAGTCCTGTACCATCAGAATAACGAAGACTTCAACCCAGATGATGATGCGCTGATCAGAGAAACAAGATTCCAACATGGCGGCTTAACTTTAAAAATTTTGTGAATTTTTGTGACAAGCACAAAAAACAGAACAGCATACTCAGGAATATATTGGTTTCACTTGCATTAGAAGTACTACAATTTGTTTTGGATTTGTTAAGACATCGCAACATTTTAACAGTGTGTGTGATTACACGTTCAAATGAAGTCAAATTTCAAAGTCAAAAATGAGGTTATACACAAACATCAGATTTGCATCTTCATTGCATTGAGTATCATTACAGGAGATATTGTAGATGACATTGGGTTTATGGAGGATAACTAGACTGAGAAAAAAACAACTAACCTATCTCTAAACAAATTCTAAACTCTTAAGTACAACAAAGTTTCAAATCCTACGGAACTACAAATTGCTAATGAGGTCCCAATAAAGTATTGAACATCTAGGATCAACAACTACTCCTACTGATTAACTTCAAGTAAGCCTGCAAACCAACAACTGCATGCTAGTGATTTTCGCACCAATTTTAAATTACAATGTTTTTGCGTAAAAATGAGTCCGACGTCGATGTCGGAAATTAAGGTTTTATCAGTGACGATAAGATCCTAAGTACAACAAAGTTTCAAATCCTACGGAACTACAAATTGCTGATGAAGTCCCAATAAAGTATTGAACATCTAGGATCAACAACTACTCCTACTGATTAACTTCATGTAAGCCTGCAAACCAACCACTGCATACTAATGATTTCGTACCAATCATAAACTACAATGTTTTTGCATAAAAATGAGTCTGACGTCGATGTCGGAAAATTAAGGTTTTATCAGTGACGATAAGATCGCTGATAACTTGGTGTATTTTCCATCTAGAAAGACACCTGTGATTCTGCAAACAGTGCACTAAAGTAACAAAGTGACGTCTTATTTAGATTACCTATTCCTGCTGTGTCTTTTTGGCATAATATTCATAACACAATCAATCTAACAAGCAAATTGAGAAATAACTAATTTAGTTATTTGTTTAATAATTCTACACTAATACTGGACTTGTGTTTATGCTTCGAATAACTACCTAGCCATGTGACAAATTACTATGTTTGTTCCGAGGTTTAACTGAATAAGTCTACACTAATACTGCTAATACGCTAATAAACACCTAGTTTGATCCATTGTACACTTCGCTGTTGTACATGTTGAGACGTTCTCATGTTAACCATAAAAGAATTAAAATTATTGATGGACATCGCACAAAAATTGTCTTGTTTCAAAGACAATTGTTGTACTGACAAAAAACTAGTAGGTTACTCTTGTTCCCAACAGTTCTACGGGTTACATATCTTAAACTTGCCAACTCTTTTTAGAACCTGTCAAAATATTAATGACCAAGCGTCTTTGTCACTTTAACAGCCTAAATAACTAGAGAAACAAGATTCAAACATTGCGGCTGAACAAATTCTGTGAGTGTTTGTAAACCGCCTGAGTGTCGTCACCATATTCAGCTGGAAAAGGGTTAACCAGTTGTAAAAACTGTTTACAATTATCAATAATTAATACCCTGAAGGATTGAAAACACCTACTGCAGCTAAATTACTATGTTTATGAAAAATGTATACAAATCATGCACACCTCAGTGGCAGTATTTGTTAAAAAAGCAATGTCTATTGGTCAACATCATTTGTAAATCATTTTCTCAACTGATTGTTGTTAACATATCTACTGTAGAATCTGTCATAAAGCTGACCACTCAAAACCTACAATGAACAACCTAGTTAATTGGTCACTGAAATAGACCAATAGTCAACGTCATAGACTGAATATTGTCAACCAGTTCAACAGGGATTTATAAATCTAAAATCTAAACACTATTCTAACTGACGAAGGAGTGTACATACAACCTACTGTGGCTGAGAATTGAACCAGTTACAATTACCTAATGCACAACGGCATCTATCTAAGCGACGATGTTTCTTCTATAAAGGACCCTGTTAACTTCCTACACAATCCCAATGTCATCTTTGATATCTCCTTTTGATACAGTCAAAACTTCTTAACACAAGTGAAACCAATGTAAAAGCCTGAGTACCTGATTGAAATGTGAATAGCCATGTTCAGAATCTCGTTTCTCCGACCCTCGCACCAACATCTGGGTAGAAGTCTCCGTCATCCGTCAAGTTCAGAGGCTCCCTCAGATCAGAAGAGGATGTCCAGTGTAGAGAAGTTGCTCAAAAAGTAGACCCGTTTACACAGGAACAGTATAGAGAGACGGGTACCAACTTAGGATAACAAAATGATCAGGTAAAAAATGTGTAAAAAAGTGCAATGGTCCTCAGTCCTTGACACTTTTGATACAGGCCCCCAAAGACTTCAACAGGCAACCAAATCCTTTCTTTCTTAGGTTTCGTTTTTTTTGTCGGAGATCGAGAAAGTTGAAATAGTTTGTCAATCATGTAAGGTAGGACACCGGTAAGACAGACTACCAGCGCCACATTAGCAAGATTTCACTTAATAAAATGCTTACCCAACCATTAACTCTTGGATCATTAGGTCGTCACACTTTCCAGATAGTAGTTGGCCACACCGACCGGCACACACATTTGCACAACTCTGCTGCTTCTACAGTTCAGTGGTGCTTTCTACAGCATTTAATGAATGGTAACCAATTAATTTACTACATAATTTTTCAAATTATAAAAACAGCCAAGTACAACATTTACAATCCTTGAGTTGAAATAAAGTTATCTCTGAAATAAGATTTTTTTTTGTATCAGCTGATGCAAAAAAAAACTCAATAAAATTTAGAACTATTAATTATTACTGTCGCAGCAATGCAAAGAAGGAAAAAACAACATTTTCAAATGAAGTTTGTGACTGTTTCGTACAAAACTTTGTACTTTTTAATCAATTTTATTTTGAATTTGGACAGGTGTGTACCACACTCATCCAAACATGTCATGCCTAAAATGAATAAATTTGGTTAAATTGATGACGTACTCGTATTTCATTTTGTGTTTGGACAGGTGTGCATCACACTTATCCAAACATGTCGTGCCAAAAAGGAATAAATTTAGTTAAAATGACGGCGTACTTGTATGTCATGAAGATTGGTCCCAAGAATACAACTTTAGGATGTGTTCCGCTTGCATTAATTGTATTGAGTGCAAGTTGTACTTGGCTTCACAATCATCAAAGTATCAATATAGGACCAGAGACACTCCCACAATTTGAGTCACAAGCAAATTTTACAGAAAGTTGCTAAGATATTCCAACTCTGGGAAAAATCTAGAAAAGCAGAGTTTTTAAAGTGAGCAAAGTTTTAAAAGTAGTAGCGGGAAAAAAAATTGCCAAGAGAGTAAAAATAAAATAAAATAAGAATTTAGAATTTTGTATTTTGGGAAGTAAAGTCGAGCGTTCTATATGAAAAATGTACGCATTTTGTATATAAAGTAATGTGAACTCATTTCGTGGGAATGTCTCAATAAAGTGTTAAGATAATTTATGTAAAATACACAAATATTTTGCAGTTGTGACCCAAATTACCAAAAAGGACAAATCTTTTCGCATTGTCGTATTTCTTGTCCCAAAATTAAGTTTAAAGCCAAAATTAAGAATAGCTTTGACAGTAATTTATTTTGCGTGTGTGGCCAACACAAAGAATGATAAGCGAAATGTTTCACGTAATGATTTGTCTTCTTCTTTTTGTGAAGTTGGATCACAGATGCAGTGAAATGCACAATCATGAATAAATCCAGGTGCCCTTGAAATGATCCAGTACAGATTTATAATTTCCTCATAGGGTGCGTTTTACCAAGGAGAAAATGCTCTGGTGCCCTTGCCTTTTCAAAGGGGGGGGGGGGGGGGGCAGAGGTAAAATGGCAAGTGGCCATTTCTGACATACATCCGTGAAGGTTTACAGTAACCTTACCCCACAGAGGAAAGGTTTAGAGGTCACACGGCAGGTGGATTAATATAAAGTACCAGTCATTTCCCCCAGGTAGGAAGGGGAAAAGATCATGTATGTACATATCAACCTCAACATTTAGTTTGCTGTGACCCAATCCCTAGCAGAAAGGGATGAAAGTCATGCGTGATGGTAGTGGTACAACAGTAAGCCGCTAATGTAAAACGTTACTAAGTTTGCTGCGACACAATCCCTAGCAGAAAGGGATGAAAGTCATGTGTGATGGTAGTGGTACAACAGTAAGCCACTAATGTAAAACGTTACTAAGTTTGCTGTGACCCAATCCCTAGCAGAAAGGGATGAAAGTCACGTGTGATGGTAGTGGTACAACAGTAAGCCGCTAATGTAAAACGTTACTAAGTTTGCTGCGACACAATCCCTAGCAGAAAGGGATGAAAGTCATGTGTGATGGTAGTGGTACAACAGTAAGCCACTAATGTAAAACGTTACTAAGTTTGCTGCAACACAATCCCTAGCAGAAAGGGATGAAAGTCATGTGTGATGGTAGTGGTACAACAGTAAGCCACTAATGTAAAACTTTACTAAGTTTGCTGTGACCCAATCCCTTGCAGAAAGGGATGAAAGTCATGCACTATGGTAGTGGTACAACAGTAAGCCACTGCTAGAGAACACGCTGATAGGTTCCTAGTTTGCTATGACACAAACCCCTAGCAGAAAAGGACAGCTCAGTCATTTAAACAGGGCAAGTGCACCAAGGTGGTTTTTCTTGGTAAAGGGCACCTCTATGGAACAATTGCAAGAACATTTCAAGGGGCACCCAGGCAATGACCAGTGGCAATGTTGCCTCCGTAACGCATCAGGCGTTTCGCAGTAACAGTATCGAGGATGACATGTGTGCAATGACCAACTCTCAGGAAAAAGGGAGTTTTAGTCTTGTCATGACCCATAAGTTACTAAGTATGCCATAATCCTAACCAGAGCTAGAAGGCTTTTATCATAAAAGGTGTGCACTCAAGTTTCTTGTTCGTTCTTTCAATCGATCAACCCACCCCAGGGGTTAGGGGAGGATCGACCAACAACAACAATTCACAACGGTTAATAATTCAATTTCAGATACTCATTTTTTGAAACAAGCTATAAAGCACGAGTTATCGCAAACTAATGTAAGCAACACTGACAGTTTAAAAACACCTTTATCACAGTTCGGCCATTTTGTCTGGTTCCCGTGTACCGATCAAAACCCGCTCGAAACGCTCAAAGTTTAACAAAAAGGAACCAGACTGAATTTTGTTGTCAAGCCTCATTTTGTTTCTTGAGACAATCTTGATGGCACTGTTTGTGATAAAGGATCCTTATCTTATTTAAGTACCCATACTGGGATGGATGCTCGGCCTCCTCATCAGTAACACATCTCTCTGGCATCAGGTGGTGGTCGTTGTTGTCGTCGGTGGTGATTTCATCTCCTTGTTCCAGTGAGCTTTTGCCTCAAGTTCCTCTCAGTGTAGACCGATCCGAAGATGTTGATTCTCTTCAGGAGTACTCAATCTCTTGATGCCTGTAAATACAAAAATATATAAAAAAATTACTTTTACATAAAAAATGAACCTTTGACCCTAACCATCTTGGGGTCGATTTCACAAATGGTTAGAAAGATGAAATAAAACAGTGAAAGTTTCAGCAAAATAGGTTAATTGGTTCTACTTGCTGAGAAAACAGAAAGAAGCAAACCCTGTCACGGTAGCCGAGGTAAAGATTTCGATACATCAACAAATTATGTTTGTTTTTTTCCCCAAACATTTAAACAAATATTGGCCAAGGGTTTCCATACGGACACGAACCCTTTATCACCGATTTTTGCTCCTCTGTTTTCACAGGTAAAATATAAAACCTCTGAAATAAAAGGAACCTATTTGTATATCAAAATATTTGGAGGGGTTTACGTTATTTTTCAAAGTTTAAATGTCAACTTTCATTTTGAAGTCGCGCAATTTTCGATCAAACACAGTTAAAAAATCGGCCAGGGGTTTCCTTACGGGTGGCGAACCCTTTGTCACTGAATTTTTGCTCTCCTGTTTTCAGAGTTAAAAATATAAAACCAAATAGTTGGGGGCTTGTTTTTCAAAACTTATAAATCACCTTTCATGAAGTGGCGCATTTTTCAATGAATAAACACAGTCAAAAAATCGGCCTCTTCATCAGTAAGACATCTCTGTGGCATCAGGTCGTCATCGTTGTCCTCGTCGCAGGTGGTGATTTCATCTCCTTGTTCCAGTGAGCTCTTGTCTTGAGATCTCTGAGTGTAGACCGATCCGAAGATGTTGATTCTCTTCAGGAGTACTCAATCTCTTGATGCCTGTAAATATATAAAAAAAATATGAAAAAATTACTTTTACATAAAAAATGAACCTTTGACCCTAACCATCCTGTGGTCGATTTCAAAAATGGTTAGAAAGATGAAATAAAACAGTGAAAGTTTCAGCAAAATAGGTTAATTGGTTCTACTTGCTGAGAAAACAGAAAGAAGCAAAACCCTGTCACAGTAGCGATGAATCCATCCGAGGTAAAGATTTTGATACATCAACAAACTATGTTTGCTTTTTTTCCCAAACATTAAAAAATAATTGGCCAGGGTTTTCCTTACAGACTGTCACTGATTTTTGCTCTGTTTTCACAGGTAAAATATAAAACCTCTGAAACAAAATTAACCTATTTGTATATCAAAATTACTGGAGGGGTTTACGTTATTTTTCAAAATTTAAATGTAAACTTTCAATTTGAAATGGCGCAATTTTTAATCAAACACAGTTAAAAAATTGGCCAGGGGTTTCCTTACAGGTGGCGAACCCTTTGTCACTGAAATTTTGCTCTCCTGTTTTCAGAGTTAAAAATAGAAAACCAAATAGTTGGGGGCTTGTTTTTCAAAACTTATAAATCACCTTTCATGAAGTGGCGCATTTTTCAATGAATAAACACAGTCAAAAAATCGGCCTCTTCATCAGTAAGACGTCTCTGTGGTGTCAGGTCGTCATCGTTGTCGTCGTCGTCGCCGGTGGTGATTTCATCTCCTTGTTCCAGTGAGCTCTTGTCTTGAGATCTATAAGTGTAGACCGATCCGAAGATGTTGATTCTCTTCAGGAGTACTCAATCTCTTGATGCCTGTAAATATAAAAAAATTACTTTTACATAAAAAATGAACCTTTGACCCTAACCATCCTGGGGTCAATTTCACAAATGGTTAGAAAGATGAAATAAAACAGTGACAGTTTCAGCAAAATAAGCAAAACCCTGTCACAGTGGCGATGAATCCATCCAAGGTAAAGATTTTGATACATCAACAAACTACGTTTGCTTCTTTCCCCTAACATTTAAAAATAATTGGCCAGGGATTTCCTTACAGACTGTCACTGATTTTTGCTCTCCGTTTTCACAGGTAAAATATAAAACCTCTGAAATAAAACGAACCTATTTGTATATCAAAATATTTGGAGGGGTTTCCTGTTATTTTTCAAAATTTACCAAATGTCAACTTTCAATTCGAAGTGGGGCAATTTTCAATCAAACACAGTTAAAAAATCGGCCAGGGGTTTCCTTACGGGTGGCGAACCCTTTGTCACTGAATTTTTGCTCTCCTGTTTTCAGAGTTAAAAATATAAAACCAAATAGTTGGGGGCTTGTTTCTCAAAACTTATAAATCACCTTATATGAAGTGGCGCATATTTCAATGAATAAACACAGTCAAAAAATCGGCCTCTTCGTCAGTAAGACATCTCTGTGGCATCAGGTCGTCATCATTGTCGTCGTCGTCGCCGGTGGTGATTTCATCTCCTTGTTCCAGTGAGCTCTTGTCTTGAGATCTATAAGTGTAGACTGATGCGAAGATGTTGATTCTCTTCAGGAGTACTGGATCTCTTGATGCCTGTAAGAATACAAAAATATATAAAAAAATTACTTTTTCATAAAAATGAACCTTTGACCCTAACCATCCTGGGGTCGATTTCACAAATGGTTAGAAAGATGAAATAAAACAGTGAAAGTTTCAGCAAAATAGGTTAATTGGCTCTACTTACTGAGAAAACAGAAAGAACCAAAACCCTGTCACAGTAGCGATGAATCCATCCGAGGTAAAGATTTCGTTACATCAACAAACTATGTTTGCTTTTTTTCCCAAACATTTAAAAAATAATTGGCCAGGGATTTCCTTACAGACTGTCACTGATTTTTTCTCTCTGTTTTCACAGGTAAAATGTCAAACCTCTGAAATAAAAGGAACCTATTCGTATATCAAAATATTTGGAGGGGTTTCCTGTTATTTTTTCAAAATTTACCAAATGTCAACTTTCAATTCAAAGTGGCGCAATTTTCAATCAAGCGCAATTTTCAATCAAACACAATTAAAAAATCGGCGAACCCTTTGTCACTGAATTTTTGCTCTTCGGTTTTCAGAGTTAAAAATATAAAACGCAAAATTTGGGGGCTTGTTTTTCAAAACTTTTAAATCACCTTTTATGTAGTGGTGCATTTTTCAATGAATAAGCACAGCAAAAAAATTGGCCTCCTCATCAGAAAAAGAAAGCGCCAAATATTTTTACTGCAAGGTGAGTGGGACCAACGGCTTTACGTCCAATCCGAGGGGCGAAGCAATGGTTAAGTGTCTTGCTTAAGGACACAAGTGTCACGGCTGGGGAGTCGAAACCACACTCTGTTGATCAGAAACACCAGAGTTTGAATTTGATGCTCTTAACCGCTCGGCCACGACACTTCCAACAACGATTTACACACATGTCATATGAACAGTGACTTTCTGCTTGTACTAATCCTTATATAGCACTGAAATCCGTCATTCAGTGACGTTCGTGGCTCTTCAACAATGTTACCCCTGATCACTGGACCATTTATTTCATTCATCAAACCAACTCAGTTCCCTTCGGAATAAACTGCCTGTGCAGCCAAAAATGTAGTGACCAAGCTAAATAAATTACAAGAACCATCTCTGCCCTCAAAGGTACCTACTAACCCCTGTGCAATCTATGGAAACTGTATACTAAACCTAAAAGGGTCTACAAGCCTAAAGCCCGGTTCATATTTCCTGCGAATGCAAAGCAAATTTTGTTGTCACGAACTTGCAATGAATCACTCGCAGCAGTTGAACTGTGTTCAACCCCTTCGAAATATTCGCTAAGAAAACAGGACTGTGTCACCAAAATTCACTTTGCATTTGCAGGAAGTATGAACCAGGCTTAATTTAGTAGTGATTAACTTACTTGCATGATGGGCAGAAATAGATGACGGTTTGTCCTTCATCAGCTGATCGTGTTTGCCTGGTGTGGAAATGAAGTCCATCGTGACTGCACTTGGCACATGCCCTGTCAATCTGAAACCAGACCAGATACAAAAATGAAGTTAAGAAGTGATGAAAAATAACCAAGCATTGAAAAAATAAATCTGTTATAATACGCCTAAAAGGTAAGGCCATAAGTTTTTTTTAATTTTTATGATTAATTGACAAAATATAGAAAGATGAAATAAAACTATGAAAGTTTCAGCAAAATAGGTCTACTAGTTCTACTTGCTGAGATAACAGAAAGAAGCAAAACCCTGTCACAGTAGCGATGAATCCATCCGAGGTATAGATTGCGCTACATCAACTAATTACGTTTGCTTTTTTTCCCAAACATTTGAGAAAAAAAAAATTGCCAGGGGTTTCCTTACGGATGCGAACCCTTTGTCACTGATTTTTGCTCCTGTTTTCACAGGTAAAATATAAAACCTCTGAAATAAAACGAACCTATTTGTACATCAACATATTTGGGGGGTTTACGTTATTTTTGTAAATTAATTTGAAGTGGCGCAATTTTCAATCAAACACTGTTAAAAAATCGGCCAGGGGTTTCCTTACGGGTGGCGAACCCTTTGTCACTGATTTTTGCTCCTCTCTTTTCACAGGTAAAATATAAAACCTCTGAAATTAAACTACTGTATTTGTACATCAAAATATTTGGGGGTTTACATTATTTCTCAAATTAATTTGAAGTGGTACAATTTTCAATCAAACACAGTTAACAAATTGGCCAGAGGTTTCCTTACGGGTGGCGAACCCTTGCTCACTGAGTTTTTGCTCTTCTGTTTTCAGTTAAAAATATAAAACCAAATATTTGGGGGCTTGTTTTTCAAAGCTTACCAAATGATAAATGAAGTGGCCCATTTTTCAATTAATAAACACAGTTAAAAAATTGGCCAGGGGTTTCCCTACGGGTGGCAAACCCATATCACTGAATTTTGCTTACATGTTTTAAGAGTTAAATATGAAATATTAAATATAAAAGAAAAACTATTTCTAACCAAATATTTGTGGGGGGGGGGGGGTAATTTTCAAAAATTACCAAAATTAAAAAGAAATTGCCCTTTAAAATGGTGGTTAATTTTTCAATTAAACAGTTAAAAAATTGGCCAGGGGTTATCCTACGGGTGGCGAACCCATATAACTGAATTTTGCTTTGCTTAAGAATTAAATATAAAACCTCTGAAATAAAACTATTTCTAACTAATTTTCAATAAATTGCCAAAAGATTAAAAAAATCGCCTTTTAAAATGAAGTGGTACATTTTTCAACTAAAACTGTTAGAAAATTGGCCAGAGGTTTCCCTACGGGTGGCGAACCCATTGTCACTCAATTTTGCTGTTTTCAGAGGGATAAAACCTCTAAATCAAAATAAACAAGTACAAACAAAGAACTTTGGGGGTTGCTTTTTTTCAAAATTTACCTATTTATGATAAACCACCTTTTATTCAAAACAAAACTTTGCATTTTTCTTTCAAACAATTTCATAATTGATTCAGGTTGCAAACCCTTTACACTGATTTGTTTTTGTTTCTTTCCTGAAATAAAATAAAACGGTGAACCTAAATATGTTTGGGGTAATATTCTTCAAAAGAAACCAAATGAAATAAATCACCTAATAAATTTCATATTTTTTTCATAAACCAATTTTTAAAATGGCCAGAGGTTCCCCTGTGGGTGGTGTACCCAATTTCACAGGATTTAATTGTACATCTTGTTTTGTAAAAAAAAAATATATATATATATAAAAAAAAAAAAAATAATAACAAAAATAAAAATGTGCATACAAAAATTAAATAAAAAATAAAATAAAAAAGGAGGCGGCCTGTAAAAAGGAAGCGGGTGAGGATGCTAAACATGTTTCTTTTGTTACTTGGCCTGAACAGCAAGATATAAACCTAAACAATTTGGATATTTCTTAAGATAAAACTCCAGTGTGTCACTCACCAGTGGTCCTAGGTCTTTCTGGTCGACGACCTTGTGACGACCCTTCAACATTCTTGTGAGAGTTGAGACTCAGGTATGAATGATAGACCACACCATGTGATGCAGCTGTAATGAAAAGGAAGACAATAAGTGACTTTTCATTCATTCAAAAAATATGCTGTCTGTGCTAATGATAGTTGTTGTCTTTACAAAAAGGCGAGTTTTGATTAACTTACCTGTATAGCTAGTTTATTTCTAAGCCTAGTTATTGTTTTGCACCTCAAAATATTAGAATGTTGATAAAATTTCCTTTTTTAGGGTAAAACAATTAGTTATATTGTGTTCTTTGATTAGTTTGTTTTGATTTGATTAAAAACCTAGCTAAGCTTGCAGGAAAGGAAACATAAATTTAAAAAAGATAATAAATATAAAAATGGATAACTTTCCGTATGGCGCCACCACTTTTTCACTCATTTTTACAAAAAGGGATATATCAATCAGGTAAATTAGATACTATATTATTTTATTTCGAATGAAAAAGTAGTGGCGCCATACGGAAACTTTTCCAAAAAAATTGCGGTCACCACTGATAAAAAGAACAAAATTCACTGATAATATTAATAAACACAACTTGTGTTGAAAATCTGTAAAAGGAATGTAATTTTAACTTAAAAAAACGTGTTGGTGATCGATTTTGTAATCATGAATGCCCGGCAACAGTGCAGCAGGTTCTGAGGTTGCAAAGCACAAACCATGCCTCATCAAGATTTGAAAATCTGAAACATTCATTTCCAAAAAAGACAAGTCAGACAGTCAATGGGGATAACTTTCTGTATGGCGCCATCACTTTTTTACTTATTTTTACAAAGGGATATCTCATTGAGGTAAGTTCGATACTATATTATTTCATATCAAATGGCAAGGGTATTTCCTTTAGGTTTTTTTTACCACAACTAAAAACAAATTTGAATTTATTTATATATTTTTATTATTATTATAAATTATAATAACATGACCAAACAACAGCGGATGAGCCACCAGGATGCAATCATTACAAAGGATGATATAAAAGGCAATCATTAAACAGACACGCCTAGTAGTAGGCCGATATAATGTAAATTACAAAATTAATATTGAAAACTTAGTTTACTAAAAACATTATTTATAAATATTTTTTTATACTAAAAAAAATATTCATTTTTGTTTTGTTTTAAAAATAAAAAATTATCACAGTCATTAAGCTGTATCTGCATTAATGTATTTAATATTCAAAGTCTGAGTGTTGCGATCATGCATCAGCCTCCTCCCCCACCGCCTCCTTGGCCACGTCCCGACTCCGCCTACCCCTTTTATAAATAACGCACAAACAACACACAAGTCAAGACTCAAGGGGGCTATCACACACAATTTTACAAGTTCCTGTTTCCACAATAAATATATATATTCCAAACTTACTTTTTGCATCTACTTTGTGAGGACATGTCTTGCATTTCATAACTACCGTTCCTTTTTCAGGAAACGGTAAAATGGAGCAAAATTGCGGGCAAAATTCTCTCGAAGAAGCAACTCACTCATCTCCGTCCATGTTTTAGAGAAATTCTAATCCAGCGTGCGTTTCTGAATGGGACGCAAGTGATTTATCAAGCCTGACTTCACCCATACGTTCAGCGTTGAAATTGGTTTAGGGTATCTGACTAGGTATTAAAATAGGAATCGCGCCCTCTGCTGGTGGATTGTGATTTATCAAGCCTGACTTCACCTATACGTTCAGCGTTGAAATTGGTTTAGGGTATCTGACCAGGTATTAAAATAGGAATCGCGCCCTCTGTTGGTGGATTGTAGAGTCTCCCGCGCAAAGTTAATGAATTGTAATAATTAATTGATGCACTTTCTGGATGATTTTGATTTATTCTGGTTAAAAATACCAAGCGCAAAAGAATAAACAATGAAATTAAATAAACATTATCCCCGAATACGAACCACACCACGTCACTATCTAAGAGAGAAGTCCCTTCTAACTACTAAATCAAAATCGCTTTAAACTTTGTTTTCAATAATCCCTAGAACATTACATAAGTTGTCACTCACAACGATTAAAAAACAAAGAAATAATATTATTATATGATTTGTATAACCATGATAATGCTGGAAAAATAGTTTTTTGCCCCCTGCTGTTTTTATGTTTAAACTGCATTTTCATGTGTGTCCTCAAATGCATTTTGTTATTTTTAACCACAGGGGTAATTAATTTTAAAATAAAAACAAGAGGGGCGTAAACAGTTATTTAAGTGAGTTGCTGCTGGGGGATTAGCGAATTTGGTTTGGAGTTTCTAATTCTAAATTCGCTTGCAATTATTGGATATTTTAACTGGCGTTTGGC
This sequence comes from Asterias rubens, assembly GCF_902459465.1. Taxonomy (NCBI): domain Eukaryota; kingdom Metazoa; phylum Echinodermata; class Asteroidea; order Forcipulatida; family Asteriidae; genus Asterias; species Asterias rubens. Next base: position 17,713,908 of record NC_047072.1, read on the forward strand.
GAGAGCAGACAAGTGAAGGAGACCGTTGCAAATTAGCCTAAAATCAAACAATAACGTTTTGTCACAGACTCATCCTGCCTGCGCCTTTTGAATTTCACCGACTGTGTATAGCAAATTTTCCCAATTTTTTAAAGGCAGTGGACACTATTGGTAACTACTCAAAATAATTATCAGCATAAAACCTCAATTGGTAACGAGTAATGGGGAGAGGATAGTATAAAACATTGTGAGAAACGGCTCCCTCTGAAGTGACCTTGATTTCGAGAAAAACATTAATTTTCCACGAATTTTATTTCGAGACCTCAAGTTTAGAATTTGAGATCTTTAATCAAGCATCTGAAAGCACACAACTTTGTGTGTTAAGGGAGTTTTTTCTTTCATTATTATGATCTCGCAACTTCGACGACCAAGCTCATTTCACAGGTTTGTTATTTTATGCATATGTTGAGATACACCAAGTGAGAAGACTAGTCTTTGACAATTATTACCAATAGTGTACCATGTCTTTAACAGCTTCATACAAACTATTGCAAGTCACTGAACCCGAAGCAACAAACGTATTACCTTTCTCCAGACATAAAACATTTTAAAAAAAATCCACATAAATACCATGTGTTTTTTTTGCAGTTTAATTATTGTGACTTCCATTTAAGACACTGGACGAGCATACGACAGTATGTTGTGTTTACTCAGCAGCTGAACACCTACTGGACCTGCGCAAAACTTGGCACAGCGCCCTCAAATAATGGTCAACAAAATCTTGGGGCGTTTGTTTATTTTGTGTATATTATTTTTTGCACTTATCTGCCCTACATATTATTCCTGTACCTATGAAGGACCAAAAGTGGACAGCGCAATTTTCAATATTTTGATAGAAGAAAATGAGAATTTACTTTCAAGTAAAACCTTTTTTTTTTTCAAAATCTTCATTTTCTGCTATAGTCTAAGCTCCACAGTGCCAAAAAAGCTTTAAAACATTTTTACCTTACATTTTTTGCTCCCCTCAATATTTTTATATGAAAATGTACAGTAGGACATGCTGATCATGATTCAGTGTGGTGTATAAAATTTTGACCCGGCATTTTTGGGTGAAAAAAGCAAAATGGCCGCCGTTTTCCACCTGAAACCATTATAAAACAACTCCCATTGACATAACTAGAACACTAGGAGACCGATTCAGCCCAAATGTGGCTGAAGTTATAGAATTGTACATTTTACATGAAAAAATTTCAAAATTCAGTATGGCCGCCATTTTACATAAAAAAATAGGGAAACATTTTTGGTAAAAATTTTAAGGCAAATTTGGTCAGGATTAAAATAAAATATAGTTTTGTTTGAACAGAATAATGTGGTGAAAATGTACTTCCTAATAATTTTACATAAAAATGTGCGTTAAGACAAGTTGATCATGAATCAAGATGGTATATAAATATTTGACCCGGCGAAAGTGCATTTTTTGGATAAAAAACAAAATGGCCGCCGTTCCCCCCCCCCAAAAAAAAAAACATTACAAAAACTCCAATTGTCATGAACTAGAAAATTAAGAGACCGATTCAGCCCAAATTTGGCTGAAAGTATGAGGTTTGTACATTTTACATTTTAAAGTGTTACCAAATTCAATATGGCCGCCATTTTGCAAAAATGAAATGGGATAAAAACACATTTTTTGGGAACTTATTTGGCAACTTTGGATAGGTACAGACTTGGTAGAACAGAATATGTAGTGAAAATACACTTCCGAATATTAGGATCTAAAAATAAATATGCGGTAGGACATGTTGATCATTAATCAAGATGGTGTATAAATATTTGAACTGGCGAAAGTGCATTTTTCCCCCCACAACCACTACAAAAACTCCAATATTGTGATTAACTAGAATATTAAGAGACAGATTCATCCCAAATTTGGCTGAAAGTATGAGGTTTGTGGTGTACATTTTACATTTAAAATGTTACAAATTTCAATAATGGGCGCCATTTTGCAAAAAAATAAAAAATGGGGGAAAAACACATTTTGGGGCAATTTTTTAGGCAGCTTTGGTTACGGGTTCCAAGTTGGTTGAACAGAATATGTAGTGAAAAATACACTCCGTACATTTTTACATTTAAATGTGCGACAATTTGACATAACCAAATATGTTGATTATGAATCACGATGGTGTATAAATATTTGACCCGGCAAAAGTGCTATTTTGGGTCAAAACACAATATGGCCGCCGTTTTCCCCCAAAACAATTACAAAAACTCAAATTGTCATTAACTAGAAAATTAAAAGACCGATTCAGCCCAAATTTGGCTTAAAGTTATAGGTTTGTACATTTTACATTTCAAACATTTCAAAATTCGATATGGCCGCCATTTTGCATGGAACATTGGGAAAAAAACACAATTTTTGGGAAAATCTTTTGGCAACTTTGGTTAGGTACAAACTTGGTTGAACAGAATATGAGGTGAAAAATACACTTCCGAATATTTTGCCATAAAAAATGTGCGTTAAGACATGTTGATCATGAATCAAGATGTTTTTTAATATTTGACCCGGCAAAAGTGCATTTTGGGGTAAAAAAAACAATATGGCCGCCATTTTCCCCTAAAACCATTACAAAAACTCAACTTGTCATTAACTAGAAAATTAGGCGACAGATTCAGCATTTTGCATGAAAATGGGGAAAAAACACAATTTTTGGAAAAATTTAAGGCAAATTAATTGGTTTCTAGGAACAAAATTAAGAATAGACTTGGTTGAACAGAAATTGTTGTCAAAAATTCACATCCGAGCTGTTTGAAATTATTGTCAAATTTAATTTGGCCGCCATTTTGAGTCCCGAAAATGCATTTATCGCTAAACGTTGTGTTTAAAGGCAGTGGACACTATTTGTAATTACTCAAAATAATTATTAGCATAAAACCTTTCTTACTGACGAGTAATGGGGAGAGGTTGATGGTATAAAACATTGCGAGAAACGGTTCCCTCTGACGTGCCATAGTTTTCGAGAAAGAAGTAATTTTCCACGAATTTGATTTCGAGACCTCAGATTTAGAATTTGAGGTCTCGAAATCAACCATCTAAACGCACACAACTTCGTGTGACAATGCTGTTTTTTTCTTTCATTATTATCTCGCAAGTTCGGTGACCGATTGAGCTCAAATTTTCACAGGTTTGTTATTTTATGCATATGTTGAGATACACCAACTGTGAAGGCTAGTCTTTGACAATTACCAAAAGTGTCAACTGCCTTTAAGTAGCTTTCACTGCGTAAATGTTTACTGCAATTGGAATGGGATACTTTAAAGGATTGAGCTTAACTTATATTCATCGTTAGTTGATATAATAATAATAATAATACTAATAATCTGTCAAAGAATGCGCATGCAAGTGTGAGGCCTTTACGGCATGGGTCCGAGCTTGCTTAAGGGCCTGCGAAATGTTGCAGTCTAGATGCTCTGTGGTGCAATCTTAGGTCATTTAGAGACCCAGTAGCAAACAAAACAAAACAATAAGCCTTCAAAATTTGAACAGTAGAATTTGGGCCTTTTCGGATTTGGGAAATTCTTGAATATTCATTATTAACAAAATGAAAAAGATGGGTATGTGTAATGGAATGTTTGCAATGTTTGTACGCAAGATTTGCGGGCAAAGAAAACAATCTCAGAAACGTCTCAATTGAATGTGGTGTCAAATGGAACAGAGTTATTAACAACCTTCAGGTGAGAAGTTTTATCTGGGTAAATTATTACCGCTGTAACTCGCCATATAGGCTGCAAGAGAACTTAAAAGTATTGAGATGACACGCCTGTACGTGCCCTTTAAAGACAGTGGACACTATTGGTAATTGTCAAAGACCAGTCTTCTCACTTGGTGTATATCAACATAGGCCTATGCATAAAATAACAAACCTGTGAAAATTTGAGCTTGATTGGTAGTCAGAGTTGCGAGATAACTATGAAAGAAAAAACACCCTTGTCACACGAAGTTGTGTGCGTTAAGATGCTTGATTTCGAGACCTCAAATTCTAAACTTGAGGTCGTCTCGAAATCAAATTCGTGGAAAATTACTTCTTTCTCGAAAACTACGTCACTTCAGAGGGAGCTGTTTCTCACCACGTTTTATACTATCAACCTCTCCCTATTACTAGTAATCAAGAAAGGTTTTATGCCAATAATTATTTTGAGTAATTACCAGTAGTGTCCACTGCCTTTAAGAAACACAAGGCAACAAAACTGGGAAACATTGTGCCCCCCACCCCCCACCACCACCTAAGAATTGATTGCAATGACGGGACACAGGGTTTGTGGCACAGGGTTTGGTCTTGCACCTTGCAATACTTGAGTTTTATGATAAAGGTGGTCAAAAGACGCGGGGGAAAAATTTGATATTGTGTCCCCTTTCAAAAATGGGGTGGGATGGGGGACACTTCCCTTCCGCTCTTTCAAGGGGTAGGTGCAAATCTGTCAACGATATAGAGCATACGTGTGAGAAGCCTTTACGGGATGGGGTATGGGCCCGATTAAGAGTCTGTGAACATTTGCCATTTTAGATGCCCTGTGATGCAATCTAGGGCAAATTTTGAAGAGGGGTGGGGGCATTTGATATAGTGTCACCCACCCTCCAAAAGATGGGGGAACATGTGTGAACTACGAACTTTACGGGCCCATTAGCCATAAAAAACAAAATCTTGTTACTCTTAAACGCAAACTTAACTTTGTACAACTACGTAATTTCTCTAAATAAATACACTTCGTGACATGTCCAGGCATTTTCAATCTTTTATTAATCATACTCATTTATTCTCAAATCCAATAAAAAATATATAATTGTAAAGATAAAACTCTAAACTTTGTTAACACCCCATCAGATATTTAAATTCAACCAATAATTTTCATTCATAAACATTGGGTTTTGGTTTGGAGTAAATTGACGGCCACTGCATGCCGGCAGACGTTTTTCAGTGCACCTTCGACGTCCCTAGTGAGGTTACCAATCGTGGCACTATTTCAATGCAGGGCCACCCGAATAACACCACGTCAGAAATGCTATGAAAAGAAGCCTCAAACTTCGAAGAAGGCTCACATTTTCAGATCACAAATTTGTAATATTTACCTAGTTACATGTTGTTGTGATATATTTGTTCCCTGTACTCTTTAAAGGCAGTGGACACTATTGGTAATTGTCAAAGACTAGCTCTCACAGTTAGTGTATCTCAACATTATGCATAAAATGACTAACCTGTAAAAATGTGAGCTCAATCGGTCATCGAATTTGCGAGATAACAATGAAAAAAGAAAAAAAAAACCTTGTTACACAAAGTTGTGTGCGTTTAGATGGTTGATTTCGAGACCTCAAGTTCTAAATATGAGGTCTCGAAATCAAATTCGTGGGAAATAACTTATTTCTCGAAAAATATGGCACTTCAGAGGGAGCCGTTTCTAACAATGTTTTATACCATCAACCTCTCCCCAACACTCTTCACCAAGAAAGGTTTTATGCTAGTAATTATTTTGAGTAATTACCAATAGTGTCCACTGCCTTTAAATACCATTTGTATGTATTTATTTTTTGACAAGCCTTCGTTTGGGTGCAGCAAGCTTTGATTGAAAGTATTGCTTCTTGATTTGTGCACTTCTTGATTTCTTGATTACAAAATTAATTTTGAAAAGGTAACCCGTCTTCAAATGGAGATTGCAGGGCAATTTTAATTTTGCAAAGGGTGCTTCCAATGGAAAATAGTGTCCACTGCCTTTAAAGAAGTATTATAAAACAGAAGTACTTTACCAAGGATGGAAGAGATTAAAACTTTGCAAAAGAAGTTGAAACGTAATGCTACAAAAGTTCATGAATCTCAATGACAATAAACGGAATTTATTGAAGAAAAAAATACACAAGTTTGAAAACAGTGTCCCTTAGAATTTAAAAACCATGGACGGAAAATATTCGTTAAGTATACATTTCTTATATCAAATGTTAATTTTAATATAAAATATTAATAGGTCATTTTGGTTGGTGACCAGTTTACAACAGCTAATTATATTTTCTCAAGTATTTATCGATATAAGATGGGACCAGACAGAGTTATAGTCTATATATTGTAGTCTTTCAAAAATCACTTTGATAAATATATCACTAAATATGCATTAAAAGTGTAGGAATATACTTTGTTTCTAAATGCTGAAAATTGGACGGAGTGTAACAATAATTATTTGGTCCTCTTGGAATTTGTTTGTAACAAGCAATGCTGATCGTGAGTATTCTAACAGATTTAACCACAAATGCCAAAGCTGTACTATATTACACATGTAGCTCCTATTTGACTAAATTATCTGAATTTGTCAGGTTTTGTCTGGTTACGACACTATGCCTAAGTGCAGTTTGAAATGTGATGGATGCATGTTTATACAATATGATATCATGTTGTAATGGCGTCTATACAGTACACAGTCAACCCTCCTACTATATGACCGTCCATAATAGATGTGCTAGACCTGCCAGGAATAATTCAATGAAGTACACAGTCAACCCTCCTACCGTTTGATCATTAAATATCATCCACACTGTGTGGTTTTGAATGATAGAAACACTAGGCAGTCCTGCAATATAATACCATGTGGTAATGGCATCTATAAAGTACACAGTCAATCCTCCTACTGTCTGACCATTAAATATCATCCACACTGTGTGGTTGTGAATGATAGAAACACTAGGCAATCCTGCAACATGATATCATGTGGTGAATGCACCTATGAGCATAGTCAACCCTCCTACTGTCTGACCATTAAATATCATCCACACTGTGTGGTTTTGAATGATAGAAACACTAGGCAATCCTGCAACATGATATCATGTGGTGAATGCACCTATGAGCATAGTCAACCCTACTACTGTGTGACCATTTAATTGTATGCTAATGATACTGAACTCAGCCAGCTTGCAAATATTTCATGTTGTGAAGGCATCTAAACTGTATACAGTCAATCCAGTTTACATTGTACACTTATTTCTAAACCGTTCAAAACCAGACGACCTCAGCTACTATTAAGCCAGCCTACAATACAATATTATTTCTTAATAAGTTAATTTTTCAAAGTCTTTGCAACACTCAAAAACAGGCACTCGTATTTAAAACGTCGCATTAAAACTAGCAGGGTTATGAACCAAAATCTTATGTAACGTAAAACACACGTAAACAGCAAAACTTCAGAGAGAAGTACTTTTTGTTTTGATTACCAGGCAGACTTTAACTTCGCTAAAAGTCTGAAATTAGTCATTCCTAAATGTGAGATCTTAATCTAGAAATCTTTTTATTTGGAGATTGATTGGAACTGGTTGCAAATAGATTGCTCTGTGTGCCAAAGACCTTTTCACAAAGTAGACCTTTATTACGCTGTCACCATCTTGGTCGTGTTCCCCATTTCCTTAACATGGCACCAGACTATTATTTCGTCCAGCCTCAGTTTGGTTCCAACGAGTTGAAACGGAGTAAAATCAAGATGGCCACACCGTGATAAAGATCTATACCCATTGCTAGCTAGACCAGCATGTACAAAGTATTTGCCATAAGGCTCTGTTTTCCGAGACCTTCTTTTACTTGGTGTCACAGAGTAGAGCCACGCCTCTTAAGATCCAGTGGTCCGGATGATGAACCGTCTTCAGGTACAACGGGAAGATGTACGTCAGATCGGTACGTCTTGGCTTACGGTAGACGGGACACTCGTAGAGCCTCGGGTCCTTCCCCCCGGTGGCGTTGATGGCGTAGACGTGGACCACGGGAAGTGGGCTGAAAAGGACCTTGGGAGGGGGCTCGATCAGCTTGCAGTTACGTCGGTCCCAGCCGGCACCGTCCAGGAAAAGGCCGTAAATGTACACACCTGAGAGAGAAACGGACAATCAAAATGAAAAAGTAAAAACTACAGTCTGACAGTTCTTCAGCAAGTAACATTTTAAGGGAAGCTTTCTACCATCATTATCTTTTAACTGTGTAAGTTTAATGTAAAATTTGTGGACATTGTGTTTTTTGTCCTACAAAAAGTACAGAGGCCCTTTCAGATCACAGTAACCATACCTTCTGGTGGTGGAGTGCTGATGTCTTCCTTCAGGAGCTTGGTCATGTCATTGTGGAGCACCACACTGTCCAAAGCCCAACCCTTATGAGCTCTGGTGATCTCCTGCCTCATAGCAGTCAGGAAACCCTGCAAGAGAAAAACAGATGGAAGTCAGAATTTAAGGTTCAAGTTTCATTTCATAATAATAATATCGAAGTCTTACACATGTATAGCGTGCGTATGTACCAAGGTACTCAAGGAGCTGAGTATATACAAACTTTCAGAAAGATATGTTTTTGAAGTGATGAATTCTGAGACCCAATTATTTAGCATATTATAAGGGTTTACAAGGTGCTCTGGCACATCCAGCAGCCACAGCCAGGAACACCGGGGCGAACCCCTTCTCTTTTCGATAAGTGCACTGGGTTCTTTTCCATGCTTTACAAAACACATGGGACCAACGGCTACATCCCATCCGAAGGACGAGACATTTATTTGCCACAGTAGCATAAAATAAAAGACATCACTCAAGAGCGATTTAAGAATGCTACTTAACAGTAAAGATATCTCAGGAGCTAGATGATACTGAAGAAAGATCCACTTAAGAAGCAGAGTTTGTAGGCAGTGGTCCATAAAGACATGCATTTGCACTGAGACAAAGTCTGTGGTCAAGTCGAGAATTCAAGGCAAACTGTTCAAAGGCTTGAGATAAATTTGCCTTCATGCCCCCTGGTCAATGCCTTCATGCCCTTGGATTGCTCAGGTAGAAATTTACATTTTCGTAACAGGGTGCCCTTTACAGAGGAGAAAACGCCTTGGTGCCTTAACCCTTTCAAAAATGAACCATACAGGTCTGTGCATGTTAATGTTCTTTTGCACCTAGACGTTGCCCACTTTGAGACGCTCCCATGTGGATTGATGTGCCCCATGTAACAATTCTTGTGCCTAGACCTTGCCCCACTTTTGAGACGCTCCCATGTGGAACGATGTGCCCCATGTAACAATTCTTGCGCCTAGACCTTGCCCCACTTTTGAGACGCTCCCATGTGGAACGATGTGCCCCATGTAACAATTCTTGTGCCTAGACCTTGCCCCACTTTGAGACGCTCCCATGTGGAACGATGTGCCCCATGTAACAATTCTTGTGCCTAGACCTTGCCCCACTTTGAGACGCTCCCATGTGGAACGATGTGCCCCATGTAACGTTTCTTGCGCCTAGACCTGGCCCAACTTTTAAGAAGCTCCCATGTGGATTGATGTGCCCCATGTAACAATTCTTGCGCCTAGACCTGGCCCCACTTTTGAGACGCTCCCATGTGGAACGATGTGCCCCATGTAACAATTCTTGCGCCTAGACCTGGCCCCACTTTTGAGACGCTCCCATGTGGAACGATGTGCCCCATGTAACGTTTCTTGCGCCTAGACCTGGCCCCACTTTTAAGAAGCTCCCATGTGGAACGATGTTACATTTTTTTTAAGCATAAACTTTGCCCCACTTTTGAGATGCTCCCACGTGGAACAATGTGCCCAATGTAAACGTTTTTTGCGTCTAGACCCTGCCCAAACTGAGACGCTCCCGATATTTACCTGTGGGTTGAAGAAGCCTGTCATCCAGAAGACGTTTGGACGTCCCTCGAAGCACCAGGTAAAGAACTGTGCATTCCTCTCAATCAGGTCAGTGAACCAGAAACCAAGGGTGGTGGACTCCCAAGATATCTGTACAGGACGAAAGATTAAGAATAATAATTTATTAGATATTAATTTAGCATATGGGCTAAAGAATATAATTTGTTTCCACCCAAAATGTTCCTTCTTTCGATCTTTTGCTCTCCCAGCCAGTCAGTATTTTGACAGATTACACCTTTCATCCTACATCTGTATGGACTGTAAAGGGGGCAACCCTGTTTCAGCCCTAGGAGTAGGTGGCTCCTAGTGGATGATACCCATGCCTACATCCTTAGGGACTGTGAAGGGTGTAACCCTGTTTCAGCCCTAGGAGTAGGTGGCTCCTAGTGGATTATACCCATGCCTTCATCCTTGGGGACTGTAAAGGGGGCAACCCTGTTTCAGCACCAAGAGTAGGTGGCTCCTAGTGGATGATACCCATGCCTTCATCCTTGGGGACTGTAAAGGGGGCAACCCTGTTTCAGCACCAAGAGTACATGTAGGTGGCAACAGCCCATGGACTCTCTCACTTATAACAAGAAGTTCTCTCGATTCCTAAAGCAAAAGTGGTAGTCCCGGTCAATTTCCTACTTTCACCCATGGTAGTAGTTATAAAGCAGGACAGTCCATTTCAGAACTAAGAGGTCTCCTGAATTCCAAAAATATCAACTCCGGGGTAGTAGAATATAAAACAAAACAGGTTCTCAAAAGAATAACATGTCATGTAAGTAGGTACACACATGGTGTTACCGCAAACCAAAATACATGAAAGTCCTTTGGTCTTGCGGACTTTTTTCCCCCCAAATTCAAGCCTTGTATTTGGACGAGGGTCATGAGTAAAAGAGATAAAACCTCACCATAGGGTTATATATAAGAACTAGAGGGCGCACTGGTGATGCTTCTTGCACAAACGCGCAGGACTGTAAGGAGACGTGCGGGGGCCATTCTGCACGCGCGTTGAATATGAAGTAGTCGTTGGCGTTCATGTTTATTGAACGCTACGCAATGCTGTTTTGTCAACTTACAAAATGGCCGCACAAACACACGCTGTGCGATGCTGTTTTGTCAACTTAGAAAATAGCTGCCTGCGCGCATGCCGGATTGCGTATATAGGCCAGTGCGCCCTCTAGTTCTTATAAAATAACTCTTTGATCCACACCTTCTTCCAGCTCTCAGGGACCCTAGCATCGTAGATATTATCTAGAGCATCTCGTAGCGTCTCACTCATGATGATGGTACCGTCGATAGCGAGCTTCAGATCCTGTAGGGTGGTACGCACCGTGAAGATCACACGCTGCATACGGTCAATCTCCTGACGCAAGAAGATGTTGAGAGGGGAAAGGATACCCATCTTCTGCAGACGAGCTTTGACCTGAGGAAGAAAATTAGAAGCAGGAATAAGGTATTGTTGCTTGCAGAAATGGTTTACCGGTTTGGTCAAAGACACCAGTGTCAGACTTGGGCTCAAACTCCCCTTCAACAAAGCTTGCTGCGGGCTTGTCAGCAAGCTTGCAAAGTTTAAAAAATGAAAATTAGGAGGGTTCTAAAAAAAGCAAAAGCAGGGTTCCAAAAGAGAAAATGAGGGCAAGCTTGCCAGCAACCTTGTAGGGTTCCAAAAAGACATGAGGGCATGCTTGCCTCCAGCTTGCCACAAGCTTGCAGGGTTCCAATAATGCAAGCTTGCCAAAAGTTCGTCAGAAATATTGCAGGGTTTCAAAACGACATGAGGGCCAGCTTGCTACAAGCTTTTTCTCAAGCTTGTCAACAGCATTGAAGGATTCCAAAAATACAGGAGAGGGCAAGCTTGCTACAATATTGCTACAAGCTTGCAGGGTTCCAAAAGTTTGTCAGCAAGCTTGCAGAATTCCAAAGGCATGCTTGCCACAACCTTGCCAACAATCTAAATGTGAGAAAGGGCAAGTTTGCAGGGTTCAAAAAATGGAAATGTGGGAAAGTATGCCCAAGCTCGTCAGCAAGCTTGCAGGATTCCAAAAATTGAAGATTCTGATAAACTTGTAGCAACCTTGCAGCCAGCTTGTTGCAAGATTATGAAAAACTTTTAGTAACTCTTGAGGTTAAATACACAGAAATTGCACAGACTTGACATTTTACTTACCTCATGAGGCACAAAGTTTCCAGGCAGTTTCTCCAGCATTTCATCGGCTTGTTTGTAGACGACGGACTCTCTGGTTTCTCCACCTCCGCTCCCACTGTCCTTGGGCTGAATGTTGACGATGAGTTCCAACACCTTGAAAGAAAAGAAAAATCCAAAATGCATCAAACCATTAAATTTTCAAGAGTTTTTAAATTTTCGTCAAATTTCTAAATTGATTTGTGGTCTCAGATGTTTCGTACAAATGAGTCTTAAGTAGTTTCTTGAATTGTTGAAGTGAAGTTGCATGGCGAACATGTGATGGTAATTAGTTCCATACATCTGTAGCAGCAGCAAAAAATGCACATGAACCCGCCCTAGAGGCGGTGCAATGTGCAGCCAAGAGGTTCTCTGAGGAAGAGCAGAGGGAACGCGGTGTGACATACGGATGTAGATTGTCAGACATGTATGATGGCAACTGGTGAGCAACGGATTTGAAGACATGTAACATTGTTTTACTAAATAGACATAGATGGCACTCTACTCATGCTATTAATATCAAAATTACCTCCGTCGCCATGTTGGTCTGGTACGTGATGTCAGCATTGGGGTGAAGACCAAAAGCTTCTGGTGAATCGACCAATGGAAGGTTCTCAATAGCGTTGCGATATTCATCAACGCTGCGACATTTGGGAATGGTGTAACCTGTGCGACAAAAAACCAACATAACAAAAAGACTTAGATTAGTCATTGTTGCTTAATAAAGTGTGAAGTCGCTATGGTGGTACTGACAATTTGTCTTACAGGATGGATTTGATTGCTTTGTGAAATCGACCCCTGGATTAATTTTGACAAGACCCCTTACCTTTGTAGAACTTGAACTTGTCGAGGAACATATCTTCTGAGAACCAGACCCTTGCGTACGTGTTGAGGAGACGTTTGTCATAGTCGTCTGTTACTCGGCCACCGTACTGCACTTCACCTAACATGTAGCGGATGGTATTCCAGGATACACCCTGTACATGGTTAAGAAAAAATGGTTCAAAATATTGTTGTCATATTGTTATCATATAATCAACTGTAACTCGGCCATCGTACTGGACTTCATCTAACATGTAGCGGATGGTATTCCAGGATACACCCTGTACATGGTTAAGAAAAAATGGTTCAAAATATTGTTGTCATATTGTTATCATATAATCAACTGTAACTCGGCCATCGTACTGGACTTCATCTAACATGTAGCGTATGGTATTCCAAGATACACCCTGTACATGGTTAAGAAAAAATGGTTCAAAATATTGTTGTCATATTGTCATCATATTATCAACTGTAACTCGGCCATCGTACTGGACTTCATCTAACATGTAGCGGATGGTATTCCAAGATACACCCTAAACATGGTTAAGAAAAATTGGTTCAAAATATTGTTGTCATATTGTCATCATATTATCAACTGTAACTCGGCCATCGTACTGGACTTCATCTAACATGTAGCGTATGGTACTCCAGGATACACCCTAAACATTAAAAATAGTGAAGAAAGTGAGAAGAGGCAAATAACAACAAAAATAACAATAATAGTTCTTATTTAGCGAATTGCACAAAAATGTTGTGTGACAAATACAATTATACACATTGCACTGAAGGAGAATCCGTCTATCCAAAAGGTGCTGCCAAATTTTTATAGAGTGATTTGTTTTGATCAGTCAGCAGGCACAAACTTATGGGTGATGAGTCAAATCATCAACGGTTACCAGTGCGCTGAATTTGAAGTAATGTGGTACACAACTATAAAACCAGCTATAGTTACAAGATGGCTTTCATCTTAGCAACTTGATTCAGATTTAAAGGTTTCCAAGATATACTGCTGTAATTTTAAAGATGTACATAAAATAATAATAATAATAACTGAATCTATATAGCGCCAAATTACCAAAGGATGCAAGGCGCTTTACAGGGAGACAGACAAAAGAATGGGGAAACCAGCTACGAGTTGGAGAACAGGTGCGTCTTGAGACCCTTTTTGAAGGACAACACAGTCTCTGTGTTTTTAATGGGGACAGGAAGACCGTTCCATAGTCGGGAGGAAGCAGTAGAAAAAGCTCTATCACCGGCTTGTTTGCGTGACTTGTTCACCACGAGGGAGATCGCATCATAGCTTCGAAGGGAGTACGGACAGTCATGGATTTCAAAAAGTGAAGAGAGATAATCTGGAGCACTGTGATTTAATGATTTGTAGGTATGGACCAGCGTGCGGAACTCAATACGTTGGGCTATATGGCTATCTTTTCATTACGTTCTCCCTGTGAGCATAGTAGGGACTTTTCGTTTTTGACGACGGATGGTTCTGCGACGGTTGTTCAGCTAAACGTTGTCGTTTTCAGCACAACGAAGATTCATCCCAAGTACTGTCGTAGAAATTGAGGGACGACCGTCCTCAAAGCCGACGCATGCGCAGATGACGCCAAATGTCATCTTTACCGTCGCAGAACCATCCGTTGTCGAAAACGAAAAGTCCCTAGTGATGGAACGGGGAAAGATGTGAGGTTTTTTTTAGGTCAAAGTTCACCTTCTTAGGGTCCAGGTCATCAAGATGATTGTTAACAAACTGCACACTGGATGTGAAGTCAGCCTGGTTGAACTCATAGGGGATGTTCCAGCCTAGAGGACCGAACTTACGCCTCTCTTGGACGGTGGTGTGAAGGAAGGCCACGGCATACAGGATGGGCTTCCACTGGGGTAGGTTGGAGATCTCAAGTTGCTCCTGAGAGGGGGAAGAAAAGAAACGAGATGTTGAGAATAAAACTTTTGCGGTAAATCACTTTTGTGGTAGTCAGACATAAATTAATGTTTCATCCCGTTACTTGTGTCACTGACTTGAGGATTTATCTAGCAACAAATACATAACATTACAGAGCACTGCTAAGTTTGAAGGCAGAGTTTGCCCTTTGTGGCTGGCAAAGTGGGGCTCAAACAATGGTTAGAGAGTCAAACGCTTCTCACTGTAGTCTGGCCAGGCCAGGCCAGAACAAAATTTGTTACTTGTCCATTTGTGAAGGATTTTATTTCATTAATTCTGGTTGTGAAGCCAAGAGCTCGCAGAAAAGCGAACTTAATCACTGTACTAGACAAGAACCCAAATGGAGAGAAGACACTGGGTGCGTTCGTATAGCTTCCCTGGGTCTATCCCGCGGTGCTCACTCAGTGAGCCCCTGACAAGAGCTAAACGAACAATCACACTCGCACTCTCGTGGTGACGGCATGCAACTCAGGTCACCCCCAAGTGACCCACTCCACAAGCAGGGCACTGGGGGCTGACCCGGGTGAGCCCCGTCAAAGCTGTTCGAATGTACCAGGGAAGACCGGGGTGACCCAGGGAAGCTAAACGAATGCACCCAACGAAGGATGTTTCAGTTTTAGATGTATGAGGAAAACCCCAGAGGGAGTTAATCCAGGTAAAAAACCCAAACAGTCAGGTAGGGACTGAAAACCCAATTCACATACATGTAGTGCCACCGTAGGGATTTGAACCAGGGGTCCTAGAGGTGGAAGGCAAGGCAAGGCAAGGCAGTAGGATTTGAAATGTAGTCCTAGAGGTGGAAAGCAAGGCAAGACAGTAGGATTTGAAATGTAGTCCTAGAGGTGGAAAGCAAGGCAAGACAGTAGGATTTGAAATGTAGTCCTAGAGGTGGAAAGCAAGGCAAGACAGTAGGATTTGAAATGTAGTCCTAGAGGTGGAAAGCAAGGCAAGACAGTAGGATTTGAAATGTAGTCCTAGAGGTGGAAAGCAAGGCAAGACAGTAGGATTTGAAATGTAGTCCTAGAGGTGGAAAGCAAGGCAAGACAGTAGGATTTGAAATGTAGTCCTAGAGGTGGAAAGCAAGGCAAGGCAGTAGGATTTGAAATGTAGTCCTAGAGGTGGAAAGCAAGGCAAGACAGTAGGATTTGAAATGTAGTCCTAGAGGTGGAAAGCAAGGCAAGACAGTAGGATTTGAAATGTAGTCCTAGAGGTGGAAAGCAAGGCAAGGCAGTAGGATTTGAAATGTAGTCCTAGAGGTGGAAAGCAAGGCAAGGCAGTAGGATTTGAAATGTAGTCCTAGAGGTGGAAAGCAAGGCAAGGCAGTAGGATTTGAAATGTAGTCCTAGAGGTGGAAAGCAAGGCAAGACAGTAGGATTTGAAATGTAGTCCTAGAGGTGGAAAGCAAGGCAAGACAGTAGGATTTGAAATGTAGTCCTAGAGGTGGAAAGCAAGGCAAGGCAGTAGGATTTGAAATGTAGTCCTAGAGGTGGAAAGCAAGGCAAGACAGTAGGATTTGAAATGTAGTCCTAGAGGTGGAAAGCAAGGCAAGGCAGTAGGATTTGAAATGTAGTCCTAGAGGTGGAAAGCAAGGCAAGACAGTAGGATTTGAAATGTAGTCCTAGAGGTGGAAAGCAAGGCAAGGCAGTAGGATTTGAAATGTAGTCCTAGAGGTGGAAGGCAAGGCAAGGCAAGACAGTAGGATTTGAAATGTAGTCCTAGAGGTGGAAGGCAAGGCAAGGCAAGACAGTAGGATTTGAAATGTAGTCCTAGAGGTGGAAGGCAAGGCAAGGCAAGACAGTAGGATTTGAAATGTAGTCCTAGAGGTGGAAAGCAAGGCAAGACAGTAGGATTTGAAATGTAGTCCTAGAGGTGGAAAGCAAGGCAAGACAGTAGGATTTGAAATGTAGTCCTAGAGGTGGAAAGCAAGGCAACATAGTTAAGTTTGAACCAGAGTCCTAGAGGTGGAATCAATGCAAGACACCACTACGCCAACCGGGCCGCCCGATTAGGAAACCTACCTGTGTGATACCGGCGTATGTTCTCTTGAGGCCAGCTTTGATACCCTGTGGGGGCTCGTTGGTATACTTGATGGAGATCTGCAGGAGGTTGATGGGGAACTTAGGATGCTCCTCAGTAGTGATCCAAAGACGGAACGAATCGTGGACATTCTCAGCGCTTATAATCTAAAAAAAAAAAAATAACAACAAAATTAACAACTGAATAGTTATGCTTAAACGGAAGCTCAAACAGTGTAACAAAACAGTGTGACAAATGTTTTCTCCCTCTCACAAAACACAATTGTTTATAGTAATAATGCACTCAATAGAGTCAAAAATTAACTGAACATCATCAAATAGTTGCAGCAAGCTCAAAGTTGGGGAAAATTCTTTCATTCTCCTGAAAAAATGAAAAGCAAGCAGCTGACATGAGGCAAATGACTTTTGATGTCAAATCAGTTTGAATCTGTTTTATTCACTTGGAAATTTGTAACACCATGAAATGGTTAACGAGGTGCTGTGGCGAAATATGCTGCCAATCAAACCAGGAACACCGGGATGAACCCTTTCTCTTTTTGATAAGTGCACTGGGTTCTTTTACAAGCCTTTCTCAACACATGGACATGAATTTGAGCTTACCGTGTCTTGAAGTTCGTCGAGGAACCCGAGTCCAAGATGGCAGTTCTGAAGGAGGACCCATCCACCTTCCGACATGAATCCACTCAAAAGCTTACGGGCGTGTACTTCTTGACCTTGACCCATACTGATAGAGCGACAACCTGCGCAAAAAAAGTCAATTGCTTGGTGTAAGTTTTGTGTCTCAGAAAGTATTGTTAACACTAAATGTACATGCATGTTTGAAAGTGCAAACAAGTTGCATCTTCCTTTTAAACCCTTTCCTTTTTTTTTTACACTTGGTGAACCCCCCTCAACCCTCCCCCCCCAAAAAAAAAAAGTGTCACAGTCGCACCCTTAAGAGTTCTACATGTTCATTATGTTGAAGATTTTCCAGGCAATTTCATAGTAAAAAATTATGACTTTTCCAATGGGCGAAATGGAATCAGATTTACGACTTAAGTGAGAAGACTATTATTGCCTGGTGTCACATGGCCCAGAAACATTATTATTTTCTTGGTAAGCACATATTGAGGGTTATTTACTGATCAATGTACGAGAGGCTCCTACTAAGCATTACATTTTTGGTAAGCAGCTATAGACCGTATTGAATAGGACGTCACTATTCAAATATCTGCCCTACAAGATGGCGTCTGTGCGCGTGTGCGTGTGCATATGCCGTAGAAATCTAACCGGGAATGCTGCATGCTTCGTTGATGTACGCGTTTGGACGCGCATACGACCTGCCCTACAAGATGGCGACTTTCATAGCAAAAAAGGGTTTTTCAATTCGGTCTAGTGAGGGTTACTTACAAATATTCATTTTCTTAGTGAGTCCTTCAATGGTTAATGAAAGGGAAACCTGCTAAGGATGATTTTATTGGTAAGCAGATATGGAGTGGTACTTACGGATATTCATTTTCTTAGCGAGTCCTTCAATGGATGCAGTAGGATCTGATCCCATAGACAGGAAGCAGGCCATGGGTGTCTTCACGTCAGACTCCTCCCACATCTTCTCCATATTGAGGATCACTCCCTCGGCAAACTAACACCAGAAAAAAAACCCAGACACAAAGTAAGTTATTATTACCATTGTTATTAATATACATTTTTGGTAAGAAAACACATGTGCTTGCAATGCAATGTTAACACCCCTATTCATCCATGATGAGTGCTCAGCAGCCGATTTTACGAAATGCTAGGATTACGAGTTAGGACGAGTAACTCCTCCTAACTTTGGATGGGTTCAATGCGCCCTAACATCTATGGATACGGAACTGAACTCGTCCTAAGTCCTAACATTAATCCTAAGTTAGGGAGAGTTTGGAGTAATCGGAGGCTGGATGCCGTAGCAATGCTAGTTCACAAGAACTTTAGATTAATGTCCAATTTTAAGGACAAAGCAATCATGGTCAAGAATCTTGCTACAGGACACAAGTGCCATGACCGGACTTCAAACCCATATTGTCATCTCTTACGCAGAAACTTTCATTTCTGAGAGTACGATGGTCTCCGACAGACAAAAGTAACAAGTAATTTATTTCTATATGGACACAAGATTATTGAATAATTCACAAGAATGTTTGAGGCAACACATTGTTTATACTCATACGTTTTGGTGTTTGTGTGTAGTTGATTGGTGAGGTTCATTTCTTGCCCAGCATGTCCAGGTAAATAACGAGAAAACTGAAATGTGAAGAAATGTCCTTATTGGTGACTGCCTGTTACTAGTAAACCGTAAATTGACATAGCCTAAAGGTTTTACACTCACCTTAACACCGATGGCGTCAGCAATGTACTTCCTAGCCTGTGGGATGGTACGGTCCGGACACCAAGACCTGACCAGCAGCAGCTTACGGAAGACATCCAGTGACGAGGAGTATCCATCAGGTATGGTAGCCTCCTCCGGTGCATCTTCATCAAACCATTGCTTCCAGGCCTTGTCATTGCGCGCCACCTGGCCCAGGATCTGGTTGAACTGTGGCAGCTTGCAGAGCTGGACGAGATTGAGCCATGTCATGTCCAGGATCCACTTCTTGGGTTTGGGTTCGACGGCGTTTAGGTCCAAGGCGGCACCGCCTGAGGGAGAAAATAAAAGACAGATAATGATTGAGATGAAATAAGTTTAGTTTTATGGAAATTATCATGTAGAAATCACAGAAATCGCATGATTGAAATATATTTCAAAGAAATTATAATAATTTCTTTCTTTTTTTAGAGATCACCTTCATTTTAACTTTTTTTTTGTATGGCCCTCAATGCCTGCCAAAATTAAATTAAACATCCATTCACGTGCAGCTACCAACCACATCTCTTGCTGAACAAAGTAGATAAGGAGCCACTCTAGGTCAACCTAAATAAATTTTGGTTTCCGCCAGGTGAACTTATTATTTACATTGGCTCTGCTCATGACAAGATGGACGTCTAAAACCAAGGCGCTCCATAGTCATTCTGAACGACTGCAACAGTCGATCTTTGCACTTCTAGCGTGTCCAGTCGTTCTTAACTGTTTCAGACATCAAACTTTTCATGTTCTTAATCTAGAATTTAGTTCGATGCGACTCTGGAGCACCTGTCATGCCTGTCTGGAACGGGTGTTAGCGATTTATGCAATTAAACCCTACCTTTGATAAACGTCTGGAACTCGTTGTGTTTAATCTTGCCGCCCTGCATGTCAATCTTGAGTGCCAGGAGGATGGTGAACAGGAACTTATGGTTCTCATACAGACCGCGAGCCGTGTATTTAAACACCTCGTACGTCATGTACTCGATGATGTTGGCTATACGCTTGGATGTGATTGGGCTCTTCTGGGACCTGGGGGAGGAAAGGAGAATAAAGGTCAAGGTTCAAGGGTCATATCTGTCATGTACTCAATGATGTTGGCTATACGCTTGGATGTGATGGGGCTCTTCTGGGACCTGGGGGAGGATAGAAAGTCAAGGTCAAGGGTCATAGGTAATGTACTCAACGATGTTGGCTATGAGCTTAGACTAAGCAGTAAAATTACAAATACAGTTAGATAGAAGCTAATAAAGCATATCAAGGGGTCCAAACTGGCTGAACACATTTTCAGGGTGGGATTCAAGGGAGGGACATTTTGAAGGGGACTCATGGGGGTGGGAAAGGGGCGAGGTAGACATGGAAACGCAAGTACTGACGACAAAAGAAAGGTAATACGAGGGATGAAAAATAAGTACATACTGTACTGGGTGAACTTGACATGATTTTTCTTACCTGGCCATCGAGATATCAAAGATACCCAAGAACTGTTTGAGAGACGTCTGGTACATGACGTTCACCATGCTCATCTCGGTGATTAAGAAGTACAGTGTACTGCCTCGGGTAGCCACTATATGACAAACAAGCAAAACAAATTAAAATATAAAAGTCAAAAGTGTTCCTGATTTGTTTGACAGCAATGCGCAACGGCACCTTGTAAACCATTACATGGTGCTACTGTATCTAAAGGACCAGGTCCAAAACTTTAACAAAATCATAGTCTGTGTCCCTCACAGGAACAATATTAAATGTTGAAGCGCCATGTGCGTCACTTGAGTAATGAATTTGAGTGCTAGATGAGAAGCCAATTTACAGTTTAAACACGAGATTAGATACCTGTTATTTTTTCCTGTGCAAATAGAACTAAAATAAAATAAAAATAAGAAAAAATGTAGGTAAAAGAAGTAAAAAGAAGAACACTTTTCCTCAAGCATTTTCAACTGTTTTTTTTTTTCAAAACGAGGTTCACTTTAGCTTTTCAAAGTTTCAGAAGGAATAATAGAAGCAACCATACCAGGTCTGAATTCCTCTCTTGCCGAGTTGATCCGCAGCTCCGTCTCGGCAGCGATGGTCAGTTTCTCGCTCACTTCCTCCGCAGTGATCTTAGTGACTCCTAACACCTCGATAAGAGACTCGTCTTCAACGAGGGAGCCCTCCGTGCTGGTCAGTCGGTACAGGAGATTGTCCTCAAGCTCTTGCATCTTGCGCTTGTTGGCAGTGACCTCCTCCATCAGTTTTGTACGCTCAGACTCCAATTCCTGCAAGGTCGGGATAAACTCTTTGTTTAGTTTGTTTAGATCATTTCCCGTCAAGGGAACTCGGCAATAGACAGGTTCACTATCCATAAGGGTACAATTTCATACAGCTGCCTAAGCAGGAAATATTGCTAAGCAAATATGAGTAGGATACCAGTCACAAATGGTACATGTGACATGGTTTCTTGGCAGTTAACTGTATTCTGGTGAGCAAACAGTTAACTGTATTCTGGTGAGCAAAATTAATTTGTGCTTAGCTACTTTGTGCTATAAGCAGCTCTATGCAATTGATGAGAGCTCACTAACATGCCTAAGCAGAAAATACGCTATAACATTTTCAGCTAAGCAAAAATGAGTAGATCACCAGTCTCAGTTTGTGAAATTATTCCCTCTGATGAAATAACATGTTTTTGAGAAAGAGGTTATTTCTCACTCAAGTTTGAAAAGACTTCAGGCCTGAAACCTTTTTAAGGCATCTGAAAGCACACAAAGTTGTGCAACAGTGTTTTTTCCTCTTGTAACTATGATGGGATATTGAGGTCCGATTTTCAAAGGTTTGTTATTTTATGCATACAATGGGATACACCAAGTGAGAATACTGGTCTTTGACAATTACCAATAGTGTCCAGTGCCTTTAAGTGATCGCTGGTAGCACTACATGTAATTCATACCACATTTGATTTATTTCACTGTTTTTATCATACCTGTTTCTCAGTAAGGATGACAATACCCAGCAGCTGATCCTCCAATCCCTTCATAGTGACAGTGAAGTCAATAATAGAGGTCCGAGCACTGATCTCTGGGGTGTACGCAGGGTTGGCCAGCTTGGTGGTGATGTACAGACGGAAAGAGTTCATCACGTCACATTCTTTGTCTCCGACTTTTACCTTTGGAATGAAAAACATTTGCATATTGTCAATATAGATTCAAAGCAGATCCAAAGCAAATGAGCTAATGATAATAACAATTGTATTCATTGGGTGCCTAGCACCTTAAGAAGAAAGTCTCTAAGCGCTCAAAAGAACAAAAAGAAAACTAAACAAACGACACGTTTAATTAACTTAACAGAAATGTTTTTTAGAAGAGTCTTAAAACTTGAGATAGTCGTGGCTTGTTTGATGTGTACAGAGAGATCGTTCCATAAATGAGGTGCAGCAAACTGAAAACGACGTTCACCATATGTTTTAGCGGCAAAAGTTGGAGTAACAAGGGTTTGTTTGTTTTCTGAACAGAGGTGTCTTGCAGGCATGTATGCGGTGAGCAAGGCTTCAGCTTAAGGTAGGATTCGAACCAGCCGTCGATTTCACCAAAATGTTCCCAACTTAGACTTAACCTAAGGGCTCAAGACTAGTTAAGTTTTGTATCCATAGACGTTACGACACACTGAACCCATCCTGAGTTAGGACCTGTGTTATTTGAGATAGGATTAATCCTAGCGCTTTGTGAAATCGGCAGTAGGATCCACAGGGAAAAGCAGGGAACCAAATCCCTCAGCCAACATGACACCCTAAATATAAAATGTTAAACTTACCTTGAAGGTTGAGCCGGACTTTATGAAGTTCTTCTCCAGGACGTTGTCCAAAGCCGGATCCAGCTCCTCTCCGATGTCTTCTATCAATAGAGGGCGCCCTAGGGACAGACTGTCCTCAAGATGGGTACGGAAATACTTGTGGTTCAGGGCGGTCACCTTTTAAACAAAAATTGAATAGAAAAACAACATAAATTTCATAAAATTCAATTTACAACTATTTTGTCATCTCATTGCTATGAGGCACATAATGGTAATGTTTAAGGTAGCGTCATACCGTGGGAGACAATGTTTATTGTCGGTTGCAAGTGGACAGGGAATAGTTTTGTATAACATTAGGACTGGGTGGCCCAAGCAGTTTGGCCGGGATTGTAGTTCCCTTGGTCTTACCTGAAGCTCATTCGCCTTCTCCTTGTTCTTGATCCAGACCTTACCCTGTCCCTGAGGGTCAATCAAGAGTGGATAGCGGGCAGCCTTAGTGACGATGATACCATTCTGGATAGACAGCTCATCGTTGGGTAGACCTTGGAGGTTCCATTCTCCTACGGTGGTGTTGTCAACCAGCATGCCGGTGATGTTCACATCCTGTGGTAAAACATTTTCATATAATTAGGATCACACACTTATATTGGGTACATTCGTTTAGCTTCCCTGGGTCGACCCCGGTCTGCCCCGGTGCATTCGAATATCTTTGTTGCCATTCAAAAGGCTCTCCCGGGTCAACCCCCAGCCCTGCTTGTGGAGTGGGTCACTTCATGGGTGACCCGGGGTGCATGACGTCACCACGAGAGGGCGAGTGTGATCGTTCGATTAGCTCTTGTCAGGGGCTCACCCGAGTAAGGACCGGGGGGAATGGAAATCTTGACATGCGACAAAGTTTATAATCATCGCTGAGGCCTAGAAACTGTGTCTTTTTTTTATCGCGCATCAAGATTTCCATCACGCGACCATCGTGCGAACGACTTTAAACCGGCCTTAATCTTGTAAAGATTCTGTGGATAGATATTATTCTCAAGAGAGACTTAGTACTCACGTCGCTGTATGGGATCTTATTGATGGCCATCTCTTTCTTCCAGTTCTTCAGGAGGAGATTACGGAACTCTTGATTGAAGGGTCCTGAGTAGGATAAGAACCCAGTGGCTAAGAGAACATCGCCCACCAACCTGTTGGAGCACAAACATATTACATTATATAATTTACCAATTTTGAATTTAGCGCACGGTTTGGGAACTATTTTTCATCCCACAAAGTATGAAGCTTTCTTGATGCACCTCTAGCCTATATTACACAACCCCATGTGATCGTTTTTCAGCCAACCTGGGACCACTTTCATAGAGCTGTTTAATCACTAAAAGTAGTTGAGCACAAACAAAACTATGTTTTATAAAAGATGTTAAATATGCACCGGGGATAAAGGATAAAGTATCGGGATAAATTCCCTGTCACAGAACTTGGGAAAGTTCTGAGTATACAGTGCTAACACACATCGTTGTATGGGCAAAAAAAAAACAAAAAAAACAACAACTATGTTTACTGGAATAAGTTCACCAGTCAAAACAGTCTGTCACATTTAAAATCTTAAGTTGGTAATTTCCCCCTTTTTTGCTTTAATAGCAGAAAATTTGTGAGCACTATTTTCTGCGTTAGCAGCTCTATGTGGACACCTTGTGCCAGGACTCTGGACTGTGTCGGGAAGAGATGCATGCAGCAATGGAGCAACAACGTGTTTGGAGGGCCATCATCCGATGCTCCGCATCGACTGAATGAATGAGGCAGCTCTGTGAAATTGGGCACAGCAGAATTAGCAACAGGTATGTTTTCAATCTGTTTGTGATACCAGTTCTCATTTTCAAGAGCTGTCATTACCAAACTCACTCAGCAACATCTTTCATTTTCAACCCACCTGTTGATTTGGTCCTGGAAGCGTTTGCTCGCCTCGGTCCAGCGAACCTTCTCCCCACCGAGTCCCTCAATCAGCGTAGTGGCATTAGTCATCTTCCTCCTACAGCTCTCCGCATCGTCAAGTAGAGTCTGCTTCTCCGAGATGGCAGCGTCGTACATGGCCTGGACGACGTCTAGCTCCTTCTGTTTCTCATCCAGCTGATCTTGAGCTTCTGTCAAGGAGGCATTGGCTTTGTTCAGACGAGCCTCCTGGATGGTTAAGTTGGCCTGGAGAAGGAAACAGAAGAGAAATGATTGGTGTTCTAAAATCACTTTTGGAATAACCCTAACAGGTACATTGTTCTTTGCATTTGATGCTAAAAAAGCTTCAAAGTATCGCCATCAACTCCAGGGGAGGCCTAGCACCGGCTCCTGGCTGGAAGAGACCCAGAGGCCGCCCTCGATCATCCTGGGCCCAACAACTTGGCCGGCCTAGCGAAATCAACCACATGTGGCATGAGGCTGTAGGATGTGGACACAGGAGATCGGACCCTTACTGTCTCTGCGGTCGATTGATTGATTGAGGGTCTGTTGCCCTGGTTTACTACTATAGTCTTCACTTGGACACCAGCAGAAACTTAGTATTCAGCGCGGTATAAACTTGTACTATTATTATTATTATTACTAATATGATTATTAAGCAAATCTGCCTAACACAGGATTTACTGTAAATTGAAGCAAAAAATTGAATTAATGTTTGAAAAGAAACAATAATAATAATGCTTAAAAAAGAAGAAAAAAAAAAAGAAGAAGAGATCTCTAGGCAAAGAAATCGGTCATCGTCTTACCTTCAGCGGCAAGACTTCCTTGTTGATACCAAAGAAGAAGGACATAGCTTGAGTCCAAGCACACAGACCAGCCACATCACCACAAGACTTCTTAGCTGACTCTAGGTTGTAATCATCCATGGATAGATAAGGCTGCAGTAACTCCACTGTCTCACCATTAATTGAATCCTAAAAAAATGGTGCATGAATGATATTAGAATTCTATTACTCACGTTATAGTATAAAGTGAGAATACAGCCGTCGATTTCACAAATAGTTAGGACTCGTCTTATCTCGAGTTAGGACGAGTAACTCTTCCTAACTTAGGATTAATCTTAAGGTCTGCATGCTACAGTGCAGGGTTGGGACTCGTCCTAAGTCCTAAGATTAGTCTGAAGTTAGGAAGAGTTTTGTGAAATCGACGGCAGTGCTCAAAACCAAATTATACATGTACTCCATAGAGCTACTTAAGCAGAATGGTCATAGATAAAAATTTGTATTTTACCTGGTAACCATTTTCAGGTTGACATGGTTGAGCTAGATGTTGTGCTTATCGGCCCAATTTCATAGAGCTGCATAAGCACAGACATTGCCAAGAACAGCAGCTCTATGCTTAGCAGGTTAAGGTTACCCGAGACAAAACACCATGTCACCATGTACAGTTTGTGACTGGTATCCTGCTCAATCTACTAAGCAGGACATTTACTGCTAAAGACATGTAAGCAGCTCTTTGAAATTGGGCCAAGGTCTGATTTTTATAAACATGCTTAGCAGAAAAAAGGGCCAAGTAAATTTATCTACTGAGTACTAAAAAGAGCATGAATTAGGTACAAAGCAGAACCTTTAAAAAAACAGCCAAGCGCAAATAATTGCAGACTCACCTTTGAGAAGCTGAGTAGATCTTTAAGGAAAGTGCTACCACCCATCAACTTAAGGGCATCCGGCCATGAAGGCTTCGGACTAGGTTTCTCTGGGTCCAAGCTCGTCATCTCCAGACGACGTTGGAACAGCAGCAAGACGCAGTCCATGATACGCATGATAAGATGAGGAGGTTTGGCCAGCTTGCGGACGGTGGAGATGTGAGCTGGTTTGATGGTGTTGAGGGCAGCCTCTGCCTCCTCCAGCGCTGGCTTGGCTGCTTCTAGTTTCTCCATAGCTTGGGCCTTGTCAACCTGTAGTCAGATGAGGTAATAGTAGGAATTATATTCAGTCGTTTGAAAAAAAATAGGAATATTGTATCGAGGCTGACCAACATGTACAGTTGGCGTAAGCTTTAGAAGATTTTTTATACTACTTAATCACAATTCTTTTCGTTTTTTCCAAGGGCTAACAAAAAATCAGAAATCAGACTTAAAGTAGGAAGGTTATCAAGCCTGTAATAGGTTTCTTTTGAGTGTTTTTTTTTCAATGATTTCCTTTGTAGTCAGGTTAGCTTCTTTACATAGGTAGGGTTCGAAGTGTTTGTCTCCTGAAAAGATCAAAACTTCACTGTTGTTTGGGCACTGGCCTGGTGACCAGTCTTTAACTTGTTTACCATTCTGTAAATTTTGAAACGTGTTGTAGGCTTTTAAAGGGTGGCTGCAGTGTTTTTTTATTCATTTAAACGATTAAACATGACTTTTTAAACCTGAAATATTTTTTTATATTTTTTATTAAATGCGCAAGTATTTTAAAAATGGTTTTCAAGAGATTAGGGGAACCCACCCCGCCCCTAAAAGGGAGCCTTCATTCGCATAAACGTGACGTCATGTCGGTAACCCGAGCCGTCGGGCCCCCTGGCTGTGTGCATATAGAGACGTGTGCGTTGTGTGGCCTGGTACATGTACCTAGGCGCGTGTAGTTAGGGACCAGACTCTTTTTGCCGACGATATGTTTGAATTCCCGACGTGACGTCGATTGTAGGGGGGAGGGGGGGCGGTAACAATCCACAAAAGGGGGGCATGACTTATTCGCTAATTACGATGTCGGGAATAAACAAAACACATTTTATAGATTTATTTGAATTCACTGCAGCATCCCTTTAAGCTGGCGCTGCGGCTTGGGTTGGGATTGGGGACTAGGGTTTGGGTTGGGTACAAGGGTTGGGATTGGGTTTGGGTTGGGTACAAGGGTTGGGATTGGGTTTGGGTTGGGTACAAGGGTTGGGATTGGGTTTGGGTTGGGTACAAGGGTTGGGATTGGGTTTGGGTTGGGTACAAGGGTTGGGATTGGGTTTGGGTTGGGTACAAGGGTTGGGATTGGGTTTGGGTTGGGTACAAGGGTTGGGATTGGGTTTGGGTTGGGTACAAGGGTTGGGATTGGGTTTGGGTTGGGTACAAGGGTTGGGATTAGGTTTGGGTTGGGTACAAGGGTTGGGATTGGGTTTGGGTTGGGTACAAGGGTTGGGATTGGGTTTGGGTTGGGTACAAGGGTTGGGATTGGGTTTGGGTTGGGTACAAGGGTTGGGATTGGGTTTGGGTTGGGTACAAGGGTTGGGATTGGGTTTGGGTTTGGGTTGGGTACAAGGGTTGGGATTGGGTTTGGGTTGGGTACAAGGGTTGGGATTGGGTTTGGGTTGGGTACAAGGGTTGGGATTGGGTTTGGGTTGGGTACAAAGGTTGGGATTAGGTTTTTTGACTAGGGTTGGGGTTGGGACTAGAATAGCAGGCTGGGATGGATGGCAAGAAGTTGACTACTCACATTGATGTCATCTACAATGGCCTGGGCTTTATCCTTGACTTTCTGGACCTGAGCTTTGACTTTCTCAGCAGCCGAGGCACTGACCGTCACCTCAGCGAGGACGACGTCAGCTTTCTTAGATGCCACTGCCAGTTCCTTCTCCTTGACCACTAGCTCTTTGCTCAACTCATTGACTGAGATGGTGGCCTCGACCAGCTTGGAAAGACCTGTTGGATGAAATGTGGTTCTGAAACATGTCAAAATTACTCTTCTATTAAATATATTTTTGCGAGTGGCTTCCTCCGCGACGGTTGTGGACACTGACTTAAAACCCACGAATAATGCAAAGGACAAACAAAACGTGCTTAGACTAAAACATTACCGATATTACCAAAAAATTAATAACAAGTGCATAATCATAATAATAAATAAACTATAATGAACATTTATATAGCATTGGTATATGCCAATTTTGAAGGTCATGGCGCACGACCGTCAAAACCTGATCATGAAGATAACTGCTTTCAACACCCAGGAATAAATGGAATACTGCTTTAATAAAAGGAAGATATTGTCACTACAGATATGATCTTATTGAATTAAAGGCAGTGGACACTATTGGTATCTACTCAAAGTAATTATTATCATGAAACCACACTTGGCAACGAGTAATGGGGAGAGGTTGATAGTATAAAACATTTTGAGAAACAGCTCCCTCTGAAGTGAAGCAGTTTTCGAGAAAGAAGTAATTTTCCACGAATTTGATTTCGAGAACTCAGATTTAGAATTTGAGGTCTCAAAAACAAGCATCTGAGAGCGCACAACTTTGTGTAACAAGGTTTTTTTTTCTTTTATTATCTTGCAACTTCGACGACCAATTGAGCTCAAAATTTTCACATGTTTGTTATTTTATGCATATGTTGAGATACACCAAGTGAGAAGACTAGTCTTTGCCAATTACCAATAGTGTCCACTGTCTTTAATGGGCTGTGTATACTTAATCAACAAGCTCAACTTGCTTACCTGTTTTCATTCTCTGCGCCAACAGTCCGATGGCTTCCAGTTTCTCATTATAGATGGATTTATAGCCATCGATGAAGGACAGATATGACTTGGGGGTCACGTGAGTCTGACGACGATATCGCTGGAAGTATTCAGTGCACGTCTCGGCCACCGAGTCCTAGAGAAGAAAAAGTTTGATAATTTAAAATACAAAGTAATTAATTGATCGGAAAAACTTTGTTTAATTTTCGGGGGGGGGGGGGGGAGTAGGGAAAATTTACCTGGAGATGCAACGTTTGTAACAACTTTTAAATCTCTTAAAATTGTTGCGGTATCCACAGCTAAAATGTATGATTTGTACTGCCTCTACCTACCAGACGACTACCGTCGTCTAATTGGTAAGATGTCTGCTCCGGAATGGCAAAGGTCATGGGTTCAAACCCCATCAAAGTATAGGGCCTGTGACTTATTTCTCTTTTTTTTCACAGGACTCAAGGACAAAATACTACGTATACAGTCCATCACACACATTGGTGTATGGGTAAAACCACATAATATAACTCTTTTTTTCTTCCAGAAATGCATCACATATAACGGTGAAAGGGTAAAACCACATAATATAACTCTTTTATTCTTCCAGAAATGCATCACATATAACGGTGAAAGGGTAAAACCACATAATATAACTCTTTTATTCTTCCAGAAATGCATCACATATAACGGTGAAAGGGTAAAACCACATAATATAACTCTTTTATTCTTCCAGAAATGCATCACATATAACGGTGAAAGGGTAAAACCACATAATATAACTCTTTTATTCTTCCAGAAATGCATCACATATAACGGTGAAAGGGTAAAACCACATAATATAACTCTTTTTTTTCTTCCAGAAATGCATCACATATAACGGTGAAGGGTAAAACCATATGATATAACTTTTTGCATGTGTGTCAGAAATTCATAACACATATCGTTGTAAGAGTAAAACCACATAATATAACTTTCTTTGCAGCGTCATTAATGGACTACGCATAGCGGTGTAAAGGTATAACCAACTTTTTTGTTGGCGTCAGAAACAAACTAGATTTATACCCTACCTGGAAGCTCCCCATAGTGCTGACGACGCTAGCCTTGACTTGCTCTGTACATTCGATCTTGAAGGAGGCAAGGAAATGCTGTGAGACGGCTACCAGGGCGTCCTTGGGCCAGCTGGAGAACCAATCCATGGTACAGCCGGAGAAGAGACCGGGAAACTTCAGGGAGCGGTTACGGAACTTCTCTCCGACCTTAAGAAAGGAAAATGATTGATTAAGATTACTGCAATGGTTGAGCTTTACACTGTATACAACATGTTAAGATAATATAAGGGAGACTACAAAACATCCGGAGGTCAATGTTTTATATTCCGGTCAAGTATATTTTTTCAAATGAATTCTCCTGAAGACGAGCTGAGGATACTGTTAGAAACGTCGAGACCCAACCGGCTCTTTTCAGAGCCAACACTCACCCTAAGAGATTTACACATGGTTGTACCCGCAAGTTTACTATTTATTCATAGTTTCTTCTTATTTTTACAAACCACGCAAAGCTTCAAACAATACTTAATGAATGATCCGTTCAAAATTCACCAGTCTTAAGGAATAATTCAATTTCACCAGATAAGCATTTCACTGGTCAATTAAAACTACTCAATTTCATCAGGACGCAAGATTCATTCAATTTATCAAAAATCAGCAGCAAGCGCCAGGAAACCATTTTTTTTTTCAATTGTAAATGGGCAGATAGGTAGCGGAAATTCAACTAAGAATGGTGAAAGTGTAGTCTTGAATTGTTATAAATGAATAAAGGCAGTGGACACTGTTGGTAAATACTCAAAATAATTATTAGCATAAAACCTTACTTGGAAACGAGTAATGGGGAGAGGTTGATAGTATAAAACACTGTAAGAAACGGCTCCCTCTGAAGTAATGTAGTTTTCAAGAAAGAAGTAATTTTCCACTAATTTGATTTTGAGACCTCAGATTTAGAAATTCAGGTCTCGAAATCAAGCATCTGAAAGCACACAACTTGGTGTGACAAGGGTGTTTTTTCTTTCATTATTATCTTGCATCTTCGATGACTGATTGAGCTCAAATTTATACAGGTTTGTTATTTTATGCACCAAGTGAGAAGACTGGTCTTTTACAATTACCAGAAGTTTCCAGTGTCTTTAAACCAAAGTGAATTATTATAAATTAAGATGTGTTACCGGTGAGAAGCAGAGTACCACGTGGAGGTTAGATCGTACTCTAGACAGGAAGTAATCATAGAGGTTCTCATTAGTGGGTGGCCGGCGTGGATATTCCTTCTTCATCACAGCTATCAGCTCTCCTGTTATCTCATCAATTTCATCTCGCTGGAACAAGTTGGATACCTGTCGGAATAAAAAATAAATAATAATTAAGAGTAATTGGTAGGCGCCAAAATCCACCAAATGAAGGTGTTCGCAGCACACGAGAGTGGACCCTCACACAGTAATAAAGGAAGAGGAAAATCAGACAAAGAACAAGTACAGAATGTCAGACAAAAACCACAAAAGTTAAGATTAACTTGCAATAAGAGATTTCTTTTTTTGCTCTTAATTGCTATTCTTTATTCTGACTGAAATAAAGTTAAAAATAGACGCAGCAAAGCAACCATGTGTGTATCATTCTGTTTTTCAACTTTCTTTCTTTATGCAGCAATTAATTTCCACAAACTCCCAACATTCACAATGAAAACAAGCACTATTCAAATAAAAGAAATTGAGTTGTATAGAAATGTTGAACTCATTCAGAATTTATACACATTGCACACTCAGTTTATCCATCTGTTTTTGATTTGCCTTTTTTTTTTTATATATGGTTGTTGATGCTGTTTTTATCAAGGAAGAAATTTCATGCTAAGCAAATTTTTGTGCTTAGCAGCTCTATGAAATTGGGCCCAGATCAGACACACTGGTGCCACATTGATGGCTTTTCATTGTTTTTCAACCTCTGTTGGCAAAAACCAGAGCTGTGATGTTGCAAAAGAAAGTTCTTTAGAAAGATATGTGGTCTGGTATCCAGACTCCAATTAACCCACCTCTCCTGACGCTAGTACGTTATTCATATACTCCAAGAAAGCTTCATCCTTGATCTCATTATCAGTGAAGATGAAGGTGATACCCTGGCCTTGCTGACCGGCTGTACGGTACAGGTACTTCAGATCATCCATCAAGTTACTCACGTTGTAGGATCTGAATAGAGTGATAGAAGAAAAATATAAGGGTCGAGACGTTTAACCGGTTAAGCATAAAATATCATTCAAATCTCCCAGAAGTCTATGACGCGGTATTGGGACCTTGTGTCCACAAGGGCATGGAGGCTGCATGGGGGTCAACCTGCTATTAATGAAAACTGTCGTTTCGGTCGAAAATCGTTTGGATCAAAAGTTACACACTAGTTGTCTCGAACACAGATGAACTTTCATGCTACATGTAACATATGTATGTTTCAAAATTTCCTTAAAGGTAGTGTCATAGATTGGTTTTTGACTTCGTAATGCCAACTTATTTGCAAAATTATGAATAAAGATACAGTAAAAGACAGTACAGTACAATACAGTGTCTAATTGCTGAGAAAACAGCGAAGAACTGGCACAGTATTTACACAAGAAGGTCAAATCCATCTACATGAAGTGAAACGACAGTGGGTACCAACCCGCATCTCTTGTCCAGCATTCACAACGTGACACCCATGCACCTTTAGAAATCTCAGATATGATTCATCACATTCAAATGTTTCGGTGCAAAAAATCCAAACTATATTACTTTGAAGGGAATCCTTTTCTCAAAATAGTTTATACTATCAACAGCTGGAGTACATCTCACCTAGTAATTTTTTGTTAATGTTTTGTTATCTTTTTGAGTATTTACCTACCTACGACCTCATCTTTAAGTTTTGCACTTACTTTGACAGCGTAATCTGGAATATCTTGTAGCCAGCGATGAAGGAGGCAAGACGAGTCAAGCTCTGTTTGCCTGAGCCACCCACACCTACCAGCAAAGCATTACCTTGAGGAGTACGGATGATACGAGAGATCTTGACGAGATGGACCATGGCGTCCTGAGGGTCACAAACAGCAAGGGAAGAGGTTAATACAATAAAAAACAGGCATTTCAAGTTAGGCTACCAAATAAGCCAGTTAGGCTCTTTCATGGCAAAACAGCCCATCTTGATTTTTTTCATAAGGATATTTTCTTGGTAAATTATGGCCGCTTTTTCCCATTTCAAAGTTTCAAAGGCATATGTATGGATGTGAATAACAAGTCCTATCTCTGCCTTTTTTATACTTTCATCCCGTTTCTATGGTAAAACAGCTTTAATCTCTGTTCTTTCTTTTCTTAAAATGTCATTTTCTCTTGTCTAAAGGCAAACTATGTGGTCTAGCAGTTAAAGGCACTGGACACTATTGGTAAATACTCAAATAATTATAACCATAAAACCT
This sequence comes from Asterias rubens, assembly GCF_902459465.1. Taxonomy (NCBI): domain Eukaryota; kingdom Metazoa; phylum Echinodermata; class Asteroidea; order Forcipulatida; family Asteriidae; genus Asterias; species Asterias rubens. The sequence goes on from NC_047072.1 coordinate 17,747,557, forward strand.
TTCTTGATTACAAGTAATGGGGAGAGGTTGATGGTATAAAACATTGTGAGAAACAGCTCCCTCTGATGTGAGGTAGTTTTCGAGGAAGAAATAATTTTCCACGAATTTGATTTCGAGACCTCAGATTTAGAATTTGAGGTCTCAAAATCAAGCATCTGAAAGCACATAACTTTGTGTGACCATTGTGCAACAAGGGTATTTTTTCTTTCATAAAATCTTTCAACTTCGACGACCAATTGAGCTCAAATTTTCACAGGTTTGTTATTTTATGCATATGTTGAAGACTAGTCTTTGACAACTACCAATAGTGTCCAGTGTCTCTAAAGACATCCGCCTAAAAAAAATATGGTTTGACACTACTTTCTTAAGCATCTGAGGATTTGTTTTCTGTTAGACTTGAAGGTAACATAACATCATTTTTGAGCGAAAAAATACAGAACTTTGCCAAGTTGTTATTGTAAGCTTTGGTGTGATGCCTGCCTAAAGGACATGTTGTACAGTTACAGGTTGAGTGGCTTGAGGTCTAGAGAGAGAGAGAGATGAAGAAAAAAAGCTACCTTAAAGAAGACAAGATCCATCTTAGCTCCTCGTATTCCCTCGTTGTACATGGCTAAGAACATGTTGAGTCTGGCGCCAAGCTGGTCGAATGCTTCAATGGGTTCATAGATCTTAGGTGCGTCTAGGTCAGCATCGTCTGGCTCCTCACCTTTAATAATCAAAATAGACAGCATTAAATATCAGCCGCTTATATCACCGTGGTCAAGTGGTTAGACTGCAGGACTTGCAATCACAAGGATGTGGGTTTGAACCCCCGAGCTAACCGCTGATTTCACAACGACTAGAATAAGTATTGTTGTCTAGTTTCTGAATCACAATTTCTTGATTTGTGTAATTCATAACCATAGACGTTAAACCAATGTTTGTATGAGAAAGATTGGCCGGTGCCAGCTTGGTGTTTATATCCCTTTGTGGGAGTTCGCCGAGTTCCCTTGATGGGAAGATCATTCAAACAAACAAATATCAGTTACTTCATAAGCAGTATTTGGCATACCATCCTACCAACCTCCTCCCCGGA